>NC_041400.2:38870198-39470198 GCF_900747795.2 Erpetoichthys calabaricus | reverse complement strand
AAAAGAACATGCTGAGGTGTCTGAGCTGACAATCCTTTTTCATTCTCATAACTGGCACAATTAATACGAAGTTGCAAATTATTATCATGTAGGGTGTCACCACAGTCGTCTTGGAGTCAGAAGAATGCTCATTTAATATAGCAGGGTGGTTATCTCTTCACTACGTAAGGGCTGAACCTCTACTAGAGGAGCATTATTGTTATTATTCTTTACTAATTTTCTCCCCATTTTAGTTGTTGTGCCACTGAAATAAAAGATCTTTTACCAAGCAGCACTATCAGGTTGGCTTCTGGTCTTTTTTAATTCCTATACTATTAGTTTAGCTTTCTTTTGAACTGAACGTTTATCACTGGGGTCTTGAACCTTATATGCTACATTTTAGGCCAGACTCTGTAATCATTGTGTTTTATTAATTCCGACTTGCGTCATCTCTGATAAAAGACTCGAGAAAATTTATTTTAACAGAATTTCAGTAAAATTGGCCTGTGAACTTCCATTATTCAATGGGAAAAAATTCAAAATTATGGTTTTTGTCCAGCAGTACTAAAAAAAAAAATAAAGAGCTTTAAGTGAAAGGAATTTGCTAACCTTCTCAAATAGCTGTTTAGGGTGAGAGAGAAAGCTAAAGATTGAATGAATCTTCTTATCTACAAATCAGTTGGATCTATAATTATCTTCAGCTAAATACTGAAGCTTAACAGCCATAAATAATGAAAAATTAATCAAGATAGCCAATGTTTAGATTTAACAACAAACTGTAAAACACTCAAGAATACAAAACAGTCTACTGTATTTACAAAAAGCCACTGAAAGCATTCCCTAATAGAAGATGTATGCAAGGCCAGCTCTACCATGTAGGTGAAGTAGGTAGTCGATTAGGCCATCAAATTTTTCAGGGGTGTTGGCGTATCGTTAATTAAAGAGATGTAACTTTTGGCGATCTTTGATATCTAGCCGCTGATTTTCCCTGTTAACACCACTGCCCCCATTCCCTTGTGTTACTTACTTGAATTTTCAAAGGACATTCCCCCCCTTTGACATTTGACATCCATGTTGGACTTGCTGGAATTTCCTGGGGTGGGGCATCCATCCCTGGTTCCACACTTTGATTTGATGGTGTGAATACCAAAGAGAAACCTGCTCTTAATCTACAATAGGATCTACAAAAATTGCCTTCAAGACTACATGATCTGGGAGTGACATTTTCACTCTTGCCTAGTGCAGCAATAAAGCTACAGTTGGCCATGGGTTTTTGCCGGAAGCTATAGAAACTAACTGTGGTTGCTACTCTTTAGATTTGTTCATTAAAACAAAGTAAACTACCACAGTGTTTAGTTTATTGTATAGAGACGTTATTGTATTAATCAAAGTCATTGTCAGAAAATTTGCATGGGTCAAGAACAAGAGTGATGATACTGTGTGAAAAGGGTAAGGCCAAAGGAAAACTTAAAGCCAGTAGACATCTTAATTTGACTTCCTGAAATTCTTGTCTTGAGTAACACTCTAACAAGGTTTTTTATCTTTCTCTTCATGAAAAATTCACATGTGCTCCCAACATACAGTTGACTGCCACACATACACACACATGCCTAGTAACAATGTGTATGTCTCCGGCAAAGGCTGTGATGGACATTAATTACGGCCAGATCCTTAAACCAGCAACATGCAGTAAACAGTATAAAAACTAGAAGAAGCAGGGCACAAAACACAGAGAGCAGACATGAAGGGGTTGCTGAGCCAGAGCTTAAGTCATCAGTGTAAACCATGGACATCACTGCTCATGACATAAGTAGATTCAACTGTGGTAAATACAGATTTTCCCTTGTGAAATAAACAACTGGACACACAACAAAGGTTTGGGGCAGCCACCCGTATATAGTTTCCGTTGCTGCAAAAGGCTTTGAGTTGAGTACAATGTGTACAGGTTCGAGTCCAAAGTAAAACTGTTTAAATATGAAGGATGAGGGGTTTTTATAGTCGGTTCCCAAAAAGTGATGCCCTCGGGGTCGAGACAGGAAGGATTTCTTGTATTTGGTGTGCTGAGAGAAAAGAGAGAGGTTTAGCGCAACCCGCTGCCCCCCAGCCTGGCGCGGGATTGGCCTTTTCTGGTCCCTTTGGATGACTCCCAAGGGCACGTGTGACACCCCAATTAATGATTGATTGCTTTATAAAACATTTTTGTATATTGTCACACATGTGCGTCAGAGGAACACCTTTCTGGCTCATTGCAGGTATACAATACCCAGCTGGGGAAAGAGGGGGCGCTGTCGCTAACAATTTTGTCTTGTTTTTCTTCTGTAACAATGAGAAGACACCCCTTGAGGGGATATTAAACCTGCCCCCTTCCAGCCGAAAGGCTATAAAATTCCAACGAATTATAATGTTGGTGTCTCATTTGGGCCCGAACCTCAAAAAGGATGGAACTTTCTGTGACTAACTGCTCTATAGACCTAAAAGTATGGAAAACAAGAAGGCTGTATTGCCATTATTTCTGTTTTGAGCCTAAAAGTGTCAGTCTTGGAGAGTACTTGGAATTGAATATTTCAATTGAAGAATTAAAAGGAACGAGTCTGTTTGCACCCCAACACTTTTGGGACGCATCCTGCATTTAGTCACCCATTCACACATACCCTTTCTTCTTTTATGAAGAACAAATACACAGAATTTTCATGGTCTGGGACAATATTGACATGAACACCACCAGCACCGACACCTGATCATCTTCACAGTTATCCCATGTACACCTTGTTGCAGCCTCAACTGCAGGTTGGTGACATGCAATCCCAGCCTCGGACATGCTTTAGGGACATGCTTATAGTTGATGCTGCACATCTCTGGAACTGTCAACTTGTCACATGTCTTCACAGGCATCCATACGGGAGATGGAAAAGCCCAAAATCAGTCATTTGAGTGACTAACTTGAAGTTATGAAGGATAAATAAACAGCTTAATTAAATAGTCTTTAATAAAAGGGAAACGTCTTAATAGAGTTTGTTTTGATAACTAATGTTATTATTAATATAATTCTTTCAGTTTTCATTCATTTTAGTGTTATCTGAATGAAACAACCAAATTTCAGTTTAAATTAATGGTTATTAGGTATTCAGATTACGAAAACTCCCTTTACAATCGGCTTTCAGAAATGGATTTAAGAAGTTTAGGGAAGCCTGTAATCTATAAATGTATACATTTGCAGATGACCCAACATAAGAAGGGTAAAAAAAAAATCAAAGGAAGCAACAAAAAGCAATTTAAAATACTTAATTAATATTTGAAAATTCCATATGCAAAAGATATGAGAAGAGAGCCACAAGCAGAAGTCGGGTTCTGTAGTCAGATGTTTTTACATAGATTTTGTGTATCTTAATTATTTATTTTCTTCATTTTGAGTTCATTTGCCTGCCTGCTGGTCCCCAATGGCTTTCTAGGATCCAGGATGACTGCAACGCAGTGATATCACAGAGGGTGGGGTTACATGATCTGGTGGGCATATGTCCATCACTGTGTGACATCAAAGTGGCCATAATTCCCTTTAAAAGAAGGCCTGCAGACAGTGATACTACTATCGGTGTTTATGATATCTATTAGAAATACCAGGCTCTGTCAGTTTGATGTATTTTTAAGAGCCTTTTCTGTTTGCTCCTTTTCTTCCGCCTAGAACTACAGATGGCCTGGGATTTTGTGTTCCCACATGTTGCATTTTTGCCAGTTTGCTTGTCATTGCTATGGTCAGAGTGATACAGTGGCGTGTTTGTGGCTTTAATAGCCCTTCTTTATTGTTTAATTTCTCCTTGCTGCTCCAGATAAGAAGAACAAATAAAAGATGAAAAATAACAGCAATTGGCAAATCCATCTACAACAGATTTAGAGGTTTACATTGATATGATATTTTAAAGCAAATTTTACAATACAGCATATCATAAAAAACATTTCAATCAATGGATGATATGTTTTAACAAGCAAAGCACTTAGGATATCATTTATGAAGCATTCTGTACAACACCAGCCACCAAGCTACAGAAATGGCATACCCATGGACAAATCTGCACAGGGAACAACCAGAATGTTCTAAGAGGACAAGGCCTCTTCAGATATGAGTAGAAAAGTCATAAACAAGGCCAGATTCAAACTTTCTAAATCTTTAAAGACTAGGATAACCAAAGTGAAATCAGCTCAGCTAAACTATGTAATCTTCACACAACATAAAAATCTAAAATTATAACATGGACTTTGATTTAAAACAGATATCCTGTCTTTTAGATCCAATCAGGTCTTGGTTGGCTTTAACATCCAAAAATCGGGAGTGGTCTCCCCTAAACTTTCTCGTATACTCAGATATGGGGATGGATATTTGAGGAGTAAACCACAAGACAATGGTTATATTTTTATATTATGTACATTAAAGAACCATCAACAACAAATCAAATCAAATTAATAATATATTGAACAATTATTATAAAAGTAAAGTGGAACAGCTGCATGAATGAAACGTAAACTACCACTTCCGGTTAGCAGAAGTAGCCCAAAAGTTGATAGAAATCTATGTTTTGAACCTAATACTTGTATGCAAAATTTGGTTGACCCAAGTGAAAGTGTACTCAATTTATCAAATTTAACTATACAAACACACAAACAGACACACAGACATAATTACAAAAATTGTATTGTTGGACTCAGGGAGGTCTAAAACGTCGAGATTCATCAAAATCTCAAAATTGAATTTTTAGAGGATTACCATACTTTCCCTTTACTTCATATAAGAGAAAGTAATAAGAAGAAAGTTATTATCAGGTTCAAGGACAGCCTGCTTTGACTAAACTTGGAGGTAGAAAACAGGAAGTACTTCTTTACATTTTCTTCCTTTAGAGCAATGTAAGTTGTAGTGTTGATTGACGAAATTCACCAAAGTGTTTTTTTTTACTTAAAATTTGCAGGGTTTGTCAGCCATCTTGTTCGCCAAATATTTTCCTGATAATTCATTGTGCAGCCACTTTTTTTCCCAGCGCCACATGATGCTTCGCGAGGTCTGCGTGACATCAAATAGCTGTAAAAGCCAATGTTGAATGGAACAGCCCCCTGAGTGGACGGTATGCCAGATCAACCACTATACCAGATGAAATTCTTCAATTGGCATAGATTTCATTAGAATTGTTTTACTGGTATGCTAAAAATGAAAGAAAATCTTGCATAGTAATTTAAACACAAAATGTGCATGCAGAAAGAAACTGGAAATGTGTTGATGTATTTGTTTTTTAAAGATAATGTCTTTTTGTGTGGACTTGTATACGACCTGCATATAATATGAATGCCTACCCCTTTTCAATATTACTCAGAGTGTTGTGCAGTTAATGTAAACAGGAAGCAGTGAAGAATTAACAGCCGTATTGTGCATATTTAGTAGCAGTGGCAGTGAGTGAGCAAGTGTGCCAGGGAATAAAAAAAGCAAACTGTACTTTCAGTTTGAAAGAAGTGAATATCTGCTATGGAATCCGTGGGAGCCAAGCCTCAGTGAAGTCATGTTTCCTGCTCCTGTTGTCATTGCCTGAAAGTAATTTTACTGTTCTAATATTTCATTCTACGAATGGTAGCAGAGTGGTTAGCATGACAGCCTCACAGCTCAATTCACTATTTGGACATAATAATCAGTCCAACATAGGTGACAGACACTTTGCTAACCCTCATGGACAATTAAAAGACAACTACATCATTATAATCCACTCAAGACTGGTTCAATTTCTCCTTCCCCATTGTCTTCAAGGTATTTTGCAGAGTTTGCCGAACTTACTGCACATTTCTGCAACTTTGCTGAACTTGAGGCAGAGCGAGTTAAGCAAGATTCACTCATCACTGGTAACAATTAAATAAATTCTCCGGTCCTGTTCTTGATTGCATACTTTTATTTAAGAACCAACCAGATGAAACAGTCATGATTTGGAGAAACAGTTTTTCATGGAAAAATTACTCAAATTTAAATAATAAAAACTTTTTAAAAAATTTTTGAAGTGCATAACTTATGTAATCTTTCAATGACTCATTAAATGCAGATTTCTTTACCTTAAACAGCTCAATTGGATCACCCAGCTGGTTCTCTATATTCTGCCAGGGTTTTTTGGCCTCTCTGTTTCCTTTGCCCTCTAGAATTTCTGCAAATGCATCTACATAGAAGATGGCATAGTCCTCAGTAGAAATCCCTTCTGCTTGGAACAGATACATTATCTTCTGGAAGGAGTCCAAAGGTCCACAGATATAAATAACTTGCGAGAAGAGAGAGAAAGAGAAAAAGAACAGTAAACAAATCATTGATTATTATTCTCCTCAGGGATCAATTTCTATTAAAGTAGAAGAGAACAATGAATCATCATGTCAGAGTAAACCTGGAAATATTCATGCAATGTAAGTGTACAGTGCAGAGAGTGAAATGCACCCCAGTGTCTTGGGTATCCATCACCATTGACGCCCACTTTTAGAACATACCATACACTCTAGAACAGCAGTTCTTAACTTGGCATGCACCTCCATACCATGTGGAAGGAATGGATGTCCACTGGCAGACCTTCTCCTCAAAATGTTGCAGGAGTAGACATATACAGCCCCCTACACCATTACTTACAGCTGAATTTTGTTTTATTCTTTTGAAAGTATCATTTTCATTTCATTTTTTTATTTAGAAAATTCCTTCTGTTATGATCTCCAAAGAGATTGCCCAAATGTAGACATGAATGAGTGCATTTGGACATGAAGATACAAAATAGAAGCAAAATGAACAATGGTCAGATATTAACAGGACTGACAGAAAATGAATCAGTTAAACTAGAGATGTTAAATCAAACTCCAAGTCAAAAGATGTTTGCCATAGGTCTTCTTATATTGAACCCGACTAGTACTAAAGAATTATGTTATTTTTATTTGAATAGAATCCAAAATATGAAACGATCTATTAAAGGGGCCACATCATGACACTGGTGATTATGAATTCACAATGAGACATAATGGCATAAACCAGCAGTTCTCAAACTGTGGGGCGCGTACCCCTAGTAAAAAAAAAGGGGCGAATGTTGCCATATGTGGCGTAATTTTGCTATTCGTAGGGAAATTTTAAACTTGTAGCGGTGTATCGGCAGCAAAAAATATATGAATAATTTTTATTAGGGTTTCAAAAAAACGTTAGGGGGGATCAATTAAAACTGTTATGATAACTTGGGTCGCAAATACTTAAAGGTTGAGAAACGCTGGCATAAACAATGTGGCAGTGGCCATGAAGAACAAGCACAAATTGGAGGTGCCCTTGAAAAACAAAGATCCTGAGATGATGTCGTAACAATGTAATCAATATAATGAAAAATATTCCAAATACACATAAAACAAGCTGCATTAATCGGGATACTGAAAATGTGTTAATCAAGATTCATGATCCAGGTTTGTAACACTTACATTATAGTAATTTCCAGAAACATTTTTTTAATTGATGTAAGAGCAATTTAAAAAATTCCAATGGTGTCTTTCCATGTTTATGATTAGAGTAACAATAGGATTGTAGCTGCTTCCTACACTGCCTGACTTTGGAGACATTCCTCTTACACAACATACTGCACAGAGGCAGGATTGAATGACTTTGTGTTTCAATATTCAGCACTAGCACTTTTATATGGCTGTACACGTCTTTTCTTGCCTTTTTCTTCAATATCACTGTTCCATGTTAAGCAAGACAGCTAATTGCAGAACTTCAAAATGAAGATATTTGACTACAGATGCAATTTTAATGTATGTTAGGACGTTTCTAAAAATGTGGCGTGGACCATTTTCAAAATCATTTCTCGGCAGCCCTCAAAGACTGTTCTGGAATTTCTAAAAAGGTTGATGTTCCTTGCTGTGCTGCTTTAGAAAATCCAAAGTTCTATATGAAGAGCAGGACAATGTCATAGTTTGACCAAATTCTTTATGTTATTCTTTTTAACTCCATTTTCTGACTATTTAGTTGCACAGTGCAGTGAACGGGGGGACATTTGTTTCTATGACTTACAGTAAGTGCTATGCAGTATTTTGAATCATAATGAAGGCTAATGAGATGAAAGTGGCAGTTGCTGAGTACTGTAAATTTTGAGAACCACCAGAGACAATACCTTTTTCCGTGTGGAGTCTGCATGCAGTGATCTGTCATGTTACCATTATCCATTGCCTGCGATGGCCATTTCACTTCAGTGGGGCTGAAGGGACCTTCTCCCAGCTTATCACACATTGTTCAGTCATGCATTATTTTCATAAAATCACAACATATCAAGGGAGACACTTAAGTGAACTAAGGCCTAAAGTCACAAACAACTGTCCTAATAGTGCAAATCAAGGCCCAGGAAATAAACTCCAAAATCAACTGAAAAGCAAATAGCATATTCACATCAGGTAGAACATTCTAAACTTGTATGCAAAGCCAAATGGATAATTAAAACAACACCATAGTTTAAGATAATAAGTGGCCGTGGCTAACTACTGGCACAGTACTAGAGAGCTACTACTCGGAAGTTACAAGCATCAAACCAGGAGATGCACATTTGTTTCAGAAATAAAACAAATGAATTCTTTCTTAAGAACTAAAATTATAACTGAAAGCTTTTCTGAACACAGAAATTTGTTTTTCTATATCAGAGGGCTTAATGTCAGGAAAGAATTGCAAGGAGTCATTCACCAAAATCCTGTTAAGTAACTAAGGCCTAAACACTGGCTCAATATCTCAAAGGAGTCATACACTGAATTAACCAATAAAGAACAAAGAATAATGGTGAAAGCTGCAGAAACAAAAGAAATATTGCAACAATAATACGTCAGGAATTAAAACACACAGGCTTGATATTGTTAATATACAGAACACAGTCTTGGCCATTGTGAAACCTCAGTAGTGCGTCCAAACGGAGAGCTCTGCTGCCCTTTTGCCACAGTTCTGAAGAGTGTAGGTGCTACATTCGGGTGTTGTGAATAACGTTTTTTTATTCATTTTTCATTCAGTTTTCCTTAAGCTCAAAAAATCATCTTTACACCCATTCTGGTGTCTTCCGACCTAGAGAATTCATTTTTAAAGTTTGTTTTTTTAGCTTTATAGCCTTAATTTAACAGTTGCTAATTTTATAATGTAATTTTCAATGCTATATGGTTTGGCATTGGAAAGTTTTTTATCATCTGTTGCCTCTGTAATGCTCCCATCATGCACCAGGAGTATCGATGACATCATCATATAATAGTCACTCCTCACAAGCCCCAAACTGTCTAAGATTAGATAAACTTACTGGCGATTATGTGCGGTTCTGTCTGTGTTATTTTGATATTTGATCCCTTCTTCAAACAAGACTCTGAATTTTGGTTTTAAGTTATGGGTTTTGACAATCAAATCTCGACTTCCAATTTTGAACTCAGCATTGTGTTTGGACCATATTGGCAGCGCTTGTGCTAATTAAAAATGCTGTTGTGAGAATATTAAACAATCACCAAAATGAATACAGAAAACATAAAAAAATAACATTAAAAAACCCTAAAGGATAATGACACGTAAAATGTAATAATGAATGTCACTTCCAACAACAAGCCTTCAAAGCATAAAATCAAATTTCATTTATCACATACAATTATACACACAGTACAATATGTAGTGAAACGCTTAGCTGCCAAACTCCAAGACTGCGAATTAGAAGAAGAACATAAAAGACAATAAATAATAAAAAATCAATGTGTACAATGACAGCATAATTAATGAGTAACAATATAAGAGAATTAACAATAGGGCATCATGTATATCAAGACACTTTCCTTATTCGAGATGTGAATGGACTGTGGAGAGAAGTTCTTGCTAAGTCTCTCTGGCCTGGTTTTCAAGCAGCGGTACCGTTTTTCTACCACAGCACAGAGAAGAGCCCGTTGTTGGGATGGCTGGCATAACTGGTGATTTTACGAGTGAGTGTGAGTGTCGATACGATCATAAACAGACCCGTTACAGGCAGGACCCTCATCAGTGACTGGTTTCTAAGCTTTGGCAACTGAAATAAATTTAGCAGGTTCAACAACAGATGGTTTTATCCAGGGACTATCTTAAAGATTTGTGAGAAAGCCAAGAGAAATTTTTCACTATCTAAGTTAGAATCTCTCAGCAAATTACCATATTTGATCACAAGGAAGGTAGGAAGAAACCGTAAATCGAATAGATAGTCATCCGCTAAGGCAGAAATAACTTTTCTAAAACTAGAAATTGTATAACTGAATGGTACAGACAGATGTGAATGTGCCATAGCACCAGACTTTTCTGAAGTTGGCCCAATGCACATATTATAGATACACCATAAATGCATGGCCAGGTTTTCCTAAAGTGCCACAGAACACTTTATGTTTGGGCTGCTCTAAGCACATCATGTTTACGGAGACTGAAGAGTGAATGTACAAAGAATGATGTTAGGCCAGCCAGCCATAAACTTCACTAATAAATGGATTCAAGTGTGGCAAAATGTTCTTCAGCCACACAGAGGTATAAAGACAATAAAATTAAAGTTATAAGAATGGGAGGTGTAATGCTTTACAAAAAAATAATTGCACTGTAATGTTTTTGCTTTATATTGATTTTAGGTAATAGAAGATTAATTACTAGCACTATGGAAGGTCTTACTAGTGAAATATAATTTTCTTTCTCAAATGGATTTAATTATATTTCATTAAACAACTTGAATATGAAATACTTACATTTTACATGTTAATATATTCATTAAAAAAGGTACAAAACCACTTTGCAGAAACCGTAATTGCATATTATGTATTTGCCTCCTCTTTATTATGCTAATATGTTAATTTCTGAATTGATGGCTTACAATGGGGTCACTAGAAGCTGCAGACTATCCCAAAAACAATGGACTGCAGTAACTCCATGTATGGTGGCACTCCATCACTAGACACATTCAGACTTTCTTATAATAGAACAGTTTGCATACTTTTTTATTAAATTTTATTGAATTCATTAAAATCAAATTACATTCCATACAAGAAAGTCAAGTTTTACAAAACTAGGTTTGAAATAAATCAACCCCCAATCATGAGAAAGAGAGCTGGGCCAACAGAATAAAACTTTAATAGTAGGAAAAATAAATAAATAAAATAAAAAAGCGGAAGAGATTCCACTTCCTGAATTTAAATGCTTATTCTAAAATGTCATTGATTACATCCTGTCAGGTTTTGAAAAATGTTTTGCACAGATCCTCTAAGTGAGAATTTGATTTTTTTTCAATTTCATATAATATATAATATCAGTTGTCCACTGACTTAAAATAGGTGAGTTAGGAATCTTCCAGTTGAGCAAAATAAGTCTACGTGCTAATAGTGAAGTAAAGGCAAGTACAGTTTGTTTGTCCTTCTCCACTTTAAGCCCATCTGGAAGTCCACCAAACACAGCTGTTAGTGGGTTAGGAGAGATTGTGACTCCTGTTGTAAAAACAGGAAAGGCATTTTTAAAGATTTTGGTCCCAAATGATGTTAATTTGGTGCAAGCCCAAAATATGTGACAGGCTGGAGCTCGATTGCAACGTTTGTAGGTAGGATCTTGCCCTGGAAACGTTTTGGACAATTTTAAACTAGACAGATGTGCTTGATATATAATTTTAAGTTGAATAATTGTATGCTTTGCACATATGGAGCTTGAGTGAATTCTGTGCATTGCAGCCTTCCACTCCTTTTCTGAAATGTTGAGTGAGAGATCCTTTTCTCATTGTACTCTGGGATCTTTGAAAGATTTTAAAAGGTTTTTATTTAATGCAGAAATGCTTTCTGAGTCCTCAAGACTGATCAATATTTTTCCGGAATAGAGGTTGGGGGGAAGTGACGAAAATTTGGCAGGTTTTGTTTAACAAAGTTTCTAATTTGGAGGTAGTGAAAGAAAAGTATTGCTGATTTTTAAATTTGGAGTGTAATTGTTCGTATGATGTGAAGATGTTGTCTATGTACAGATCTCTAAGTGATTTAATCCCAAATTTTTTCCAGACATTAAAAACTGCATATGTTTGAGAGGATGGAAAAAGGCAGTTCTCATGCAGAGGTGCCACAGATAAAAGATTCTCTGTCTTGAAGTTTGCATACTTTTGTATGTCTGTACATTCTCAAATCTGCTGCTTCATCCAATTCCAGAATATCGTGAGTTTGCCTGGCAAGGCACATCTCAGAGCAAACACATGCACATATTCACACTGGAACAAATTTAGAGTCACCAATTAAAATAACCTGCACATGTTTGGGAATGAAGGAAGAAAGAACAAGAACATTTATTTATATAGCACATTTTCATACAAATGAAGTAGCTCAAAGTGCTTTACAGGATGAAGAAAGAGAAAAAAGACAAAATATATAAAATAAAATTAGGCAATACTAATTAACATAGAATAAAAGTAAGGTTCGATGGCCAGGGAGGACAGAAAAAACAAAAAAAAAACTACAAGATGGCTGGAGAAAAAATAAAATCTGCAGGGGTTCCAGGCCATGAGACCGCCCAGCCCCCTCTAGACATTCTACCTAACATAAATTACTAGTCAGAGGAAAACCTGTGCCAACATGAGATGTTCATGAAAACTTCACACAAACAATGGCAAAGAGCAGGGTTTAACTCCAGTGTGCTGGATCCTTGAGACAACAGCACTAATCTCTGTACTACCATGATATCCCCAATACAGTTTAGAGTTACTTATTAGCCTAACAGAATACCTTTGGACTTAAAGAGGAAACTAAAGCAACTGAAGAAATCTCACTCAAAGATGAACAGTATATACACATTCCACAAAGATGGCACCTCAAGCTGGAATCTAACTAGGTCCAAATGGTGAAACTTAGGCTGGCAACTCTCAGCGTTATCCCACAGTACTATATAGTATTTATCTGTTCATCCTCTACTTATGCATCCATATTCTAAACTCCTAAAACAAGTATCCAAGCTTCGGATTAAAAACTCACATTTAGTTATTAACCAGGAACTTGATCTTCTTATTTTTACCACATATTTAGAGTAGAGTAGTCTTGGACTTTGTAGAAACTATAGAGAAATAAAGCTGATGTCACACACAATAAAAATTTGGGAAAGGGTAATAGAGAAAAAGCTCAGGGTAGAGACCACCATAGGAGAGGAGCATTTTGGTTTTATGCCAGGGAGAGGAAGAGCCGATGCAGTTTTGCACTTAGACAGCTCATAAGGAAGCATTGAGAAAATTAGAAAGAATTGCAAATTGATTTGAAGAAGGTGAGTCCCACATCAAGAGCTCAGGTGGTGCATGAGAGAGAAAGGAGGACCAGAGAAGTATGTGAGGATTTCACAGGATACATATGAGGGAGTGAGGACTCTAGTTAAAAGCAGTGTTGGTATAACAGAGAAGATCCCAGTTAGAGTTGGAATAGAGGTTGGTGGGAGGTGAGGAAAATTTGGCAGGTCTTTCTATAAGTCCTTACCTCTTTGATCTGGTTATGGATGTGTTGCGTAATAGGATGAAAGACCAATCCCCCAGTGTGTGCTTTTCACTGATGACATTGTGTTGTGTAGCAGTGGAGAGGAAGTTGGAAGAATGAAGAAGGGCTTTGGGAGAGAAGAAGGTTGAAGATAAATAGAAGGTTTAATGATGATCAGAATTCATAAGTTATCCTCAGTGGTAGTTCTTGATTGAAAACTAGATGCAGAGATAACCCATAGATGGAACAATTGGAAAAAGGTGTCATGGGTACTGTATGATTGAAGAATTAAGACAAAGGTTAAAGGTAAGGTTATTAAGACAGTGATAAGACCAGCAATGATGTCTAAACCTGAGACATGGCCAGTAAAGGGAGGGTAGGAGAAGTTAGATGTGGCAGAAAGGAGAATGTTGAGATGGATGTGTGGAGAATTAGAAATGAGACAATCAGAGGCACAACAAAAGTGAGAGAGATATCCAAGAAAACAAAGGAAAGCAGGTTGTGGACATGTGATGAGGAAAGACAATGAATATGTGGGCAAAAGACTGATGGGAACAGAAGTACAGGGGAAGTGAAAGCAAGGGAGGCTGAATTGGAGGTGGATAAAGTAAAAGAAGATCTGAAGGAAAAGGGGCTTAATTGGCGAGGACGTGCAGGACTGAGCGGATTGGAGAAGGCTGATCAAGCACATCAGTCCCACACAGAAGTAGGAAAAGATGAAGTGGGAAAAAAAAAAAACTTTGTTGGCACTTGCGCATTTTGAAGCTGCATGTCAGTAACTGATGCTGATGTTTATTTCCCTGATTTTTCATATATCATATGGTGTGTATATTGAATATTCTGGAATGTTACTATGGTGTCACCAACAGGTACAACGTTTATTAAAATGCATCTTAAGTTGGCAACACGTGTTTAGTTAGAAAGGACAGGTACCTTTTGTTTGCAGGACAGAGCTTTGAAACTGACAAGGTATTTAGAGAAGGGTGCTGTAGGAATGAAACAGATGGTTTTCATTTTGCATTCAGTCTTGCTACTGAAAAACTTAATAAAATATCAGTTTTTACGTAACACATAGCTAAGCCTGTTTGGACCCAGCCAGCACATAGATGTGAGACAAACCAGGAAAAGCTTGGTTTGCTGCTGGAAGATGTGTTGGTGAGGCCAGCAGAGAATGATTACCCTGTGGTCTGCGTGTGCCCCAGAGCAGTGATGGGGACACTGTGTTGTAACAATTGGTGTTGTCCTTCAGGTGAGATGTAAAACTAAGGTTCTGACTCCCTGTGGTCATAAAAGATCCCTGGGCATCTTCCAAAAACAATGTGCTGAGCCAAATTGCCCACCACGGCTTTGTCCATTCTGGCCCATCTAATCATCCCCTGTCCCCAATTGGCTAACCATCTCTCTCACTCCTTCACCACCTAACAGCCAATGTGTGGTGAGCATACTGGAGCAAGATGGCTGCTGTTGTATCATATACATAGGTGCTGGTGGAACTAGTTTTCCACTGTCTGTGTATATAAATGTAACTATTAATATTTGGGTCAAACAGAAGCAGCAAAGAATTTATATATTTGTATTGCTCTTAATGCTTATTTTGTGTGTTTTCCTGAATTTAGATAGATAGATAGATAGATAGATAGATAGATAGATAGATAGATAGATAGATAGATAGATAGATAGATAGATAGATAGATAGATAGATAGATAGATAGATAGATCATTATTTATCTCCAGAGGAAAATTTGGCAAGCTAATACTTTTAATTTTTTTTATAAAATAATATTATTTATGCAAATATTATATTATGAAAGCAAAATAATTGTCAGAAACAACAATAATATTTTTATAAGGTTGAACATTGTTTGATTATTTTTTTTGAATGTACAAAGAGACATAAACGTATTAGTTTAATGTTATGTTATATTTTGTTTAAAACAATTCCAATAATGAATTGTACATAACAATTAAAATATTCAAATATGTGTTGTTACTGTATTGTACTTGTCTGATGAACATGAGAATGATCAATGACAGAGTTTTAGTTTGCCAATAATATAGTAACTAGAAAGAATCAAGTGAAGTGAATGAAAATAATAAATCAGATGGGTGGCACTTGCACATGCACTTTAAACATCTAAACGAAAGATGATAGCGGTACCATGCATGCTTTAGCATTCCCATTGAGCTCTACTGAATCAATTTGTTCATGTCCATGAATCAGATACCATGAAGTGTTCTTTATAAAGAATGAAGCATTCACAAATCACCCATCACTATCCATTCCTTGATAGCACAATGAAAAGTTTGCTTATTATAGCACAAAAGTAAATATACTTTCACACAAACAGTAGATAGATAGATAGATAGATAGATAGATAGATAGATAGATAGATAGATAGATAGATAGATAGATAGATAGAACTTTATTAGTCTCTATGGAGAAATCTGGCTTTTTACATAAGCTCTTTAAATAAACAAATACATACATAGATAGATAAATATATACTGTATATGTATACACTAAGCGAAGCGAACTAAGTGAAATACACTATGGTCTGAACACACACAGGAATGACTAAAAAGCAAGACAATTAAAAAGAAAGAAAAATTCTGACTCAACTATGAAACTAATAAAGCTAAAGCTGTAGGGACCCTAATTCACAAAGGACCTCAGAAGCGACCTAAACATTTTAAGTGTCTACTGTATGCGTGTATATAACACTTCCCTAATTCTCCATAACTTGAAAACTAGAAATCACAGAATTTTTTATTTATTTATGGCAGTTACTTTTTCCTGTGAGGTAATCCAGTACAACAATTTTAATCAAAATCTGAGATGCAAGAAAAAATTTGTGGTGATCTGTCATGGAGCATTCCCATTCAAGAAGATAACTGTTGTTACACAGACCTCGTTGCTGGCTGTGAAGAGGCCCCCATAACAGTTCAAGCTTCAGGACCCGAAAATGTCGCTCCATTACTGGATAGATTGATCATTGGGCAAGAAATTGACAGACTAGAGAGTGTGGCACAGGGCTATAAGAGTAGGAATGAAAAACAAACTGCCAGCCATAATTTAGTAGTGTGGAAGAAATAGCACCACCAGGGGGCACTAAAGACACTCCACAGGGACACCAGGTACAAGACAGAGAGAGAGTTAAAACCTGGGGAGAGAATACAAACATTTCCCTTTTATTTATATATTTATTTCTCTCAGATTTACCCCTTCCTCATGTGTTTAACAGTGAATAATTGCATCATTTTATATTTTAGCCTCATTGCCGTTATTCTGGGTGTCCCCAGAATATACAGACAATATAATAAATGCCAGCTATATATGTGCAGGTGAGAATATGCAAAATAAAGAAAACAAACAGCAGGAAAACAAGAGGTTTAAACTGTTCATTCAGATAATATGTCGAATTTAAAGACCCTGCACTGTAGCAGCAACATAAATTGTTTAGACTCTAAATGCTGAGACTTTGATTAGCTGCACTCAGGGATCTCCATGACAGTTACAAACAGTTTACAAATTATCTCGGCAGAAGGAGAGGAAAGCTAAAGAGTCAAAGATCTGCTGGGAAGAAAATTTGTACCAGCAGATGGAGAGGTCAAAGGTCATCCCAATCAGACTTTTAGTGTCACCACAAGATTGAGAGCGGTGCCATAAACAACACATTATTAAGTGGGCATGTATATTGGCCCTGAAGAGAATGACTAAAGGGGGACAAAGAAAGCCTGCATCTATTTGTTTTATTTTCCATGTTACTGTCTGGGAAATTGAATAACTGCCCCAGGAGGAGGCACCATTCCATAGCATATTTTTCTTTAGCAGCATTTGCAATGTGTTGGGGGGTCTGTAAATGGCACACCCATTATTTTTCCAGGCCCTCACATTGTTTTTCATTTGAAATCCCCTCTGTCTTTCACCTCTGGTCTTTTCCACCTCTATCATTTGATCTTTTCTTATCTAAAAATGGTTCTGGGGTTAATAATACCTTATATAATCACATTAATAAAGACATCAACAACCCAAACTTGCTCAGACTGACAGACTATATGATGGATCTAAAGACAAGTGGAAAGAAAGTTCCAGTTCTCTGGTGGTTAAACAATAAGAAGCTTTTCCTTCTGACAGTGAAATATTTTCAAACGCTTGCATGTCACAAGTCATTAGCGTACTGACTCAAACTGAGGCCGACTTCAGGTTAAAGGAAGGCTCGGGAGATGCAGCTTTCTCGCTAAAAACAAAGCAGGGATCGATACCAAAAAGGACAATTAAATGTGCACCTATGCTAAATTCAAAATCAAAACCAGAAGTCAGAAGGATGTCTGCAAAGATTCTGTTATCAAATGAACTAAGCGAACAGCACTTGCAAAAGAGTTTTTTTTAGAAATATCCAAAAACTTGGTACACATGACAGAGGCATAAGCCCCATTGTGCTGATGACATCACTTGGTACAACTTCCAGGACCATGCCTCCAGACGAATACCCAAAACTGAAATGTCATTAAGGTAAATTTACAACATAGCGAAAAATACAACACAAGTCTTTAAACGGTATACCAAATGAAAACAAAAGTAAATCAAATTCTACATTATTCAAAACAGATGCTGAAAATTATCAGGACGCTAAAAAATTCATGAACATCAGAAAAAAAAATTAATTATCACAATAATTAGAATGAGTTACTCATCACAATGTGACATACTATGACGTTGTCCCTATTGTTATGATCCTGCCACTTAACCATCACAATAAGGTTCAGACATCAAAAAAGCCAAACGTCCCTCTTACACAGGTTTGAATACAATGAATAATCCACACCTTCTGGTAGCCTAGCCCCAAACTCAGAAAGCAGGCTTGTAGCCTACACAGGCCCAAAAATGTGGCAAAGGCTTTTAAAGTTTAAAATCTGAAAATGTCTAGCAAAGCAGGAGAGGAAAACCACTGAAAACATCTCTAGTCCGGAACCAATACTCTTTAAAGAATATATTTGGAGGAATCAAAATGGAGTGCAAACTAATCCAAACAGCAGCACACCAATTGTAGCACCTTAAAAATGAAAGTTGAAGACAAAAGCCAAGAAATCCAACCATTAAAATAAAATGAAATACAGGAATCCAAACAAAGCAAAGCTAAAGCTACAAGGAGAACTGCACATCCACCTTAAGAATTTGACTCAAGAAGTGACAGTAGACGATTTTGATGAAAAGGAATCAGGAGATGAAATGTAGTCCATAAAAAGGCAGAGTCAAAGCCAGACAAGAGAGCCAACTAGTCGTCAAGTTTAAAAGCAAAAAATCAAAGTCTTAATAAGAAAAATTTGAATTCGTAAACAGGAGTAGGCAAATGAAAATAATACAATGCACACCAACCTGGGAATCCTGATATCAGATACTCCAGGGTTTATGCTTGTGCTACCAATGACATCAAAGACTGCATACCCCCAGGTGATTCTGGGAATGATCACCATGGCAATGGTCAACGCTTTACAATAAACAGTATGAGACTGTGATAAGATGGTATCACATAATTCATTTCATTTGCCAATATTGCATAATGCAAGACATGAATTTAATAATCATTTTCCTTGGAGTCCAAACCTCATCACTCATGTACAGCATATGCTCAGATCTCGAAGAAGGTGACAAAAATTAAACAAAATAGCACATTATAATAGCTAGGGGCAGTATCTCAAATCCATGAGTAGATTTCTCCTCCTCCTTCGGCTCTACATGTAGGAGATAGAGAACATAACAAATAAGCTACATAAGCTTTTAACTGAATATATAGTAGTAAAACTAATAAACAACACAATATTCCTTAAATTTAAAGCAGATTCAGTAAAACTAAAATCAATAACACCACATACAAAATTAGATTTAAATGATAACAATACAGCGTGCAGACACCTGGCAAGGGTGAAATGAATGTAACTTAAAGCTTAAGAACATGAAGTCTGTGCCTCATCTTAGAGAAACTACCAAAGTGAATTTCCAAGGATAGACTAAGGTAAATGAATAATGAACACCCCTCCAGAAAGCGGGGATAAATTGATTGGAAAGTCCAAACACCCCTCCCGTGAAGCAGCGCTAAGATCAATAGGACAATCTGCAAAACACTCCTGATAATGAAACAGTGTTCAAAATAATGGGAGAATCGACATGAGTCAGAAATTACCGGTGGCATTAGTTGATTGGAGGAGGTAATAAAGTTCTGCATAGTAAGAGTCAGATGATGTGATCTATTAGGTAAGGGAATAGTAATTAGAAAAAGTATAAAAGCAGTTGACTTGTTTAATTGATTGCTCACTCCATTTACTGAGATATTTTTTCATTAATCAGAAAATGTAAAGAAATGTAATAAAGAAATGTTCTGCAATCTCATCTGGGCTCCATGACCAACTTGTCTGAAGATGGAGGACAGTTTTTTTCACAGCAGAACATTTGACCTTTGATTCATTTAAAGGTAAACCTTGTGGGAATTCTCTTTACATTTAATAATACTTTGGTTCTTTCACTTTAGCTTTGTGTCTCTGATCCTGGTTTATGCTTTGTCTTCATTTTCTCAACACTATAGATTTTCATTACTGACTCCTGCTTCACTGAATATTCTTCAGAATAACCCTGCACAAGGCATTGGAGATCATTTAATTCAAAACAAGAGCACCAAAGCTTCTGAGGATCGTTTACATCAAAGTGACTGCACAAACAAAGGTGGATTGTTTGATCCTTAATGCCCCTATTGATGGACTAGTACCCTGTCCAGAACTGGTTGCTGCCTTGTTTGTCATAATTGCCAGGAAAGCCTCTGGCCCATTTGCGGCCCAAATTTTGGGTATTGATAATCCTGAATGTGTACTTTTCCTCCTTATTTTATAGTATCTTTTTCTTAATTTTGTATGAAAAAGACAAATCTGATGAAATATAATTTCACACAGTTTATTTTTCAACAACAGTCAATAATTACATGTTAGTCTGCCAGTAAATAAGGGGTTTCTGCCACAACAGCAGACACCTTGGCTCCTTTTTAAGCCATTTGACAATTAAAAAGAATTGATGAATAAACCAAAATTCTCCTTTCACCTTCTTAATTAAAATGTATTAATGATCAAATCTTTATTTATACTCATGTAAATTTTCAAAACTTCATAAACGTTTGTAATGA
Organism: Erpetoichthys calabaricus; assembly: GCF_900747795.2. Lineage (NCBI taxonomy): Eukaryota > Metazoa > Chordata > Cladistia > Polypteriformes > Polypteridae > Erpetoichthys > Erpetoichthys calabaricus. The sequence continues at coordinate 39,449,583 of NC_041400.2, read as the reverse complement.
ATTACGTGAGGCAACTATTATTTTGAACTGATCGTTGTGTATGACATAATGTGTTCTGTTAGGCTGCTGTATAAAGAGATTATATCTGCTTAACTGGTTACATTTGTAGTGTGTACTTTGAAGAAATCAAGTAAAGGAGAAGGATGTCCTTTCCACACCTTCTTCTAACGTATGTTATTGAAGGTGCATACTGTATCATTCTTTTTTAAATTTGACAAACCAATTTTCATATAATTAATTGTTTCCAAGCTATTTTAAAGCCATTCTATTAATTATGCACCTAACACACCGGTTCCTGAAGAATTACATTCTAACACAACTGTTTTAAAAAGTGTTATAACCAGTAGGGGGTGCCACTGAGCCCCAAACTTCAGACACAAACACATCTAACACAGTTCGGGTTCAAATAAAGTTTTTACCTTCAGTACCTTCACAAATGAACAAGATCCATTTTAGAATCACAGATAATATACAGTGAGTGTTACTTTCTGCCTCACCTGGACGAGGTCAAGCAGCTTCTTTTATGTGGGATCTGGGAGAACTTCCAGTGTCATAGCACTGAATGTGGGAAGTGTTTCTGAGTCATGAAACCTGCAGCGCCCTCTGGTGGCACCCAAGAACCCCTACAGGGTTGTCCTTCAGGACTACAACTCCCACGGATTTCTGTAGTTGTCCATACTGGGTCCATTGCAGAGGAGCATTGCCATCTATTTTACTGGAGTAGGAATTTGTCCATCCACAATGGCGTCTCAGCCTGGAAAGGCATGCATCAACAGCCAACTCAGCTGGGCTTCTTGTCCACCCACCTTGGCACTTACAGTGTTTATGTTGCATCTTTCCAAGTCAGAGAAGTATTTTTGTGGCCTTTTTTTAACTTGCTTCAAGTGTGTTCTCAGTCAGTGTCAGAACAAGAGGATAGCTGCACATGGGAGAACAATAAGCTGTGGGTTTGATGGGCATGGGTGGTGTCTTGGACTTGTGTCAGGTTGTTCTTATTACCACCCAATTCTTAACTATTTTTCCCTTTTTTCAGTAGAACTATAGCATATAATTAATGAAAGCATTGCTTTTTAAAGCCATCAAATTTATTATTGTGACATGATGCTTTAAATGTTAGTCTTTTGATGTTGAGTTCTCTAAATTATACTATTATAATTAAAAATGAAAGCTGAAACTCTTTGATACCACAGAAACTTTATCAAGATTAACAGAATAAATAAAATGTTCAATTGTTAAAGGAAATTTTATTTTTACAAGATGATGTGCTCAATGAATACACATAACAATAATATCCTACAGTCAAAAAGTAATTTACACTTTATACAAGCCTTTGATTGATAATTATGTTTACTGGTCAGCTGTACTGTACATTTATTTCAGAGTTGAGCAGTGTCCTGTTTTGCAGTCTTTTAACTGAGGCATACCTTCGATAGCCCAAAACACATGGCAGCTTTTTTGTAACACCATGTTAAGTTTTTTTTACTTTGAAGATAGGGAGCACTTTCATATCCCTCTGTCCCACTGACAATTTGGCATATGCTTGCACTCTTCACCCTGTTTATTGGTTTCCCCTATTTCTATCTCCACCTATATTTATCTCTAATATTAGTTTTGTACGTTATCTTTTTGATAGTTGAGGTGATTAATACTTTATGCTGTTCTGTTCTACGATTTTGTTTTGCTTTAATCTTTCAATATGTATGACCGCTCTCTGACGTTTCTGTGTACAGGCTAAATAGTCCTCAAGAGTAAAGATGAAGTAAGTTGGGTAAATCAGAAACTTTGTTAAAAGGAACTTGCCTAATTTTCCTTACCTATCACCCAGTTCTATTCCAAAAGAAGTACTGATAAGTCTTGAAGACTCATGCAGCATCTCAATAAAATATAAAAATATAGGGTGGTCCAGATCTAATTATGCAATTTTCATTACGCTATAACTTATTAAGTTTATTACACAGAGAATTCACAGTACCTGCCCTGTACATAGAGATTTCACTTAAAATTATTTTTGTTGCAGATAGATGGCATCACCTGCCCTGCTTGCCAAAATGGAGGGGAGACGGTTGTCAGTCGAACAGTTGCATAATTAGATCTGGGCAACCCTTATTAAAGTCCCCTCCTTTCAAAGATTCCAGGTTACGGTTGGGAAAGGAACTCTCACTTATTATCTCAGAGAAGGAGTGGAAGGCAGCCATACACAGAATAAACTCTAGCTCCATATGTGCAAAGCACTCAATCATTCAACTCAAAATCTTTTGTCAAGCACACTTGTCTTGGTCAAAACTGTCCAAAATGTATTCAGGGCAAAATCCAACCTGTGAACATTGCAATCGAGCTCCAGCCTCAATTGGCTACAGGTTTTGGGTGTGCACAAAATTAATCATTTTGGACAAAATTCTTTGAATGCCTCTCAGACAGCCTTGGTGTCACAATCACTCCAAACCCGTTAACAGCTGTGTTTGGTAGACTCCCAAATGGGCTTAAAGTTGAGAAGAACAAATTGGTTATAATTGCCTACACCACACTACTAGCACGCAGACTTATCCTGCTCAACTAGAAGAATCCCAGCCCACTCGTTATAAGTGAATAATTGATGTTGTATACTATTTGAAATTGGAAAAAAATACTGTAAATTCTCACTTACAGCATCTATTCAAAACATTTTAAAGAAGTATGGCAACACTTAATTCATAAGGTTTTTGATTAAGCTTTTATATCAGGGGAAACGATATTCTCCCTTCCCTGATGTTTTTTTTTTTTAAGAATTGCTCTTGCTGTTGGCTCTCCTCTCTTTCTCTCAGGCGGTGATTGATTTTAGGTTTGTTAAGTCTGACTCTATTGTATGTAGTGTTACTTTCTTTGTTGTTAAAGTAAGTCTGGATTGTATGGAATGTTAACATCTTTAAAAAAAAACTTTAAACAAGAAATAAGTTAGGTAAAGAAACAAAATGTAACATCACTGTCTAGTGGACTCGTACAAACACAAACGCCATTAAATGTTTGTTTGAGTTTAAAGAAACAATGGCATTAAAATCCCATCAACTTAATGCATGTTGAGGTGAGTGAATTATTGGTACATGATGTGGTTGTTTGCTTGCATTGTCATGATGCCAAAGCTCCTGAAGATTCTGCTAAATGAGAAAAACAGAGTTGGATTAAGTTTTTTGAAACACCATTTTTCAAGTAATCTCTTTAAAACATAACTCTTAATTTATGTTAGGGGGTCATTTGGAACACTACTTGTATTTTCCTAGTCAAAAGGAGAAAGGGCAAGTTGACTACGGAAAAAAGTGAAGATATAACAGTGTTTTGTCAGATTGAGACATAAATATGAGCAAAAAAAAGACATTTGTGAGTGTACACTGTCCGGAAGACATACAAGTCATGACTCTGGATTTCTTTCATCTATCATCAGTATTAACTTCAACAAAATGATGTCTGCTTAATCTGAATTGGCAAATTTTGAAGACAACAGGGGAAAAATAATACAACAGACAATATTTGCCCTGTGCAGCTTTTGATATTTGAACCAGTAAGTAACTAGGTGTGCTAAAACAGTTGTATAATGGATGGTGGAAGAGCCTCTGCCTGAAGTTGACAGTTGACAAGTCAGCCTTTGTGAATCATGGATTTTTTGTAGGCTTTGGTAATTCTAGTGTTAATGATATTAAATCGCATAGCAAAGCATCCCTGGGCAATGGGTCTACCAACATCATGACATGGTATGAGGTTTTCATTGTTGAATGCCATACTTGTTTCAATTAGGAAAAAATTAGACATATATCAACATTTGACTGATTTGCTTATAGAAATATTGAGGATCATCCAAGTACATTTTAGCAGACTTGGACACTTTGGCAAACTCAAGGCAAATCCTGTTCTTATTACTGAACATTAAATTTTATTATGCAGCTATACCATGAATTGTATTTTTTTGACATATTAATACCAAGCTTAACCAAGGAGAGAGGCCTATAGATACATAGATATTGTTCTACAGTTCCTTGCAGTTTAATAGAATTGTGTATCTTCCACTTGGATTGATGTTGATGTTGTTACCTAGTTCTGTGTAGGTTGACTGCTATCTCCATTTTGTGAATATTCCAATGACTGTGGTTTGGTGGAGCACCACAGCTGTTGACTTTTTTGATAGTATGGGCTCATTCTGTGTTTGAAATGGCTGATTTAAATCTGATTAGATTGTGGATAAAAATATTTAAACAACTCATACTAAATTTACCTTTAATTGGATTACGGTCACTAGAAGACAATGACCTTTTCACACTTGTAGTCTGTATGTTTGACTATCTTACCCAGAAAACAAATGAAAGAAACAGTTGTCTTTAGTCCATTTTGTCTCACTGACGGCATATTCAACTACTATTACTAGAACCTGCAAATAAATGTAAACAAACTCAATGTGGAAAACGGGCAATAATGCAGAAAATAATATATACAACTAAAAGGAAACAGCTCGGTCCAGAACATGTGTCACTGAATGACACTTATAAATAGTATAATTGGCGGTGTGCAATTACGAGAAAGATGTCAACCCTCAAGTTACATTTTCAGAATGCACAGAGGGATGTAAGAAAGAAGCTTCACAAAGTGGAAATACAAAACCATGGATAATTGATTAGAAGAAAATCTATAAAACTCTGTGCCTGTTGTGTGTCCTTGCAAGGCTAAGAGAATACATCCAAATTACTAACCATTCTCTGACCCTGCTTTTTCTGTTTGAGGGTTGCAGAGGCCAAGAGAAAATGTCTAGTCTTACAGAGCTTATATGGACCATAATTCATATCAAACATCCACCATGTGGATTGCCTTATACTGTAAACCAAATTTGTTTATCCAATTGTAATTACTGCTAAACTAAAAGTTTTGGTAGATTGAAACATAAAATTATTTTATGTTCTCTAAGGTACTTTGTGATACACATAAGTTGTTCAATCAATTAATGTAAAACAGAAGTGACTTCCTTAAAGCAAGGCATATCAAATATTTATTACTGATCAATAATAGAAGCAAATCATAGAAATAAGCTCACAAAGGCCTTAAAGAAATACTGTAAACAGATAAAATGGAAAATAATAAGTATATATATATATATATATATATATATATATATATAGTGGATTCAGAAAGTACTCAGACCCCCTTCATTTTCTGCACATTTTATTATGTTGTTGATTTAATTTTAAAAGGATAAATTTGCAATTTTTGCCCATTAGTCTGTGCTTAATAAACCATAATGATAAATTGAAAACATTTTCAGAAATGTTTGCAAGTTTAATAAAAATCAAAAACAGAAATTTCACATTCATTGAAGTATTCAGACCCTTAATTCAATACTTTGTAGGTGCTTCTTTGGCAGAAATTCCAACTTTGGGCTTTCTTGGGCAAGTCTTTTTAAGTTTTCCATGTCTGTGTTTGTTCAGTTTATCCAGTTCATTCAGGCAGATCCTCTCAAGTTCTGTTAGATTGGATGGGAAGTGTCTGTTAACTTCTATCTTCAGGTCTCTCCACAGATTTAAGTCAACGCCACTGCGCCACTCAAGGACAGAGACTTGTCCAGAAGCCAAACCAGCCTTGTCTTGACTGCTTCAGGTCATTGTCTTGCTGAAAGGTGAATCATTGCCCTTGTCTGAAGCGTGCAGAAAGAGATGGGGTTTGAGGTAGACATTGATAGACCACAAAGACAATGCTGATTTTACACAAGTCATTTTTCTTGTTTTTGCCATGCACCCACAGATGCCAGAATATGTTGCAGCACCATTTTACTCAAAATTGGAAAAATAGGGTTCCTTGGATGAACAACTGAATATTTGTCAAACTTAGAGATGGCAAACATTGATACCATTGGACAATAAATATCAAAGAGAATGAAATATACTGGAGTGTGAAGAATCAAGTGCAAGATTGAAAAAGTTGGACTTGGCATTCCATGACAAGGATCTGCTTACAGCCCAAAAGAGACTTACAGATCATATGGGCTTACTGTAACAGTTCTGATTTTTCCATTCTTGAAACACTGGCTTGCTAAGTGACTCAGTCAGATTTTAATTGTATTTAAATGGTGAAAATAGAACATGCAGTCCTAAGGTTCACAGTCCAAGACCCTTTTATTTACAAGTGAATCATCATCAGTGTTTATGTCTGTGTCTGTAAACACTACTTGGCCTGATGACATACTGTATATTATGTTATTAAGATCCTCTGTATTACTCCCTCTTTCAATACCATCTTCTTCTGAGCTTTCCCCATAAAATTAACATATAGTATCTTGGTAAATTGTGAGTCCTATTGACACAGTGATGCCAAAAATAACATCAAAATTATTTTCTTTAATCATAATTAAATACCTCTTCATTTCCCTTACATCAATTTTTTGCAGCCTCTTCTCTCAGTTTCAAATGTAGTAAATGTGATTGATTACAATGATTGGTAAATGTGATTGATTACCTTCACAATAGATTGTGTGGCCACCAGGGGGTGCTCCAATTCCCATAACACCCGACACACACAGGTTCGGGTACAAGTTCTTCATCACCAAGGCTTTTACTGTGGGAAACTCTCCCACAACAAGTATTTCCTGTTTCACAAGCACAAGTACAAATACAATTAAAGCACACAGCAATATCCTTTCCTCGTCTGTCATCTTTCTCTGCTTCTCCTCCGCTCCTCCACAAGCTTTGCCCTCCTCCTTCTGACTGTGCCTCCCAGAGTTGTGGCAGGCAGCTCCTTTTATTTTACACCAGGAAGCACTTCTGCTGTCCTGGAAATGCTTCTGGATGAGGTGGGAGCCCAACAAAGAAGAGATCACTTGCATCACCCACGGAACCCAAAAGGGCTGCATCGAAGAACTCCAGTTCCCATGGTGCCCTGTGGGGATCTGTGGTGCTGCTGCAATCCAGGGGGACTGCCATCTAGTGGTCCAGGGGAGATAATGTCCTGTGCACGCTATCTCCCCTGGTTCTTCCCGGCTGAGGGTGTCCCAAGCAGGTAAGGCCCCCGGCCATCCTTCAAAATGGTTAATTCATTAGTTAATCCTGCTAGATCTGACCATGATGTGTTCATAATGAACGCTTTGAAATCAATTTAGCTTACATTATGTGGCATCTCCTACCTCAATGCTAAGAGAAAATCCCCACATATGATATACTGTTTAATGCATCTTGATGTCTAGTTATGCAAGATATCAAGCTTTTTGGAGCGTCCCCTCTATTTTTTGCCCTCTAGACCCAAAAAATATTTCTGTGCAGGAAATTATACTCTTATGAGAAAGAGTAAACCAATAGGTGTCTGACAAATGATCAGTAGGACTTACAGTTGTGTGTGCCACATTAATCAACCCCAGCAGTTCACCCCTAATAGGATACGAGGGGTCAAAGTTACTCCATTTCACAAAACCTTCTAAAAATGGGAATCAGTAATCTAAGCATATGAAATGTCATTTTATGCTATTTCAAGGATTCAAATCATGAATTTGATAATCATTTTTTTTGACTCATTACTGGTGGTCCTAGCCTTCTAAGACCTACTCCCAGAATTGTACAAACATAAGCATGTGGTGTATTGTTTTAGACTATTTCAAGGTCAGTGGTTACAAATATGTTATCTATGGTTTTTTCTGTTACAACTGAGAATATTTTTACTTTAATGATTCCAATTCAAGCAAACATTTTATTATTTCAAATAGCTGATGCAACTCTTCTTGTTTATTATGTACTTCTACCTCATAAAATAAATTATTATTTTCTATGAATGCCCTGTACTAGGGTGTTTTATTCAAATTCAGACATTTTTAATTAAAAACACTTGAATTTCAACTACTAGTTTCTACACTAACATGCTCAACTTTACCATGTGATGAGAAAATTATAATGTGCTGCCACATGCACATCAGAGGGTCACCTTCTGGGCCCATCGGAGGTACGGAATAACCCATGGGGACAGGAGGGGCTCTTGCTTACAGTCTTGCTTCCTTTTATTTTCCCTAACAGTGCTGAGAAATCGCCCAATGAGGGCAACTGAGACAAAGAAGCCCCATCCCTTCTGGCACAGGTAGTATAAAAAATGAACATCCCTGAAAGGTGGTGCCAATCTTTTGGGAGGAAGTCCCAAAGCTTGACCCAACCTGTAGAAAGTGAGCCATTTCCAGATTTTCAAGGTGAATTTCCTTTACTCTAGTTGCTGTGCCCTTGAGTACATTTCTTTTGTTCCTGAATTTATTTTGCTTTGTGTTTTAAACAGGGTGACCCAACTTTTCTTCAGGTCTCTGAAATTTGTCATATACACCACCATGCAAATATGCACATACATGCAGAAAAATACTATGAGATTTTTCAGGTAATGTAGTAATACTCATCGATCATAGCACTGGACAATGGCATGATAGTACATGCAAGTAGGAATACAACATGTCACAATAATATCCTATGAACTTTTGAACCTCTCGTTATTAGTGAAGTTGTAATTAAACTAATCATCAAAAATATTAGGAAATTAAAACTACTAAGCTCTAACTTTGTTTTGTCTGGAAGGCAAAAGTAGTAGTTGAGTAGATCTCATTTAAATGATATCACACAACTAGTGATCAATAACAGAAACTGAAGACATGTGTTTAAAGCAGGATGTGATAGCTGCTGTGTTATACTGTACTTTGTTGACAAGATTTCCCATAGTTCCCTAATTTAGCTCCAATTCAGGAGTCCCGATGTCTTCTTCAAAAAATCAGCTTTCTTACTCAAGTACAGTAGATTCACAGAGTATTAAGACCCCTTCACTTTCTGCACACTCTATTGTTTTTGGGGATATAATTTTAAATTGATAATTATTACATTTTTGCCCATTGCCCAGTCTGCTGTTAATAACTCATAATGATAGAGTGAAAACATGTTTTCAAATGTATTAAAAATTAAAAACTGAAATCTCTCATTTATGTAAGTATTCAGATATTCAGACCCCTTGCAGGGCACTCCAAATTGTGTTTGGGTGTTTTTTTAATTGTCCTTGAGATGTGCCTAGAACTTGACTGGAGTCCCCCTGTGGCAAACTTAATTGTTTGGACATTATTTAGAAAGGCACACACTTGTATATTTGAGATCCTACAATTCACACTGCATGTCAAGACTAAAACCAAATCATGAAGTCCAAGAAACTCTCTGTAGAGCTCCGTGATAAAATTGTGGTGAGGCAGAAATCAGGGTAAGGGTATAAAGCCATTACTAAGGCTGTGAGTGTTTCCAGGAGCTCAGTGACCTCAACAGTTGTGAAACAGAAGAAGTTTGGAACCACCAGGACTCCTTCTAGAGCTGGCCATTCAGCCAAACTAAGTAATCGGGCAAAAAGTGCCTTGGCCAGGGCACTGACCAAGAACGCAGTGATCACTCTAATAGAGCTTCAGTAGTCCTTTGTTGACATGTGAGAAACTGTTGGAAGGACGACCATCTCAACAGCACTCCATCAATCAGGTATTTATGGTAGATTGGCTAGACAGAAGCATTTGACAGTTTTAAAGGACTCTAAGAGGATGAGAAAAAGGTTTCTCTGTTGTGATGAGACAAAAATTAAACTCTTTGGGCACAACTCGAAGCACTATGTCCAGGCAGTGGTATTCCTAATGCCATCCCTACTATGAAGCATTGTGGTGGCAGCATCATACTGTGGGAGTGTTTCTCAGTGGCAGTGACAGGGAGACCGGTCAGAATTGTGGGAAGTATATATGCAGCCATATCCAGAGACATCCTGAAAGAAAATCTGCTCCAGAGTGCACACAATCCTCAGACTGGGGCGACAGTTCACCTATCAGCACAAGAATGATCTGAAACATCCAGCCAAAGCTCAGACGTAAACCCCAGTGAACATCTGTGGAGAGATATGAAGATGGCTATTTATAGGTGCTTCCCATCCTGTCTAACAGAGTTAGAGATGTTTCAAGAAGGAGGGGATAAACTGCCCAAGTCCAGGGGTGCAATTCATGTAGTGACTTACCCAAGAAACCTCAAAATTATAATTGCTCTCAAAAGGACTTCTGCAAAGTACTGAACTAATGGTTCTGAAAACGTAACATGAATTAGAGATTTCAGTTTTTGATTTTTAATACATTTGCAAACCTTTCTGAAAACACATTTTTACTTTGTCATTATTCATTATGAAGTGTAGATTAATGGAAAAAAATCAATTTAAAATTAAATCTCCAACACAATAAAGTGTGCAGAAAGTGAGGGGAACCGAATACTTTCAGAATCCACTGTAACTAACGTAGTAGCTATACACTGTGCAAATTTATTCATAAATTCTATCAGTTCTGTTTACAACAGACACAAGAACAGACCAGTCAGAGACCTTCTAATTGTAAACCTCACCACCTATGTGAAAATATGTGATGGCATCATGGATTACTTAACCAGATGATGCAGGTGATGGACCAACCCATCATCTGCAACTATGAAGAAACATTTTTACCTTCTATTTTGTAAATTATAGCACAGCTGCCAGTGACGCGGTCAGTAAGATGGTAGTCTTTGACTCCGAGGTTGTGGTCACGTCATGCTTGTGGGCGTTCATGTCGTCTACTGTATTGTGTGCTATTAACATATCCTTCATGCAGGACCTGATTCTACTTCTATATGCAAGCAGAAGAGCTGAAAGGACTTGTTATGCATTCAGATGCCAGTTGTACAGTTGATAATATGCAATATGTCATTACAGATATGACACATTAAAAGCCAATCGAGTGATCGTCACCCAGGCAGGATACCCTGTGGTATATTGCTCCTGGGAGAATCCAGTTTCTTTAATTATACTTTTTAACTGAGCATACCCAAATACTTGTTGAAAAATAATTGCTTATAAGATAGATAAAGTAAAGTAAACATGCATATACCATGTGCTGTGTTCTCACGGTACATCTAGAAAAGCTATGGGATGTATCTTCAATTGAGACTCAAGCAGAGGGTCAGTTGCTAGAATAAATAAATCCGTATTTTATAGAACACTTTTAACTCTGGGGGGTGTGGTGGTGCGGTGGCTATGAATTCAAAAATCCAGCATTCTGGAACTGAAGTCCAACGCCTGATCATTTTCCCTGTGAAGTTCATACTTTCTGTGTGTGCCTATGTTAGGTTTTTCCTCACATCACTGAAGATGTGATGTTATGTTAATTGGCGATTCCAAGTTGGTTCCTGTGATAGACTGGTGCCCTGATTCCTTCCTTGTGCCCATTAACGCTGGGATGGTCTTCCCCAAACCCATACTCAAGGCTGTTACCTTTCACCATGAACATCAGGATAAACAGACTTGTATGAAGAGCTGCTTTCACGTTTCAGCAGTAAAGAGCATCTGACCCTGTCCATTTATATTTTTGTCACTTAATGATGCTTACATTTAAAAATCACATCTTCAATGTGCCTTTTAAGTGCATTGCACTTTTTACAGAAATAAGTTTCAGGGTTGCTTGAACTCAAATATGCACTCAATGAACTTCCAAAAAAATCGTCACATCGAAGAGATAATGTGACAGATGAAAAGACAGCGTAGGTGAGAAATAAACTACTTGTATCAAGTAACAATTATCCCATCATTATGGAAGCCCAGTTAAAAAACACACTGCTTAATCAACAGGTCGCTACAAGAAACACTTCTACCACCTACTCTAATGTCCCACTCACACAAGTACTGAAAGAAAACGAGAATAAATAGATTTGCTCCCTAGCTGAATTAATCATTGTAAAACATACACTGGTGGGAACAGCTCTGGAGATGGATTACTCAGTGCACTTTTGTTCAATTTTGTGGTTCTCATACTGTTTATAAGATTTAAACACTTTTAAACATTTTCATTAGAATAGCTTAGACTCTATTATTATTGTAATCTTAAATAATTTCAGTTATTAGTAATTATATTATTTCTTAACTCATTACAACTCTTCTAAATGGAGTATCATTTGAATGAATTTCATTAAATGTGATTAATTGTGATCAATCATATACATAAAAACACTGTCATGGATGGACTGGCATCCCAACTGAGATGCCTTATTCCTCTGCTTGGCCCAGGAGGCTCTGGAATAGAGGCAGGGTGTCTCTTGTCTCAGTTAAGAGACTGGCATGGGATGCCCGCATGGTGGGAGTAACAAATGGACTGGTGTCCCAGCAGGGGTGGAGAGAAGGTCTTTACCTGGCCTGGGTGGCTAGTATAAGGGATAGACAGTGCCATAGGTGGAACATCCTAACCGGGATGGTTGGCATTACATTGCCCTGTCAGGAGGCCAAATGAAGTGATGGGCACTGTCTTCCATCTGCATGTCATCACCAGTACAGTGGGTGGCAGCATCACTCTTGCTGAGCCACACTTGTAATGGGAATTGTGATTCTATAGGGTTGTCCTGTTGAGTTCCCGTGGGTGCCACCAGTGAGAACCATCAGAAAGAGGATGTCCTACCCCAAGGTGGTTCTGCCTGACCTGGAAGTGCTTCCTGTAGACTGTGGCACTGGAAGTACTCCTGGGTTGGTCTGGTGTAAAAGAGAACCTTGCCTGTTGTGCAGGGAGTCGGGGTTAGGAGAAGTGAACGACAAAGCACACCTGCAAGGAATGCAGGAAGAAAAGGAGGTTGTATTGTATTGTTTATTGTCAGAGGAAGAAATACAAGGAATTCTGCGTAAATAAATGGTCACTTACATTTGGGACTGTTGGTGTGTGGCTGTGTTTTGGGCTCGAGGGGGTATGTGATCTCCACTAGAGGCCACAACACATTAAATAAAAGAAATGAACTGAAAGGAAGAAGACCTGACTTCATGTCATATATTGTTGCTACAAAATAAGTGTATTGAAATTGTTCAGTCATATTTATCTTAACAAATGACAGCATTAGCTTTAAGTCTCCCATTGAAGATCTACTAAAAAAATAAGATCAGCGCCAACAACACATTTAAGGCTCAAGGCACAAAAGGGAAGAACTCAAACTACAAATTGGGAGAAAATAAGAACATCTGTTGCCTCTTTGGCCTGTCTAAATGGCTGTTGAACCTCTTCCTGTCTGCTGGAGTCACGAAAATCCCCACCTTTACCTCCAGGAGGCGCTCTCTTGGAGCACCATCAGCCACAGGCTCATTCCACTACGGTGTGTTAAGAAGCACCTCTGGGGGATTTTCCTGCCCACTGCTGTCAGGCAATTCAATGATTCCTCTTGACGTACTCTTAGAAATATCTGCACAATGTACATTTGTTTATTTATTTATTCATCAATTGATTGGTTGGCTGTATTATTTGTCCTGTGGATTTTATTATATTTATGCTATTGTTTGCATCTGGATTTCTCCATGGCCTTAATATCATTTATCTGATCTAATTTAATCTAATCTAAATAAAAATTATATTACAAAAGTATCTCAGTATTTCACTAAAAAGACTAAAACGCATATAATGTAAATGTTTGTCTACGCTGATCATGTGGGAATTGTCAGAAAAAGAAAGAGGACATGTGCTCCTTCAATGGATGGTTACACCACTGGCAGGAGGATTTATGGCAAAAATGTAGTGACTGGTAAATTATTTGCCTTATGTTCATGTATGCAGCATTCAAACTGTACAAAACGCATTTTAGATTTATACACAGAAGCAACACAATAAGCACCATTAAAAGCAAATCCTGTAAGTCTGCTATGTAGAAATATGGTTTTCTTCCGTGAAGGGTGACTAATCAGTAAATAAGACTGATTGTAATTTGCAGGATCCAATCCAGGAAGGGTCACATAATAAGCACAAACTAATAAGAATCTGCATTTTCAAAATGCCCAGTTTTCATCCATCTACATTGCAACACTGAGCCAGCATTTTCACCGCTCTGGAGAACATTTTCAAAAGTCTCCGTTTTCAGGAGTTAAAAATGCTGGGGTAGAGTGAAAGATGAAAAACGGAGACAAATATCTGCATGTTTAAACAAAAGAGTCAGTCAGTCAGTCATTATCCAACCCACTACATCCTAACACAGGGTCGCAGGGGTCTGCTGCAGCCATTCCCAACCAGCACAGGGCACAAGGCACGAATAAATCCCAGGCAGGGCACCAGCCCACCACAAAAACAAGAGAGTAGTATGGACTTAATGTGAGTGTGGCTGTCTGCATTTTTGGAGTGACAGTCTTCTTTATCTTCTTCTTCGTTCGGCTGCTCCCATTAGGGGTTGCCACAGCAGATCGTCTTCTTCCATATCTTCTTGTCCTCTGCATCTTGCTCTGTTACACCCATCACCTGCATATCCTGTCTTACCGCCTCCCTAAACTCAACCTTGCAGTCTTTCTTTTTCAACTTGCACCATCTGATCCTTGGCTCTGCCCTCACTCTCTTCCTCTTCTTGATCTCCAACGTCATCCTACAGACCACCATTCTATGCTGCTTAACTACACTTTCCCCTGCCACCACTTTGCAGTCTTCTATCTCCTTCGGATGAACTCTTCTGCATAGAATGTAATCTACCTGTGTGCATCTTCTTCTACTCTTGTACGTAACCCTGTGTTCCTCCCTCTTCTTAAAATACATATTCATCACAGCCATGTCCATCCTTTTGGCAAAATCCACTATCCTCTGACCTTCTTCATTCCTCTCCTTGACACCATACCTACCCATCACCTCCTCGTCTCCACTGTTCCCTTCACCAACATGCCTATTGAAATCCGCTCCAATCACCACTTTCCATCCCTTGGGTACACTGTTCATCACTTCATCCAACTCACTCGAAAAATCTTCTTTCTCACCCATTGCACACCCAACTTGCAGTGCATATGCACTAACAACATTCATCATCACCCCTCCAATTTCCAGCTTCATAATCATTACTCTGTCTGACACTCTTTTCACCTCCAGAACACTTTTGACATACTGTTCCTTCAGAATAACTCCTACCCCATTTCTCCTCCTATCCACACCATGATAGAACAATTTGAATCCACCTCCGATCCACCTGGCCTTACTCCCCTTCCATTTAGTCTCTTGCACGCACAATATATCAACCTTTCTTCTCTCCATCATATCTGCTAACTCCCTCCCCTTACCAGTCATACTGCCAACATTCAAAGTTCCTACCCTCAGTTCCACTGTCTTTACTTTCCTCCTCTCCTTCTGCCTCTGGACATGTCTCCCCCCTCTTCTTCTCCTTCTTCTTCTTCGGCCATCAGTAGCCCAATTTCTGCCAGCACCCTGTTGGCTAACAGTACTGGTGGCGGTTGTTGTTAACGCAGGGCTCGACTGATCCGGTATGGAAATTTGTATTGTTGTCCGCATATTGATTTGGCAAAATTTTACACCAGATGCCCTTCCTGACGTAACCCTCCCCATTTATCCGGGCTTGAGACCGGAACAAAGAAACACACTGGTTTGTGCATCCCCTGTGGCTGGGTTGGGGTGACAGTATTGTCTCATTTGTTTTCTTCTGGGATGGGGGGCATGCTGTCTCCGAGCTGCCCTGGCATATGCAGGACCTTTCCTTCTGCCAGTCTCATTTTCTCTCCTAGACACTTTCTGTGGGATGTTCTACTCTGCCCTTTCCCATTATAGTACTGCCCTCACCCTGTCAACCTCCTTCCACTTGGGCGCCGCTTCACAATATAAAAAAGGAAAGAGCTAAATACCTGGGAACTGTTTCCAGAGATTTTATGAATAGTAACACTCCTCCAGAAATGGTATTGCAATGAAAATGGCCTTTACAAATGTAATAGGCATTCACATTCAGCATCAAGAAAATAAACAAAAATGTTCAGTGTACTGTATATTGAGAGAGCCAGAGATTATGTACAGCATCAGCAAAAGATCTTTGAAGAGTAGCAAGTTTGGGTTCAAAATAATACCAATTGCGGGGTTGAAACGTTGTTTTCTTTTTGCATATAAAACAAACAGTTAAACATATTTAAATAGGAATCATTGTTTTAATGGAATGCTAATTACAATACTGAACATTTCAATTTCCCAATCACTCAGTTCTCACTAAGTGTATTATTACAATTGATGTTGTTGAGCTTTTTATTTATTTATTTAATTTTCTGCAGGATATAATTTAGAAATTCCTACAAAAGTGTTTTGACATGATCAGCTCTGTTTATACAGCTAAATAACACAAAGAATGTCTATACAAAGGCATTTTAAATCACGGGAAATTACAATTAACAGTAAGTGCATGTTGAGTTCTTCCTTCATGCATTTCTTTTATGTGAAGACAGAATTCAGGAGACCTGAAACAGTAAGAGCGTAGCTGTCAGATTCAAAAATTCTTTGTATAGACATTCTTCGTATCATTTAGCTGTATAAACAGAGCCGATCGCATCAAAACACTTTTGTTGCAATTTCTAAATTATATATTTTATCCCTCGAATTATGAACTGCATTTATCTTTAATTATAGCATTTTCCAACATTCAGGACAAATATAAACCCCTTGAGACACTGGAATCCCTAAAGAGGCAGCAGCATCACGGCCATGGAAAGGCAGAATTCCTCCAACAATCTATGTTTATCTTACATCAAAGTTTATTGCGTGTTTATCCAGTAGCCTGCTGTGCTTCCCTCTTCTCAGCTGCGTCTTGCTATATTGTAGTCAGAGTGTCCAGTGAGTAAAGTGCAGGAAGTGGAAAGACGTTTGTGACGTCTTCCAATATTCAAGATGTCGTATCATTTGTAGAAAACACCACAATTGCCACTTTACATTGGTGGGTGGGGCGTCCTGGATACAGTTAATTGCCTACGTATCCAAAACATAATTTCTTTAACATTTCTAATATATCTTTATTTACATTTTCATTTTACAGTAGTATCAACTTCTTTTTAGTTTTTATACTGTGTCTTTCATAATTGCCATAAAGGACAATATTCCTTACGTGAAAAGAACTGAACATACAATAAGTGAATCAAATAATTATGGGAAAGTGGAGATGGACAAAAGTACACAGAGCATAAGAGCAAATGTAACAAGGATGATGCCAGATCTAATGGAAAATACATTGGACATGAGCTTTAAATTAATGAGTAACTGGGAGTTCAAATAAAGGCAAAGATCAATTTATTGGATATAAAACCATATATGTAAGCGCCTTGATGCGTGTGAAAGGCGATATATAATTAAAATGTATTGTTATTATTATTGCCAGTGACATCACACACTGTAGAATCTTGGGCAATACTAGACAAAGAAAGGTCTAAAATAGCAGCAGTTAAATTCAAGTATTTAAGACGAGTGGTAGGTAAATTAAAGAAATAGAGAATAAGAAAATAAAAGAATCCACAAAGAACCGGAAATGCAACCACACGTGGAAACCATAGAAATAAAACAGCTACAGCGGTCTGGACATATAATAAAGATGTGAAACATGGAATCTCAAAAAAGGAGGTTGAAATGATAGGTGAAGGATAAAGACCGAGGGGAAGACCTAGAAGGGTATAGGAAAGAAAACGTCAAAGAAGCAGACAGAAAGTGAAGATCCTGAAAAAAGATAGAAAAAATATAATGAATGGCTCAAGACCTCAATATTGAAAGCTTTAATGGGAGAAGATAAAGTAAGCAAGTACAAAGAATGCAGCCATGTTCTTATCTCAAAGCATTCAGTACACAGTATTTATGACTTTCATCTGCTTGTTTTTATTAGCACAGTCTGTCTAACCTGACTTGACCTGACCTGTGGCTGGACGTGGATGGGAACACAAGAAACACGAGCAACACAAGCACAACATTGGAAAGGCATTAAGAATTATTGGAATTGCCGGAGCCCAGTGACCCTTAGGGTGGAGCTGCTGCCTCACAACTAAAGGCCACTGGTTCAGTCCCTGGCCCTGTCTTACTCGGTGTGCAATGTCCACACAGTTCCAGTACCCTTTAGGGCTTCCTTTGGAGGCTCTGGTTTCCTGTCATCTCCCATAGATTCTGTGTTGTCTTAGTAGGAAGCAGTGTGAGTTTCTAGGTTCAAATGCCATGTGAAAGACTGGCACCCCATCTAGGGTTTGTTTCTGCCCTTCCCTTGAGGTCTAGCAATGTACAACCTGCCAGAGCGCATCTGGATTTAGAAAAATGAACAGATGGATGGATGAACTCTTGAACCTATTTATTCCAATTCAAGGTTTGGGTTAGATAGCTAAATCTCTTTGACTAGGTAGAGGAATCGCCTCCTCGACTCTACAGTACAGTAAATGTATTCATGCTCTGCTCACCATCCTATACAGTATCTCTAATCTGGTGGTCTGCAAACTTGGGATTGCAACCTCAGATCTGGCCAAAAGCAAAAAATGTAGGGTTACCAAACATTTTAGTGTAAATATTGATTTTCAGGTGGTTATTTTGTCAAGCATCTTCATACATAGTTTATACCAGTAAATGTTCACTGTTCCTGTTAAACTACTCTGAAATTCAAAAAGCCCTCAAACCAAGAAATACTACTGGGGCTCCTTTATACCTACAGCAATACGTCTTTACTGTATAATACCTCACTGTGACTGCCCTTTATATCTTTAGCCAGATGTCAGAAGTTTTCTTTTTATTTGAAAATTATTTGTGTATTTAAGTGGGGTTGTTGTTATTTGTAAAAATTTAAATATATTCCTTGACAAATAAAGTATCTATCTATCTATCTATCTATCTATCTATCTATCTATCTATCTATCTATCTATGGAGATCATTGTGATGCTGCAGAATAGACGTCATAGTAACTTGTTGCTGTCATGGTGTGGAATTTCCATAATAAATTTAACATGGAAGCACTTGAATCCTCTTCCTGTTACTTTTTTTCTTTTTGCATCCAAAGCTTGGGAATGTCATTATGAATATTCACAACATTAAAGCTTTACAGAATCAAAAAAAAATCTTTTTGGGAGACTATAGTTAAAAATAACCAGCAGTTGAGGTCACCATTGTTTCTTTTTTTCTTTTTTTTTAATGGAGTTGGATTGTAAAAACGTTTGAACACCACTTCTCTATCCAGCCATCTCTTATCCAACATGCTATATCCTAACTACAGGGTCACGGGGGTCTGCTGGAGCCAATCCCAGCCAACACAAGGCGCAAGGCAGGAAACAAACCTCAGGCAGGGCAGCAGCCCACCGCAGCACTTCTCTATTATTTATTTATTTTCTTTTTTACATTGCATCAATGCATCTCTGTTCATTTCCAATCAAATTTGCCCTAAAACATAATTGTTTGTTGAAATAAACTGTCACGCTGTGTTTGTCTGAAAACCTATGAATTGTGTAATGCAGTGGACTAATGGCTCCATTCACAGTTTAGTCCATGCCTTTCTTTCAGTCATTGATGGGATAGGAACCATCACCCTATCATCCTCATGCAAACAAAAGGTGGACAATAAAGAAATGTATATGGCATGCTACATCCACATTCTCAATAATAATAATAATAATAATAATGATTATTAAATGTCCAAGGTCCAGATTATTTGAACTTATCATGACTTACAAACCAGAGTGCACATTAAGATCTCAAGATGGCGGTCTGCTTATGATTCCAAGGATTAATAAAATAAAAGTGGGAGGTCCAAGCTTTTAGTTACGGGGCCCCTAAACTGTGGAATGGTCTGCCTGCTACTATAAGAGATGTCCCTTCGGTCTTGGCTTTCAAATCCCGGCTGAAGACTCACTACTTCTGTATAGCATACCCTGACTAGAGCTGCTGATTAACTGTACAGACTGCATCTCTGTTGTTAGTCATTAGCACTAAAACATAAGTAATATAATAGTTATAATTTGTTACTAAACCTCACCTATTCTGTTTCTCTTCGTCGTACTCAAATGTGGCACTTGCCCTACTGCCAAGTTGTTTTGCCTGCCTAAGGTAAAGTCATCTCTGATGGAGGAGCACTGGAATCATCGGTTAGAGGGGTCCTTTCATTAGATTGGCTGGCTCAGAGCTGACTCAGCTTTAAACGGCCAATAGGGGGAAGCAGCTTGATGGCCCAGGTCTCCATGACTCTGAACAAATCCAAATCATATTATATGATATTACTTACTGTTAAATTCTGCTCTGTACTTGTAATATTTATATTGCACTGTTATATTGTATTCAGCATTACTTGAGTTCTGTTCTGTGTATTGTATTGTAATTATCCCTTTTTTTGACACCCACTGCACGCCCAACCTACCTGGAAAGGGGTCTCTCTTTGAACTGACTTTCCTAAGGTTTTTTCCCCTACTAGGGTTATTTTTGGGAGTTTTTCCTTGTCTTCTTAGAGAGTTAAGGTTGGGGGGCTGTCAAAAGGCAGGGCCTGTTAAAGCCCATTGCAGCACTCCATGTGTGATTTTTTTTTGCTCTTTATTTCGCCTTATATGATTTCTCATATTAGGAATTTGTTAGTTTTCACATACCCCTTTGGGTCAGAGCACAGGGTCAGCCATTGTACAGCGCCCCTAGAGCAATTACAGGTTAAGGGTCTTGCTCAAGGGCCAAGCAGAGTAGGATCTACTTTAACATGGCCTTCTCATAACGTCACTGTAATTTAAATCCTGATACTCTGTATATCCAATTCATTATAATAACTATTCATGGTGGCTCTAAATTCTGTATTAACCCCTACTCTCTCTGCTGTTTCCTTTTCCGGTGATGGATGGATTAAAATCCAGGTCTGTATGACCATCAGCATCAAGTGACTCCGTGAGAACCCTAACTACAAAGAGGACTATTTCATTTATGTTAGGTAGAATGCCCAGAGGGGACTGGGTGGTCTCGTGGCCTGGAACCCCTACAGATTTTATTATTTTCTCCAGCCGTCTGGAGTTTTTTTTTTGTTTGTTTTTTCTGTCCACCCTGGCCATCGGACCTTACTCCTTTTCTATGTTAACTAATGTTGTCTTATTTTACTTTCTTATTTTGTCTTTTATTTTTCTTTTCTTCATTATGTAAAGCACTTTGAGCTACTTTTTGTGTGAAAATGTGCTATATAAATAAATGTTGTTGTAATTGTATTGTATTGTATTATTATTATTATTTACATTTATATAGCACTTTTTTCACTACTCAAAGTGTGTCAGTGAGTAAGTAGTGAGTCACTTCAACCACCACTAATGTGTAGTACCCACCTGGATGATGTGACAGCAGCCATTTTTGTGCCAGTATGCCCACCACACATGATCACTAATCAATGACTTTGTTAAATGGTGCGACTCAAACCACCTACACCTGAACACCAGCAAAACCAAAGAGCTGGTGGTGGATTTTAGGAGGCCCAGACCCCTCATAGACCCAGTGATCATCAGAGATGACTGTGTGCAGATGGTGCAGACCTATAAATATCTGGGAGTGCAGCTGGATGATAAATTAGACTGGACTGCCAATACTGATGCGCTGTGCAAGAAAGGACAGAGCCGGTTATACTACCTTAGAAGGCAGGCGTCCTTCAACATCTGCAATAAGATGCTGCAGATGTTCTATCAGACAGTTGTGGCGAGCGCCCTCTTCTACGCAGTGGTGTGCTGGGGAGGCAGCATTAAGAGGAAAGACGCCTCACGTCTGGACAAACTGGTGAGGAAGGCAAGCTCTATTGTTGGCATGGAGCTGGACAGTTTAACATCTGTGGCAGAGCGAAGGGCGCTCAGCAGGCTCCTATCAATTATGGAGAATCCACTGCATCCACTTAATAGTATCATCTCCAGACAGAAGAGCAGCTTCAGCGACAGACTGCTGTCACTGTCCTGCTCCACTGACAGATTGAGGAGATCGTTTCTCCCCCAAACTATGCGACTCTTTAATTCCACCCAGAGGGGTAAACGTTAACATTCAACATTATACATAGTTATTGTCTGTTTTTCACCTGCATTGTTATCATTCTTTAATTTAATATTATTTATTGTATCAGTATGCTGCTGCTGAAGAATGTGAATTTCCCATTGGGATTAATAAAGTATCTATCTATCTATCTATCTATCTATCTATCTATCTATCTATCTATCTATTAAGTGGTGAAGGGGAGAGAGATGGCTTGCCAATTAGAGACATGGGATGATTAGGGGGCCAGAATGACTAGGCCACAAAAGGCATGCCTGGACATGGGGATACACCCTACACTCAGTGAAGGACACTAAGGTATCTTTTATGACCACAGAGAGTCAGGATGTCAGTTTTAGGTCTCATCTGAAGGGCAGCTCCATTTTTACAGTGCTGTGTCCCCGTCAATGCATTGGGACTTGGGCCACATTCACACCACAGGGTAAGGGCCTCCAGCTGGCCTCACCAACACCTCTACCAGCAGCAACCCACACTTTCCTAGATGGTCTCCCATCCAAGTACTGGCCAGGCCAGAACATGTTTATAACAAGCCATATCTAGCAAATTGGTGGTTTCTCCTCACTTATTTCAGTCTTGTATAAGACCAGACTCCGTTTTTGTTTCTGTTAACACACTTAAAATACAACAACATCAGTTTGCTGTTTGTCATCCTGGTGCCCTGCCCAGGGTGTGTTCCTGCCTTGTGCCTTATGCTACCTGGAATTGGCTCTAGCACCCCCGTGACCCTGGTCTGGATTAAGCAAGTTGGAAAATGACATGACATTGACCTGAGTCTTATGGTGATTCTTCAACAGAATGAGAATAATCCATAAACATTACCAGTGTTAATGGATTATTGTAGGACTTCCCCTTCAAAAAGAGCACTTAAACATCGGCTACTATTTATATACTTCCCAAATTAGAACACAGAATATTTTGAATCTCATTTATTTATAATGTTAGTTATTCATTAAACATTTTACTTATGGTAATTGTTTCACACTCTTAAAAATAACGGTTCTAAATAATACTTTACATGGGTCACGTAGTTACTTGTAGATCCATTGTTTGGCAAAGAACTGTTTCATGGCTAAGGTGCTATGTGTATCAAATTGGTTCTTTGAGCTTTTGAAAAGGCTCCTAATATGTGGACAAATCAGAAATCTTGAATGTCTAGTAGGCTGCCTAGCAGGACACTAGCAGATCAAGAAAACTTGTGTTACTGTGTGCAGCAAAAGTCCTTTTAAAATCCTGAAGCCATTGGGATTTCACAAATCTGCTCTCAACTATTCGTGTTTGTTGATGGAGCCTGGTACGGATCTAAATAAATAAAAGTTCTTCCTGAAAGCTTCATGTGGATGGTTCTTTTAGAAAACAAAAACTGCTTCCCCTGTAGTGTTGTTCTGAAGAATCACTTCGACACATTTGTTCTTAAGAGTTTATGTCATAAGTTTGCAGAAGCTTACTTTCATCAACATATATACAAACTGGGGGATTGGGATTATTATTTCTGTGGGATGGTTAATTATATTTTTTACCCTTTGTACATCCATACTTAACTGTAGATTACAAGATTTGCAGGTTAATACTGTATATTACTCCTGAAGCCTGATAAATTCTTTCTGTACTGTTAAGCATGGAGAGGTAACTAAAATAAATATGTATAACAGAATACATATACTGTATAGCGAGTATTATCCAATAAAAACTAATAATTTTTAACTTTACTAGCAGGCAGTTTAGCACGTTTTAATTCACTAAATGAAAGTTAAAAAATACAGAATAGGCTGACATACTCTAATTAACGACATTAGCAATTGTTGAGGTAATTTATAAGCTAAATTCATTCTGACAGAATGCCGGAGGTCAAATAAATGAAGAACTTGAGTTTGAGCTTTTCTTAATCGTTTATTCGAATTGCACATGGCACTTGACTTTCTTACGCTTGATAACGCAGTTAATAGTCAATCTAACCTTTAATGTGAGCCTCTTCTGTCGTTACTGACACAAACCGAGTATAGATCAGTAGTTTAACGACGATTTATAAACACTCAATGCGGATGTTTAAGGCGAGGAGATGTAAGCACTGGCGCCGGGGCTTAGTGCGGGACGGCGCGCGACTGCGAGTGCGCGGGGCGTGCGGTGGGAGCGGCTGCCGGCTTAACGGGAGCCGCAGCGCTCACACGACTTCTCGGCTCTCCAATTAAATGTGTCCATCGAAATAATCCGAATGCGATATATCATGTGAGTGATTGTGTTATTAGTAGCTATAGGAGTTACACGTGATCGAGGCTCAATGAATAGTTGGCTTCTTTGAAAAGCAGCGCATTTAAAAATACAAAAATACAGTTCGCAAACGACTTACTGAGCAATATCATTTAGAAGTGGATAAAAATATTCTAAATCACATTTTCAGTTTTTACAGTGTGTCTGCTATTACTTAGTTTCCGTCTTTTTCTGATTGCGTATAATATTCAGAAAATAACGTTTCACTCAACAGTTTGCTAAAAAGCCCAAGTAATAAACATTATTTTGTTTAAGGCGATGCAAAATAAAATGTTATTCAATTGTTCAGTTGTTTACTTGACATTATGTATCGGACGTTTTCGTTTTACCGTTTTCTAGACACTTGAAATGTGGTTTCAGTTAATTTTAGAACAGCGGTTAGCTGGTAGTGCTACACCGATTTTAAACGCATACTACAGAAATGCTGAATAAACTTAAATAATGCGACAGAAAACTAACACGTTACACAATTCTGAAAACTTTTAAGATAAATCAGATGACTTTACAGTGAATGCCCAAAGCCTCCAAGCCCAGCTACTTATAAATAGGCACACAAATAAGAAAGACACTTTATTAGAGAGAAAAATATGAAAGGCGATAGATAGATAGATAGATAGATAGATAGATAGATAGATAGATAGATAGATAGATAGATAGATAGATAGATAGATAGATAGATAGATTCTTTATTTGTCCCCAGGGGGGAATTAGATAGATAGATAGATAGATAGATAGATAGATAGATAGATAGATAGATAGATAGATAGATACTTTATTGATCCCAAGGGGAAATTCACAGTTCACAGAATTAGTCTTTTTACAGAATCTCAATAAATAAGTAAATAAATAATTTTCACGCCACACTAACTAAAAAGAAAGAAAAGTATAAGAAGGCAAACGTCTGACTTGGCAGTTAACAGTCAGCCGTTAGTATAAAAGAGCCTAGAATATGAACGATACCATATAATAGATACATAATTACATAGATATGAAATACACTATGTAATAGATAGATAGATAGATAGATAGATAGATAGATAGATAGATAGATAGATAGATAGATAGATAGATATAGGAATGACGCTATACAATTGATAGATTGCGGCCCTATACGTGTCTTTTTCTTTCTTTCTTTCTTTCTTTCTTTCTTTCTTTCTTTCTTTCTTTCCTTCTTTCTTTCTTTCTTTCTAGTAAAGGCACTTCTTTAAAATATATTGCAATCAGACATAAAGTAGTTTAAAAAGTATGCTTACATTCTTTTTTATGTAATTATGGACACTTCATCGCAATTGTAACTTAATAAATGGAACAAATTAAGAAAAGGCTCAGCGGAGCTCAGGACTGGGACTTGAAATAAAAGCCGAACGACTTTAAATGTCCACGTATCTTCTAGTGGCCGCCGTTTACATCTTAGTGTACATTTTCTTGGAAGCACGTATTCCTGCTTTGCGCTGCGGAACATCGTGTCTATATTTAGCACCGTAAAAAAGGAAACAGAACAGAACTCAAAACTTGCCAGCTGGGGGGAATTCTTCCGTCCACTTGTGGGCTAATTATGCAAATGTAACAAATGCAGCTAGAAATCCAGGGAACAACAGTATCATGCCATCGACAAGTTTTGGCCGCGCTATAAGTTGTCCTTTCTTACCCAAGTGCCCTTAAGCGAGTTGGGGGCGCATCTAAGCCGCATTACGCCAGCCCAGCTGAAGACAATCGGGCCGTTATCAGATGGCTAAAATCAATAATAGCACCACTGGCAGACGTTAATTGTAGAGCTCTTTAGTCTCCTAAGATGTAACCTCCCACCACCACCTCCATAAGTATTCGTGACACTATATTCTCTCTGGCCCGGGGTACAAGCCATTATGGCACGCGTACTACAGGATGATCGCAGCACTTAAAAGCCACTTGTTTCCGTTCCATCCACTGAGGCATTTCGATCAAGAAGCAGCTTTGCCGATGACTGGGACTAACATCTGTTGTGTTTAGACAGGAACCTGAGTAATTTACAGCTTGCTGACTCGGGGAGGCACTTGTGGTCAGCATAGTTGTCCTGTACTAAAAGCCTGGGGTAGACGCAGAAAAAAAAAAACTATGTTGCGTGTTTCCACAGTGAGTCCAGCAATTCCCAGAAAAGACGTACGAAACACTGAGAGGTTAGTTTTAAAGCCGGGACACATGTATTGTGGATAAACGTTTAATTCACCTGGGAACGATCACATGCAGTATAAAGAAAAGCATGCAGACTCACTTCTTCCATTGCTTTTAATGAAATTGAACACG
The DNA here is from genome assembly GCF_900747795.2 of Erpetoichthys calabaricus. Taxonomy (NCBI): domain Eukaryota; kingdom Metazoa; phylum Chordata; class Cladistia; order Polypteriformes; family Polypteridae; genus Erpetoichthys; species Erpetoichthys calabaricus. Next base: position 39,423,265 of record NC_041400.2, on the reverse strand, counting down.
TCTTTATAGTCGTTCTTCTGCTGGTCATCATACGGCTGTGAAGACACGCTGATGTTCTCGTCCTCAAATGTTTTGTAAACACCCTCAATGACAAAGTAGTAGGGGCGATCGTCGGTTTTAATATCGTAGTAGATAACCACCGCCCGTGTGGTCCAATTGAAATGCGAATGCAGGTTGCTGGCGAACTCCCCGAGTTTGGTAGTCGACGGTCCCGTCCGTACGGTGGTCTTATACTCGTCTTTCTGAGCAAAGCCATAGGCGGGTGCCCACGCTGTGATCAAAGGTAATTTCCAGTGAGTGGCAAACCGGGCCACCGAGGCAGCGGAGTAGACGCACCCTGGTCCGACGAAGACGTCCGGGTTCTGGTACAGCTTCATATCCACTGCGTTGATTTGGGCTAGCGCCTGAGAGCACCCCCCACTCGAATCTTCAGTGGTCGTGCTCATAATGTTGATTGTGTATCCATTCAAAATTCTCTCCCGTTCAATCGCTTCTTTTGCCATGTAGATGGCCGGAGAGACCCTAGGTGAAGCCCAGGGGTACAAGGTGTAATTATTGGGCAGCATTACTGCCATTGAAATATTTTTTCTATCATCCGACCGACCACTGGCCACATGAAACGCAAGATATAATATAAGTAAGCTGGACCCAAGTGCCATGGCATTCTTCGGGCAAAGATTTGTGAAGACACAAGACTTTACAGCCATATGACTCCAAGTGGCTTAAATGCGTAATTCTGTAATAACTACATGTGGCAGATCTAAAACATCTGCTGGTTATTTCTCTCCTGTGGCATGTATTCCCTGAAAATTCTCACTCTCGTTCTTTGCCTTTTATCCCAAGACTTCGCGATTAACTGTTGATAATATTTCCCCAGGCTATTACAGACTTGTGCGCCATTTCCAGTCAACTCCTGTAGCCAAATATCCAGCGACTCCTCTCAGGTTTGTGAGAGCATCCATCCAGAAGAGAGCAACTTAAAAGCCGAGCAAAAGAGGCAGCTCAGCCCCTCTCTAAACGTCATTCTTAGGCACGGTCTGCAAAAGACAGGCTGGTGTCGCCCTCTACCGGACAAGTCCAAATTTGAACTGGTATTTTCTGAGAACAGCGCTGTGGTTTACTGGCAGCGAAGAAGTAAATCTCTGCTGTTCATATAGCGTCTTACTCACATGTCGCCAGTATCGGTTATTTCAACGCGACAGTGGCGGATTTAAAGAAACGGTGAAACAAAACATATGTACAGTCACAGTTAATGATTTTCATAATTTACCAACCAAATAAATTATAATCCTCTTAAGAAAAAGTCGCGATGATCTATCGTGGTGTATGCCGCGTGTTCGCCGCTGCCTCATATCACTTATAACCTGTTCGATTTCAGAATTTCGTGACATTTTGTATAGAAATTAAATCTTTTTTTCATAACCTTCGCATTCTCCCTCCTAAAACAGAAGAGCACGTTCATTGTCGATTTCTGTTTTTGGGGTGCGCGCGTCTTGCATTGAGCTTGTTCATGCCATGTATTCGTTGCTGTTTGGATAATCGCTGAATGTAGAAAGAAGGATATTTTTAATAGTATTTTATGCGTAGAATTTCTTCAATTTCTTTATCCATCCATCCATTTTCCAACCCGCTGAATCGGAACACAGGGTCACGGGGGTCTGCTGGAGCCAATCCCAGCCAACTCCTTGTTATTTTATTAGTGTCATTAAGATGATTATTATTGGTAGTATATACAGAATTAGATAAAAAACAGTTTGATTTGTTTCTTTACTACTAGGGCTATTATTATAACAACAACGACAACAGTAATAACAACAACAACAACGACGACGACGACAATAATAGTAATAATGTTATTGTTAAGGCTTTAGACTTCAGACCCTGCGGTTATGGGTTCAGATCCCGCTAATGACACGTTGTGACCGTAAGTAAGTCGCTTCAGTTGCCTGTTCTCCTATTGGAAAAAACAAATGAAATGTATGTTTCAAATGTTGTAAGTCGCTTTGGATAAAGCGGTCAGCTAATAATAATAATAATAATAATAATTAATATGTCTATTATTATAATCGGTGGCGCGGTGGTCATGCTGCAGTCTTACAACAAAGAGACCGGGGTCTGTGCCTGCTTGTGTGGAGTTTGCATGTTCTCCGGGCCGTAGGTCAGTTGCTGTCTGCCGTCAGCTCGGGATGTTCCCATGCAGATCTGGCCGTGTTACGTATTTATGGTAGCGATGCTTACTTTCGAGCCTAGCGCTGTGCTGCGGACCAAGACCAGGACTAAGTGCTTGCAGTTCCATTGGACTGGGACAAGGAGAACAAAGCTGTGCACTGAGTTAGACCACCTCGGGAGCAGGTTTAACGGACTTAGTGCGATTGGGTATGTTACAAATTGAATTCAAGATAGGGCAGCTTCCACAATTCACTGTTAAAAATGATTTGTTGTATTTATTCAAATAAATTATGGCAACTTTTCCAAGCCATATCATTGAGTAAATTCGTCATCTTTTATATTTAAATAATGTTAATTTATAATTGATGTGTAAAATGACTCATTTAAAATAAGTTAAAAACAATAATCCTAAAGAAAGTAACTTGTTGCATGCAGTTTTATGATATTTATAAAATTGACACTTATTTCCATTTAATTAAATTAAGATGTTATAAAACAATTCCACACCCAATGTAGTTCACTGTGTTAATTTTAAAGTTATCCAGGTAAATTAGATGTAATTAATATTCAAATAGCTATTTATACTGCATCAATACAAATAGTTAAAATATCTAAAACTTATACCATTTATTTTGGATGACTGCACTTTTTGTGTAATCTTGACATTAATAAATATGTTGTATAGAACAGAAGGAAAATAGGTGATTTTGTGATGTAGAAGTCTCAGACTTTGGCTGATATCTAAGAAAACACAGGAAAGAAGGTTGAAATGGTATGGACATGTGATAAGAAGGGACAATGGAAGTACAGGGTAAGAGAAAACAAAGGAGGCCAAAGTGGACATGGATGGATAAAGTAAAAGAAAATCTGAAGGAAAAGGGCTTGACTGGCAAAGAGGTGCAGGACTGAGCTGTTTGGTGAAGTTTGATCAAGAACATGGACCCCATATGGAAGAGGGAAAATATAAAGAAGAAGAAGAAGAAGAAGGAGATGGTGTAAAATACCAACGGGTTCCTAATTTTAAAATGACTCCTGCAGCATACACTTACTCAGGCTAAGTTCAGGTTTTCCCATTCTGTCAGTATCACTCTTTTGTGGCCTATTGTACATTGAAGATTTCTGTTTTGTCCACATGTTCGGAGCTTTTTCAAAACATATACAACCCATCTCATGTGCAAAGAAATCTTCACAGAATTAAATGGTTCTTCGTCAAGCAAAGGTTCTATGAAGAATCACACAACCCACTAAAGAACCATGTAAGGACCCATCCATTAATTCTCTTACCCCGCAGGTTTGCAGGAGCCTGTCCCAGCCATCTCTGGGCACAAAGCAAGAACAACACCTGGACAGGATGAACATACACGCTATGGCCAATTCAGCAACACCAGTTCACCTAATCTGCATGTCTTTGGACTGTGGGAGGAAACTCCCATCGACATGGAGAGAAGACGTAAACTCCACGCAGGGAGTACGTGGGGCTCAAACCCTAATCACCCAATTCCGAGTGCCACCCCATTTATGATCCATCATTTTGAATAGTGTAGTACTGGATACCTGATTAAAAAACATTTAAAGCAAAGAATAATACACAGTGTGTCCTTAGTGTTTCACATTGCTTAATCCATCAACGTGCATGATTGTAGGACACCTAACACCAGTGTCAGGACTGTGTGCTCACATATTGTTATCCTGATGAATTCATTAATCTATGAGTATATGTTTTGTGTGAGTGTGTGTGTGTGTGTGTGTGTGTGCAAGACTATTGTGCATCAAAGCTGGAGAGACTAAAATCATTTATTGCATCCCATATCACTAATGAACGCAATTACAAAAATAACCGACCAAGACATTCCAGTTGGTTTGTGTGACCTCAGAGGACTGGACTTGGTTTTTATTTCCCTGTTCCTTCTCTAATCCTGTTTCCTTTCTCCCATCACTCCTCTTCCCTGAGTTTTTATGGAATGAACTGCTGTGTAAGCAGACTTGCAGTCCATCAAGGATTTTGAGGTGCATTTTGAAGAGCTGTTGTGGTCAGCTCAATACACTTTACCTGTGGATGGTTTTAAATTAATTTATCCATCCATTAAAAGCTAGTGGTCTTAGGCTTTTTCTTGCTTTGTGTCTGATGCTGCTGGCTTCGGTTAAGCAGGTCTGCTAATGAATGGGGTAACTCATGGCTGGACTAGGTCTCTTAAATTATTAATCAACATATTTCAGTTGGTATTAATTTTTTTTTTACCCTTTATGTGTTCGCATTTTTTGCTTTATCTTAACTATTGACGCTGTTGTTATCTCTGATGATGCTCTGTTTATATCAGAACTTGAATCATTATGCCCTACAAACTCATCTCGTAACTGGTGTCTTAACCTTCTGTCGTTAGCAGATGTGAACTTTACAGAGTTCGTCTCTTCTGTTCTGAAACTGTAGTGACGTCAGTTCCATCCTGAAACTGCTGGCCTAGATCTATGGTGACGTATGGTTCTGTAGCTCACAAAGTGGATGACATTGAAACAATTTGATTCATTTTTAGAGAGCAATGCATCCTCAGAGGTCTCAACAGGAGTACTTTGGTAAATTTTGAAGGTGTTTTTAAGAGGAAAGATTATTTCATATCTCTCTCATAAATATAAATTGGAGACTAAGAAGTCATCAGAGACAATCAGTGATACTTCCACAATAGACCATGAATATGCCACAACTCCAAATGAGACACTTTAGAGGAGAAGACAAGCCCTATAAGCAGAATTTAAGAAGAAACTGAACAACTCATCTTTAAAGCGCAATATCATCATTATGGACATGGAGAGAAGGCTAATAAAAGTTTAGCTCAACAAATCCACAAGCAGGAAGTTCACAATGCAATAACAGAAATGACCTTATCTTAGCTATAAGCATTGTAATCTTTTACTTAATAGCTATAATTTGTCCAAGTTACTCAGCATTCATTCATGGACGCCTCCACCAGTACAGAGCTGCAGGGGTCTCAGTCAAGCACGGAACTATCGAAGCAACAATGGACGAGGCACCAGTCCACTGCAGGACATACAAACACACTCGCCCAGTCACTGCACTGGGCCAGTGTAGAGGTGCTAAATAACTAATATGAACATTTTTAGAATATGGGAAAAAAAATGCACAAACACATGGGAGGGCTTTGGAAAGTCCACATAGACAATGCTGCCCCAAGGTACCTGACAGCATTTGATTTTTTTTTTCTAAATTACATTTTTTTAATAATCACATAAAGAAGATTTTTTTATCATCCACAGCCTCTAAGTTACATCATGTACCAACATGGCCAGTGCTGGTCAAATCTTTTTTGGTGGTGGGGTTGTTGGGGAACAGCGTCTTTTGGCGTCTATAGTGGGTAGTCGGTATTAGACTTTGATGAATTGGGTGATGGTCTCTCTCAGTGTCTGGAGCACACGCCTAAACTACCTAAATAACACTCCTCTGTGCATTTACCAGGGAATTTATGGATCACACACCCCTTAGCTTTCATAAATGTCGGTCCTCATGTGATGGTGCAGAAACAATATTACTAGAATTTGACAGTTGTTCCCACTTGATGTCCGAAGTGCACACCACTTCAGTTACATAATTGGTGCCCTCTGTGTATATGACACAGACTTTATAAGAAGTACGAAGCACTTAGCTTTCAAAAATGGCACCCTTAATGGACTGTAATTTCCATTCTGATTTTTTTGGTTCGAATGCCCCACGCTATCCCCCGGCAAGATAGTCATGTGACCTAAATCCAACACTGAGCATGGACTTATTTTGCTCATATGGTAAATAACCTGATTATTGTTTTTATTAGCCCACTAAATGAATGTGATCAACATTCACCAGTCAATAGGTTTAGAAACAGTTTAAGGGCTCTGATGATGGTTATTATCCGCCAAACCAGGGGCTGGCGCTGTAATCTAATGCTTTTTCTCTTCATCCCTCTTCAGAAGAGAAGATTGCCAGCCATTCCACCACTGACATCACTTTGGTTGCCCACCCTCCTGCACCTGCCCTTTCCTGCCGAGTGACTATTTCACCTGGGAATGATCCATCTTGGTCTAAGTTCTGTTTTGAACCTGCGTCTGGAAAGACATCTCTGCAAACTATTTTGTGTTGCATAATTGTGCATTTTTTAAAATTATATAGCGGGTTGGAAAATGACTGACATGACATACCAAGGTGATGCTTCAACTCTTTCACTTTGTTGTGTCTCCTTTTTACAAAAGTTAATTATAATCAGCAAATGGTATTGGATGGTAGCAGTGCTTATGTGCATTAACATAAAGAGATTTATTGTTGCTTGACATGCAATTTGCGTATGAGGAAGCTCTATTCATTCAGTCCTCAGATCACACAAATCTCAGGCACAAAGTATGAAGAGTGACAGAGTGGCAAGTGAGGCTGCCTCAGGAAACCAGTAATCAGGGTTTGAATACCATGTAGAATTTGTCCTTTCAACCTGTGTGTGTGTCTACTTCTTCCATAACCTCAAATACATGTACATTAGGGTAACTGGTGTCTCTAAACTGCACCAAGTGTGTATGAGTGGACCCTGTGATGGACTGGTATCCTGCACAGTGCTGCTGAGATAGACTTTGATCCATGACTCTGAATTGGAGAATATATATCTTTTTTAAACTTAGATGGATAAATAGACAGACAGACAGACAGACAGACAGACAGACAGACAGACAGACAGACAGACAGACAGATAGATAGATAGATAGATAGATAGATAGATAGATAGATAGATAGATAGATAGATAGATAGATAGATAGATAGATAGATAGATACTTTATTCATCCCCTCTGGGAAATTCAGGCACCCAGTAGCTCAAACAAATCAGTTAAATTGTTATAAATTATTATGAAAGCAAAGAGAACAAACATCTTAATACATAATTTGCCAGCCTACTCACTCACTCACTCACTCACTCACTCACTCACTCACTCACTCACTCACTCACTCACTCACTCACTCACTCACTCACTCACTCACTCACTCACGTCCGTCCGAAGCCGAATGCGCAGTCGCCTTCTGTGCACGTCCGAAAAACCTTATGAGACCGACATCGCAGCAGGCAGAGGATTTACGGCTGCGAAAATTCAAAGAGAAAGGCGACTTCGACCGACATCCAACCCCAACATCGCGGCAGGCGGCGGATTTACGGCTGCAAAAATTCAAAGAGAAAGGCAACTTCGATTAAAGCTCTAGAGGCCTGAAAGGCAATTTTGACTACAGCTCGAGGCCTAATTACGCATTCTGATTCAATTATGCATTCATTCAATACACCTATATCAAGTTTGTGGTGCTTATACTTATTACTATTCCACTCGGGCCCGTTTCATCTTACGTTGTCGAAATGGGCTCTTTGTCTGGTAAATACATAAATGGTAAAAAGTAAAAATAGGTCAATTGTTACAATGTTGAATGTAGAGTGGTGACCAGGTGACCATGAATCACTTGTATTGACAGCATTATAAAATCCCACCACAGTAGGAGCAAATGATCTTCTAAAGCATACGTTCTACAGTGTAGTGATAGATGATGACTGCTATGTTTACTTCTCTGACCCGCTAAAATGTTGTGGACTGCTATTGTCAAGGATGGCCTGTACCCTCTACCCCACACACCTTTCCACCACAATTCCCAGTGAGTCCCAAGTCCTGCCCTGCACCGAGCCAGCCTTCTTCACCATCTTGTCCAGCCTCTTAGTGTTCTTATCTGTCATGCTGTCTCCCAAAGAAATGGCAGCAAAAAAGAGGACACTGGCAACAACTGTCTTATAGAACAAAGACAGCATTTCACTACATCTATTGAATGATCTAAGTCTTCTAAGGAAAAAAAACCTACTCTGCTCCTTCCTTTAGAGGACATCTGTGTTCACAGACTAGTCCATACTGTAATCAAAGTGGACACCTAGATATTTATAAGTCTGAATCACCTCAATGTCCACTGTTTGGATATTAAAGGATTGAAGGGGGAGTCTAGACCTGTGGAAATCCACAATCATCTTCTTGGTCTTCATTGTGTTCAGAACAAGGCAGTTCTTGTTGCTCCAGTCACTGAAAGCTCCAGTCAGATCCCTATATTCCCCTTCCTGCCCATTCCTTATACATGTCCCAAAAGCTGTATCATTGGAGTATTTCTGAATGAGGCAAAAGTCTGACATATTTAAAGTCAGCTGTGTATAATGTGAACAGGAATGGGGCCAGAACAGTTCCTTGTTGGGCCCCAGTGTTGCTCACTACTGTCCCAGAGACACAGTTCCCCAGTTTGACAAACTGCAGTCGTCCAGTCAGGTAGTTATGAATCCAGAAGGTGAAGGTGGAATCCACCCCCATCCTCTCCAGTTTATGTTTAAGAATGGAGGATTGGATGGTGTTGAATGCACTTGAAAAATCGAAAATCATAGTACATAATTCCCTGGTTCATCCAAAAAGGAGTGGGTCTGGTGTAGCATGTAGAGGACTGCATCCTCAACAACAATGTGCTCCAGGTATGCAAATGGTAGGATATCTGATGCTTGCTGGACGTGGTCTGAGGAGACACAGAAGCAACCTGTCCAGTGTCTTCATGATATGTGATGTGAGGGCCACCAGTCTGCACTTATTTAGCTTAGTCGGCCGCCCAACTTTGTGAACCAGCACAAGACATGATGTTTTCTACAGAACTGAGACAATCCCACCTTGAAGACTCAGGTTGAACAACACCTGTAGAGGCCCAGCTAGATGATCTACAAACTCCTTAAGCAGTCTGGGACACAAACCATCTGGACCAGCTGCCTTTCCAGGATGTAGCTTCCTTACCTCATCCGTTGTGAAGAGCACGGGAGTGGGACCCCGTGTAGCAGATGTTGCAGCAACAGTATCTGGGGTTTCAGCAATGTGGAAGAGCAAAGTCTGCCACTGTAATGGTGGGAGAGGGAGCAAATGACCCATTTGGTGACACTGAGCTGATGCCGTACATCATGTTAAACCTGTTGTTAAACAGATTAAACTCATTGGCCTTGTCCTCATCACCTGCTGTTTCTCTTCTTCTCTTTATAGCCACAAATGGTCTTCATTTCCTTGATGTTATTGTGTCAAAGCATCATCTCCAGTTTTCCTTTATAGCCCATTTTTGCATGCTTTAAGCTCCTCTTCAGGTTATGCTGGTTTAAGCTTCTCCTTATCACCATCCTGGAAAGCTTTCTTTTTTAGGTTGAGGAGTTTCTTAATGTTACTGGTAATTCAAGGTTTATTGTTAGAAAAGCAGTGAACAGATCTTGCTGGTACAACAGAATCCCTGCAGAAATGTATGTAGTATATGTTATGTAGTAGTTATGTAGTATAATGTAGGAACTGATGTGTAGACAGCCGCCCTGTCATGGCCAGTGTCTGTAGTATTCTTCAGTGACTCCAGCTGTATATTCCTATCCATACACTCAAAGCAGCCCCTCAGAGACTCTCTAGACGTACACTTCCTGAATGATTTAATAATTGCCCGGATGCCTAATTACACAGGGTTTGTATATTGGCCGCAGATAAACCGGATTGTGGTCTGATTTACCAAGTGGTAGTAATGCAGAAGCACTGTAAGCCTCCTTGATGTTGGCAAAACACAGGTCCAGTGTTTTATTTTCCCTCGTAGGGAACATACTGTGTAAAATCAGCCAAGTTGGAGGAAAAGTTGACATGACTGAAATTTCCTGATATAACAACAAAAGCATCAAGGTGTTGGGTCTGTAATCTCGGAACTGTATCGTGAGTGACATCACATGCCACTCTGGGCTCTGCCCATGGAGGAATGTAAACAATGATGTAAGCGATGATGTGAGAAAATTCTCTTGGTACATAATAAGGTCTAATACTGACCACCAAGAGTTCAATATCCTGACTGCAAATTTTTACCTTCACAGTTATGTGTCTGGGATTACACCATCTATTTATTGTTCACAATGTCCACTTGTATCGTAGTGAAGCTGGGTTGATCCACACAGGAATCAGGGGTATTATCCGTCAACCAAGTCTCCATTAAACACATTAGACTGAACTCACAAAATACGCACTGGTACTTCACAAGTGCCTAGAGCTGTTCACACTTGTAAAGCAAATCTAAAGTTATGTTGTTTAATTATGCTTGGGACTGAAGCACCATAATTTACACTGTGAATTTAAAGTTTAATTTCCTATTGTAAGGGACAGCTGGCAGCCTTACCTGGCCAGGACATCCATGAGATGGAAGGACCAGGGGAGAGATCGTGCACGGCAAATTATCTTCTCCAGAGCGCTAGATGGCTAGTGGTGCCTCAGATTCCCACAGGCAGCGTGGGACATGTAGTTCTTTGACTCTGCCCTGTTGGGTTCCATGGGTGCCACCAGGGGGTGCTGCAGCGGCTGGGGAGGCCTATTTCCTGGGGTTTCTGTATTCACCCAGAAGTGCTTTAGGACCATGTGTGTTGAAGACCAGAAGTACTCCCAGGTAGAAGATGAAAGGAACTGCCTACCTCAGATGGACAAGTCAAATGGAAGTTGGACGAAACTTGCAAGGAGGAATGGATGAGGCAGTGAACAGTGAGAGAAGAAGAAGAGTTGTACTATACAGTGCTTTATTGTACTTGTGGCTGTGGTGGTGGGAAACGCTTGTGAGAAGAATTTTTCCACAATATGACTCTTTATGCTTTTATTATGCTTTTAACTTGTGTCAAGAGCATTTTTGTGTTGGGTGTTTGGGAAGTTGGAGTGCCCCCTGGTATCCACACTATGTATTGTCTCATCAAAGTGCAATTGTTAATGTTCCTTTTCCAATTGGAACACCGGTAGGTTAAGTGACCTCATGCTCACATTACAATCAAGTACCTTGAAGATTAAAGTCCTGTTCTTCAGTGTAAAAAGTGACAGGTGTACATTCTGTATATCTGCTAAATTTCTTCACTTGAAAACTCCCATTTCTCAGTCCCACCTTAATCTCAGCTAAAGACGATCAGCCCCTGTGAGTGAATCTGATGTTATGTCAGCTTTCCCATAATCAAGGAGGAGTACCAAATGCTCACTGGGACCTCATTCACACTAATATGAACAATTTTAAAAGCATCATTTTTATTAACTTTTCCCTTCCATTCCCACTGAAACCATGTTTTTGACAACCAAAAACTATTCTTTTTGATGATACCTGCCCAAGGTAAATTTGAAAAAGTTGGATTTCACATGGCAGTGAGATATATGATTGAAATGTAATCAGACGGTCAATCAGTTTTCTTTGCTGATTCCCTATGTAATATCAGTTTTAATACGGGGACAGTCCTTTCCCAAATACTCTGTATAAGCCAACATCATCTGTCCAGACAAAGATGTCTTGTTTGGTGTTTTTTTTTTTGGTGTTCTTTGTTTTTCTTGTGCTTTTGGCATTTCGATTTACTTGGTGCTTGTTCCGTAAACGGACATCGCTTTTAGCTTTCGAACTGCACATGCCCAGTAGTAATAAGCCTATGACAAACTTTTAGGAAACAATCAGAAAACACTAGTGTGGAAGGTCAGATTTTGAAATGAAACTACAATATATCCATGCTAGTGTGGACTAAGCTTGAATTTCACATCTAAGATGTAGTCAGAATGTTATTCTGTGCTCCACAGTGCACTGCCATAGTCCATTGCTACACCACTGAGATGAGCCTTCCTTACATTTTATCTGAAGAGCTGCAATTACCTTGTCAGTGGCCCGCACAAAATATTCACAGATTACAACAAGGTGAGAATGCTGCTGTCGCTGTGCTGACTTCATCTAAATGCAATAACCATTGGTTCTTTGAACTTTGAAAAACTTCCTAATATGTAGAAAAAAACTGACATCTTGAATGTTTGGTAGACTACCTAGCAGGACGCTAACAGAGACTTAGTCTGTGCTATTGTGGGAAGCAAGAGCCCCTTTGAAATCATGACCCGTTGGTGTTTTACCATCTTTTCATGGTTATTAACTTCATGGACCTGTTATGGCTTTAAATAGATAAAGGTCCTTTATGGGACCTTCATGTGGGTAGGTCTTTTGGGAATTAAAAATGGTTTATCTATGGTATCACTCTGAAGAACCAATCTGGCCCAATTATTTTTAAGAATGTAGCCCACCATCCCTTTGAATAATTAATCCCAGGTACCAAAAGAACTCCACTTCTTCTAAATCATGTACTCTGTGTTTCACTCCTCCATTCCTACCATCTCGACTGTAGATGGAGAATATATATTGAGTATGTGATCTACATATCCCTTTATGGCAACTTTCCACTTCTCTGATTCCATTTCCAGTGCCTCCCTTGTACCTTCAACAACAGCAAAAACAAAATTTTTTATATAGCACGTTTTCATACAAATGATGTAGCTCAAAGTGCATTACAAGATGAAGAATGAAAAAAGAAAAGAATATAAAATTTGGCAATTCTAATTAACAAAGAATAAAGTAAAGTCCTATGGCCAGGGAGGACAGAAAAAAAACAAAAAAAAAAAACTCCAGATGGCTGGAGAAAAAAAAAACAAGATCTGCAGGGGTTCCAAGGCCATGAGACCACCCACTCCCCAATAGGCATTCTACCTAACATAAATGACCTCAATCAGTCCTCATGATTTTCAGGCTTCACATGGAAAAATTAGAAGATGATAGTTATGTGGATATCTGGCCTTCAATCCATCAATGTAGGGACTGCATGGTGCTTTGATCAGGTGGTGGTGGTGCAGATCGCCATCACAGAAAACTGGAAAGAGAACAGCAGAGAAAGTAGGGGTTAGTAAGGCTTTTGGAGACATGAAAAAAAAAAGATAATTAAATGCATATACAGAATATCAGATTTACACTAAAATGAAGCTATGAGAAAGTAAAAGTAATGAGTTTTTAGCAGGTTTTTAAAATGCTCCACTCTGTTAGCCTGGCGAATTTCTATTGGTAAACTATTCCAGATTTTAGGTGCATATCAGCAGAAGGCTGCCTCACCACATCTTTTAAGTTTAGCTCTTGGAATTATAAGCAGACACTCATTTGAAGATCTAAGGTTACGATTAGGAGAGTAAGGTGAGAAGCATTCTGAGATATACAGTAGGATGGAGTGAGATTATTTAAGGCTTTGTAAACCATAAGCAGTATTTTAAAGTCAATTCTAAATGGCACAGGTAACCAGTATAGCAACATCAGAACTGGAGAGATGTGCTCGGATTTTCTTTTCCTAGATAAGTTCTGGCAGCTGCATTCTGCACTCGTTACAATCGATTTATGTCTTTTTTGGGTAGTCCTGAGATGAGTGTGTTGCAGTAATCTAGTCGACTAAAAACAAAAGCATCAACTAATTTTTCAGCATCTTGCAAAGTTACAGTATAAGGAGTCTAATTTTTGTAAGATTCCTTAAGTGAAAAAATGCTGCCCTAGCAATCTGATTAATATGTGATTTAAAATTTAGTCAGAGTCAATAATTACCCCTAAATTCTTTACCTCTGTCTTAACTTTCAAGCCTAATGGATCAAGTTTATTTCTAATACCCTCAGTATATCCATTTTTGCCAATCACTAAGATTTCCTCTTTCTCCTTATTTTGTTTTTCACGCAACTCATGATCATCCGCAAACAACCATATTCCTACTCAGTTGGTTTACGTACTATAAGAAGAGGTGAATTTCAAAAGCTGAGAATTTAATCACCAATCACTCCCAATTGTAAGTTCTTAGCTCATGTGAGGTCCTTAAGATCTTCTGACTATCCCAACAGTGAGCTTCCAGTCCCTCAGCAAACTCCTGCAACTCTTTGTACATGACAGTTCTTACCTACCATGCTCTATTAACCAGTAGACTCAAATCATACAGTTAAAGCCCCATATTTCTCTTGTAATTTTGATCCTGTATTTACAGTAATTCTTTAATAAGTAAGTCTATTACGCCTACAGTGCTCACGCTGACACTTTCTCAACTGTCTGTCAGCTTCATTTGAATTGACTCTTGAGGACGTCCAGTTCATTGTTTTAATACACTGAACTGATACTGGGATACTTGCTGGTGTTTCCTACTGTATCAGTAATTTTTTGTACTTTACCTTGTATTTTAATTATCATGCAGTTCAAATAATCTTTTCTTTCTTTGTATCATTGCTTGCTTGGAAGAGCACATTGTGATAGTGCTGATGTTAGTGACATTCAATAAAGATGACTGATTTACTGGTGGGTGACATGGTGGTCCTCACTGCAGTCTCACACTTCTGAAGTCCTGGCTATGAATTCAAGTCCAGTCATTATCTCTTACTTTTTTTTCCAGAACTTCCTTTTTTTCTATTAATCGACAGGTGGGCACACCCAGAACTGATGCTGTATGTAAAAGAAGAGATTCAACATGTTAATTAATTATAAGTTGTTTCTTCGTCAATGCCGGTAACTAGTTAAGTAATTTGTTAAGACCCCTACTTTATTTTCTTTACCTTTCTCTGTAGGAAGCGGTCTCTGGCAGTGAGACTATATCAGGATAACTAATATGCACAGTAACTATAGAAATGTGATAACTGCATATGTGTATTGGCATATAAGACAGAACACAACAAGACAAGTCAGATAAACATGTAATGTAGAAGAGGCTGGTTGTTTACTGGCAAGAGTTCTAATTTATCTTAGTACTGATAAATAGTTTTACAATACCAATTCTTTAAGGATGATGTCCGATATTGTGTGGAGTTGCTGCTATTGTTCAAGTGGAGAATTCTTCTTGTGTTCGAGTGTACTCTTTCTGTGCAGTAATGGCTGCTTCTCAGACTTCTCGGAGTGGCCTCAGTCACTGGCACACAGCCTGGTTTGGTAGAGTAGATCTCAGTTTCCAGGTCCACAAAGAAACGAGATGTCAGCTTCAGCTCTCCAAAGAGAGAGCAGCTCATCATATTTTAGGTTTCAGAGAGTGCAAGAGTTCATTTTGGGGATTGCTGACAGATTTTCCCCCTGGCAGATGAGTGCTGCTAGTTTTTGAAGGAAGTTGTAACCACTAGTGATTGGATTAAAGTCAATTCCAGTTACAAAATCAGTGCCTTCTCATAAGCACATTGTTTTGTCAATTACAGTTGTCACTCACTGAATTATAGCTCTTTGCTGAGACTTCAGTGTCTATTTGGTGCCTGCTGGTCTGAAACGCTTTCTACAAAGATATCTGTTCAACTCTGATTTACAATTTTGTGATCAGATGAAGTACAGGGATTAGACAGCTACAAACTGCAGTTCAGCCGTTTAGTTTGAAATGTAAGTGGTAATTTGATGAAGTGGATTTCTGCATCCCTGTCATGGGCATCTTAACACATGGGCATGCTAGGCAGATACCCAGGGGCCCCTCAAGCATAGGGGCCCCATGCTAATCCCATGTATGTTGTGACTTGCTGAGTGGTTGTGTAGGTAGGGGCCCCAGTGCACTGATTTGCCCAGGGGCCTATAATGCTGTTAAGATGGCACTGATCCCTGTTAAATCTGCTGTCTTAACAAGCCTTGTGTGCCACTAAAACCGAGCAGAATGGGCAATAACCACTTTGTATAACAATTGTGACAGATGTCCAGGGACCTTGCCCCACTGGGATGCTGGAACTATGGGAGTACCAGAAGAAGGGCAGTGTTTTCCTTGGGCCACAAGGGGGCAGCGTCCCTGGGTTGTACAGGGGCCACTAAGATGGGGGATCCAACCCTATGCTACGCTGTGGCCACCACCAGGGGGCGCCTAGATAGCCCCTGGACTTAAGTATACAGCGCTTCCATCACACTTGGGAGTGCTGCTGGAAGGAGGACTGAATTCCCTTGCAGCACTTCCGACACACCCGGAACTGCTGCCGGATGTTAATCAGGGGCCACCTGTGACACATCCGGGGACTGAATAAAAGGGGCCGCCTCACTCCAATCAGGGAGCTGGAGTTGGGTGGGAGAGGGACGGAGCTTGCCGGTGAGGAGTTGGAGGCGGCCAAAGAAGCAGAGACTGAGTTTTGGGTGATTTGTATATTGTGTGTTGTCTTGGGTTACGGGTTGTTAATAAACGTGTGTGTTTTAAGACTTCTTGTGTCAGCCTGTCGGTGTCCGGATCCAACATGTCCACACAATGCATGTAAATACTCCAGGACTGGAACTAAACGCCTTTTTTTTTTGTGTCAATGGCATCAATCTCACTGGAAACAAAATGTCAATTGTTGATTTTGGGTTTTATTGAAAAGCATAACTTCAATTTTCACTGCAGTAAAAATCATTTTGCTCTTCGCTAGTCATACAGCATTCTTTCAGTTAAATAGTAAATTCAATGCTAAATAATTTTGGTGACAGTTAAGAGGAAATGCATTTAAGAAAGTTGGGAAACACATCTGTAGATGTGTGCCCTTGAGGCTTCCAAGATTCTACAGCTACTGAGATGGCAAAGGTTCAAGGATTATGCTCACGCCTAACACAAAAAGTTCCAGTCCTACTATCTTTGTTTTAAAACACTTTGGAGAAATTCAATGTAAAAAAAGTATACATCAGCATAAGCCAACCTAATTTGGGGTGTTCATAAGAAAAATAATGACTTACTTCATGAGGTAGAAGTAAATAATAATAATTGTGTCAGATATTTGAAATATTAAAATGTGTGCTTCAATTTAAATGTCTAAAGTCTAGATATTCTCAACTGTAATAGACATTTGTCACTTTTCAAACTCTGATTCAAGTCCACAGAGGGCTGAATCCCTAATAAAGGATGAAAAATAAAAAATAACAGCATATTAATAATCACTCAACTTGAAACAGTCTAAACTAATACCCCACATGCTTAATTTTAAAATTTGCCCTTTTTAACATTTTGGGAGAGGTTTATAGAGGGCTAGACCCACTGGTACAGAATCAAATATTTAAAAAAATGATCATATTCGTGATCAGCCACTTCGAAATAACATAAAATGACTCTCCATATCCTTATATAACGGATTCAGATTTTGTCACAGCTTTGTGAAAAGGAATAACTATATCAACCTCATTTGCAATTACAGGATATACCCCTGGGGTTGCTTCATGTGTCATGCACAACTTCAAGCTCTTCTGATCAGTTTGGCTGAAGACGCCTATTGGTTTACTTTTTATTGTAAGGGTGTAGAGTCTAGAGGGCCAAAAATAGGAGGAGACCCAAAAAGCTTGATGTCTTGTATAAACAGATTTTAAGACAAGTCAAATGGTATATCTTATGTGAGAGTTTTTTTGTACCATTGGGTCAGGAGGCGCCTGACAAAAACTATGGAAGTGATTTCAAAGTTTTCAGAAGTAATTCTTGTTACGCAAAACAATTCACATAATTGAAGAGGAAAATTACACATAACATACATAAAGGAGAGGAGAGGGTAGGAGCATGCACAGATAGTGTGTTGCTGCACCCACCACACACCGAACCACTTGGATTGGGACCCAAGTGCAGAGAGATGATTTCTAATTATGATGTTTCAGTTTCAGGCTTCTATATTTTTGTTCTGTTTCTTTTGGTTACTATATGACAATGTGACTAAATGATGGCCAAAAAACCATTTGCCCTCACACTTTACCAGCTGCAAATAAACAAACAATTTGAACTTCATTTTCTATTACACTAGAGGAAGCAGAGTGTTCCATTTATACATTAGCTGATAGGGGATAAGGCAGAATTTTCCTTTGTCTCTTTACCTATTCTACGTATCAATACAAAGCCAAACAAATTCTTCTATGAATTTAACATTAACTTACTAAAGAATGGCACAATGAGAAGTCAAGCAAAATGACACCTTTTAATGGCTAACTGAACAGATTACAATATGCAAGCTTTTGAGGCAACTCAGGCCCCTTCTTCAGGCAAGATGTAATCACATATTGTAATTACTTAAGAAAAAACTTGCATATTGTAATCTTTTTAGTTAGTCAATAAAAGGTGTAATTTTGCTTGACTTCTTATTGCATCCATAATGGCTAACATGGCACAACATCCTACTACTAAAGAATTGCACTCACAACTTCTTTGCATCAAGGACTGATATGGAATGAACTACAAAGATATACAGTAGATGAAACTTTGATTAGTTTAAAAACTATCTGGATGTAATATTGAACCAACTTAGCTATGCAGATATGCTTGATGGACTGAATGTTCTCTTCTTCTCAATTTCCAAATGCATGGGTGAGCCACGGAGGGGAGCTTATTGGGGCTTTAGCCCCCCCCCCCCCCTTAGAAAGGCCAAAGCCACTGCGTTCACTTTGAAGGCAATATGTACACATATAAGACCAGACGGCTACAAGAATTCTGAAGATACTGTACAAGAAATAATGAAACCAGCCCAATACGACACATAGATCAAGCAATAAAATTCAAGTGAAATTCAAGTAAATGCCATTAAGTTTTAAGACATCTTTTAAAGCTTTTACTTGATTCTTCCAATTTAATATATACTGTGCATTCAAATATGGCCCTGCCACTTCTATTGTATTTTACCTTGTTAAGACAAGTCAGGTCAGCCTCAAGAGCTATTGACAATGCTGGGCTAATACGTGATTAATATTTATTATAAAAAACTCTGGGCTTGACCATTATGATGACATAAGTTGTGGTGGAGAGGTAGGGTATAGAAAAACTGCAGGAAATGCTGTGACCGCAGGGAGCTCTAAGTGGGCGTTTTGTAATGCAGTCAATAAGGCGGCCTTCAGGATTTGCCACCTCATCAGTCACAATATCCTGCATGCACCGGCTGTTAAGCTTCAGTCTGTCATGGCAGGAAATACAACTGGCAGCTAAACTATGACAGCTTCACTGTGTTACATTTTCTCTTTTTATTCTAACCTCTCCATTGTTTGCTGTGCTGTGATGTTGTTTGTAAAGCACTTTACAGTGGAGCCGAAGGTTAAAACACTATATAATATGAAACCAATTAACTTTATAGACTACCTCTGTTATTAAGTGTGTGCATTGCACCATTGAGTTCAGCTTTATTGTAGTGCTGATTGCTAGCAAAGTCTTAAGAAACAGAATTCACCAGGAAAGACGGACAGATTACCTTGTAGTTCTCTGAGTTTTGTATATCTTTGGTTGTACATTGTTATTTCTAAATTGCTGGAAGGCTTGAATGATTTACAATTATTGTGTGATCTACTAATGCTGTTAATTAAAGAAGCTGTATAATGTAAAATTAAAGATTAACTTTAACCAGTATAAGTCTTATTATGTGCAATATATGTAGCACACTGTGTCATTCAAGTGAACTATTATACTTGTTATTTGTAAAGTGTTTTATTAACTCTGTGATCTGTTGTGTGTAACATCAACAATGACTTCTTTAAGCATTATACCATTTTTTATATAGCTGTCATGTAATTTGACTCAGAAGGTAATCTGCAGTAGTGTTTAGATTAAATTGGGCTGTACTGTGTAATACTATATGAAAAATGATTGGTCAAAATTTGTCTTCTGCACCTGTTGATATGTTCTGGTGTTCAGCATATACAATGATAGAATAAAACAGAAGGTTTGAAGACCATCCAGGAAACATTTCAGTTGCTTCTGGAAGAGGTGTTGGTGAGGCTAACAGTGGCCGCTTACCCTGTGATCTTAATGTTAATCCCAATACCTCAGTGCAGTGATGTGGACAACTGTGCTGTAAAAATGGCGTCATCCCTTGGATGAGATGTAAAACTGATGTCCTGACTCTCCATGCTCATAAAAGATTCCTGGGCATTATTCGTAAAGAGCAGGGTGTATTTCGAAGTCCTGGTTAAGTTTCTGGCCCCCTAATCACCCCCTGTCTAATTGTCTCTCTCTCTCTCTCTCTCTCTCACCACTTCACCACCTTATAGCTCATGTGTGGTGAGTGAACTGCTGCAAAGATGGCTACTGTTGCATCACTCAGGTGGACACTACACATTAGTGGTGGTTGATAAAAAGCACTATGAGTAGAGAAAAGTGCTAATGTAAAGAATTATTATTATTATTATTATTATTATTATTATTATTATTATTATTATTATTAAGGAAAAAATAAATAATATGGTAACTTAGTAAATGACTGATCCATCCATTTATAATCCAGGCAGGTGAACAAGGGTCTGTTCCATACATGGTGACAATGGCTGGTGCAGCATATCCCATCTATGCCCGGGAGCACCACCTTGTAAAGCTTAGGGAACAGAGCAGGGTGAACAAGGAGAGCAGAAGCAATGTCAAACAGATAAAGCAGCCACTGCAGATGATTCAAAATGCAGCAGCATATTTGGTGTTCAACCTAGCAAGGTGGGCAAATATCACTACTCATTACATTGGCTCCTGGTATCACCAAGTATTATTAAGTTCAAATCCTTGATGCTTGCCTACAGAGCGGTCAATGGATCAGCAACTATATATATGAAGTCCTCTGATCCTTCTTGACTACTCTGATCTGCTGATGAATGGTGTCTGATGATGTCATCTCTGCGTCATCAAATCTCAGTCCACTTTCCCCTGTTCATATGTAGCTCAAAGATGGTGGAATGAGTTGTCCACCCTGAATCAAAATTCTGATTCCCTCAATGTGCTTAAGAGGCATTTGAAGACTTTCTTGTTTGATGAATTTCTGTCTATTGACATCGGCTTTGATAGGTTCTACATTATACAGTACATAGTATTCACATTATATTATGTGAGGGTAATTAAAAAGGTAAAGGCAATTTGAAAATGACACTGTAACCACAATGGATAGAAGCTGCAATACAACACACTTGTGATGGCTTATTGAAGTCTGAACACATACAGCGCTCTGCCATTAGTCTAGTTGAAGCCAAAATCAATTGAACATAGACACTCCGCTATGGACTTGCACCATTGTGAGATTTATTTGGGAAGAGGGAGTGAAACCTGTTGAAGTTCACCAAAGAATGTTGTCTCAGTACAGAAGTGAAAACAGCATGACTCAATGAAAAGTTTAAGAATGGGTAGAAAGGTTTAAAGCAGAAAGAACAAGTTCAACCAACAAAGCTTGATCTGGTTATACACCAACATCTTTGCTTTGTGATTTACTCTAATATATAGTATGTGATATTTGAAATTTGAATTTGTGTCTAATTGATAACAATTTTGATAGCTTCTTGCAACTAAGGACAAGTAACAAGCTTGAATTTTGTTCTGAGCTTGTCACTTGTGATGATGATTTTGAACACTTTTCCTGTAACACTTGTTCCCAAACAGTCCCCCAGACTGATGTTTACTCAATTGTGTTGACCTCTTTCCTAAGTCACTTTGGATAAAAGCAACTGCTAATCAGATAAATGTAAATGTAAATGTAAACATAAAGTGGATTTTATTTATATCCATAATCCAAAACATACAGACATCAAAACACAAGAACGCAGGCACAAAAAAAGGCAAGGTTATCCAACCAGTCATAAGATAAAATACTAATTCAAGAACATGCAAAGTTAAAAAAAAATACTAGATTTATAAAAATATATGAAACAAGCAACAGAGCAAGAGAAGAGGTCTAGGATGAAAAGGCTTTGCCGCACTCTATCTTTTACTTACCTTTCCAACTCCCATCATGGAACTGCTGCCTGAGAACTGTTGCTCAAAAATTAACAGTGGCAGGGAAAGTCAGTGGCTAAATGCAGGCAAAATCTCTCTGTTGTTTGCTGAATCTTCAGTTATAGTTGTGAGCAGTGCTAGGTGTTCTAAACCCTGTGTTGAAATACCAGTATACCATCTGCCCTGATTATATTCTAAGCCTTATTGTCTTTTGCTTATTGAAAACTGATATACAGAGCCTGAAGGAGAAATGGTTTACATTAACAAAGTTTTATTTTAACCTAAACTATAAACACAGCTTTCTCAGCTCACAACCTGCCTTAGTGAAATTAAAACCTGGATGGAGCAGAACTCTTTAAAAATAAATTGCAATAAAACTGAACTCCTGCAAATTGGGACTAAAATGCAACTTAATAAAATGAGCTCCTTCCCAGTCCATCTTGGCAGTGATCTCATCAGACCTGCCTCTACTGTAAAAAATCTTGGTGTTTGATTCCTCCCTCACTTATTCCGTCCACATAAATCACATTAAGAAACTTTCTTACTTTCACCTCCGTAACATATCCTGTGTTCGCTCCTTCCTCTCCTTCTCTAATGCTGAGAAACTTGTCCATGCTTTTATCACATCCCGCATCGATTATTGTAATTCCCTACTGGCAGGTGCCCCTTCTAATCTTATATCACAGCTCCAGCTTATTCAAAACTCAGCTGCAAGAGTCCTTACTCGAACCAGCAGCAGCGAGCACATCACACCCATCCTGCTCCGTCTTCACTGGCTCCCTGTGTCCTACAGAATCAAATATAAAATCCTACTAATAACCTACAAAGCTTTAAATAACCTCGCACCAAACTACATCAGTGACCTTCTCCATCACTATATGCCTGCCCGCCCACTAAGGTCCTCTGATTCTGGTAATCTTGTTGTGCCCCTCACTAATCTACACTCCATGGGTGACAGGGCCTTCAGCTATATAGCGCCCAGACTCTGGAATGACCTACCAAAATTAATCAGGTCAGCTGACTCCATGAATTCTTTTAAAAAACAACTCAAAACTCATCTGTTCAGGAAGGCTTTTAGCTCTACTTGACTTTATTACCCTTCTCTCAGTTTACTTCTCTGTCAAGATGCTAATGTAACCTGTATGTGTGTGCTAGACCATCAATTATGTTGTCTGTTTTTTTTTTTCAGAATTTACTGTCTTAATCTTCTTTGTTTATTTATCTGGTTTGTACAATGCAATATACTGTATATTCTGCCGTTCTTTATTTATTCTGTAAGTGCCTTGAGCATGGGAAAGGCGCTATATAAATAAAATGTATTATTATTTATTATTATTATAAAAATTAGACCATTAGAACAATCTAGATGAAAACAGGGCATTCGACCCAACAAAGCTCACCATTCCCATTCACTTAATTCTTCTAAATAAACATCAAGTCTAGTTTTGAAAGGCCCTAAAGTATAACTGTCTACCACGCTACTTGGTATCTCATTCCAAGTGTCTATCAGTCTCTGTGTAACGAAAAACTTCCTAATGTTTGGGTGAAATTTACCGTTAACAAATTTCCATCAGTGTCCCCATGTTTTTGATGAATTCATTTTAAAATAACAGTCTCAAACCACTGTACTAATTTCCTTCATAATTTTAAACCCTTCAGTCATGTCACCACTTAATTTTATTTAGCTTAAACTGAAAAGTCTCAGCTCTTTTAATCTTTTTTCATAATTCATCCCCTGTAGCCATAGAATCAGCCTAGTTGCTCTTCTCTGGACGTTTTCTAGCGCAGCTATGTCCTTTTTGTAGCCTGGAGACCACAACTGCAAACAGTACTCTAGATGTGGCCTCATCGTTGCATTATAAAGCTTGAGCATAACTTCTTTGGACGTACTCCACACATCGTGTTATTTAACCTGTTTGCCTTTTTAATAACTTCTAACACCATCTGGAAGTTGATAGCATAGAGTCCACAGTGACTCCTAAATCTATCTTATAAGGTGTACTCTCGATTTTCAGATCCTCCTACTGTGTATTCATACTTAACATTTTTACTTCCTATGTGTAATACCTTACATTTACTGACATTAAATTTAATCTGTCACAAACTCTTCTGTACAAGTTCACATTCTGGAATTCAGCATGGATTCAGAGAATTATTTACCCAGGACAGACTTAAAAAAAGAAGCGCCATTAACTAACAGTAATATGTAATTTAACCTGTATGCCACATGATGTCCAATAATTATAAATACTCATTTATTTAATACTATCTCAGTTCAGCCTGAAACCTGCTTAAAATGTACTGGGCTCCCTTGGTACTGCAGTATATATAAAGGAATCATTGAATCATCCAGAGCTTCAATTGATTATTTAATAATGAGAAAATCCCTGACAAACTACAAAACGTTAAATGGAGCTGGGTTTTGTATGTATGATGTGCAATGCCACTGCTGATTCCTTACAAAGGATTTTGTGTGACTTGTCCAGTTGCTGTCTGTGTGGAGTCTGAATGTTCTCCTTTGTTTGTGTTGGACTTCCACCCACATCCCTAAAGACATGCTAATCAAGTTAGTTAACCACTCCATATAACACAGAGACTGGCTTATTCACTTTTCTCAGTTTCATTGCATTTTTTAATTTGGCCCTTCAGTAATACTGACTTTTTAAAGCATTGTGTTATAGCTGTGTAAAGTAGTGGGGCTATGCCAAATACAGACTGACATCCATTAATCCTAATCTATTTCTGAAATTGCATTCTCCAGTACAGGGACACAGAGGGCTGAAACTACTACTGGCAGCAACAGTCATAAAAAAAGAAACAACACTAAAAGATGCACCTCTGCACCACAACGCACACTAACTCAAACCAGAGCCATTTCACATTCTTTTAACAAAGATCTGTTCAGATGTTTTTCAGAATCCAGCAAAAATGTTTTAATGGAATTGTAATGTAAGCATACTGGGCCAGTGCTGTACAGAACCTGTTTATTTCTATATGAAGAACATTTTAGATGGATCTCTCTTGTTGTATAGCACTTTAAATGAGTCAAGGTTTAGTGTTGTGTTTCGTGGCTTGTTTATGTTATTTTAATTTGATTTGGGGTGCTTTGTTCTTATGTTCTTTTCCTTAAATAAAGAAATGTAAGTTGGCTAAGGCAAGTCATTACTCCACCTGAACAGTACAACATTAGAAAATTTTGATGAGAATAGGCCGTTCATCCCAACAAGCCTGTCTATGCTATTCATCTAGATTGTCCAAAATAACAGCAAGTCAAGATCTGAAGGCCCCTAAAGTCCTGCTCTCCACCACACTGCTTAGTAATGTACTCAATGCATCTATGGTTCTTTGCGTGAAGAGAAAACTTCTAACATTTCTATGAAATTTGCCT
The DNA here is from genome assembly GCF_900747795.2 of Erpetoichthys calabaricus. Lineage (NCBI taxonomy): Eukaryota > Metazoa > Chordata > Cladistia > Polypteriformes > Polypteridae > Erpetoichthys > Erpetoichthys calabaricus. Next base: position 39,398,208 of record NC_041400.2, on the reverse strand, counting down.
TAATTAAGTTTCCAACCATGTCCTTGTGTTCTTGTTGCAGAATATATTTTAAAGGAATAACTGGGATATACTTTACTATTTCCTTTCATAATTTTAAATACTTCAGTCATGTCTATTTTTAATCTCCACTTTCTTAAACTGAAAAAGTTCAAATCCTTCAATCTCTCCACATAGCTCATACCTGTTCATCCTAGAATCAGCATAGTTACCCTTCTCTGGACTTTCTCTTGTGCTGTTATGTCTTTTTTGTAATATGAAGACCGAAACTGAACACAGTACTCCAGGTAAGGCTTCACTAGTGCATTATAAACTTAAGCATAACCTCCTTTGACTTGTACTCTACACATTGTGATATATGCCCTAATAGCATGTTAGTTTTCTTGATCACTTTTGTAGACTGTCTGAATGTAGAAAGTCCACTTTGACTCCTAGGTCCTTCTCAAAAGGGGCAACTGCAAGTTTCAGATCTCCCCTGGTGTATTGAAATGTGACATATTTACTTCCTGCGTGTAATGCTTTTCATTTACTTACATTAAATTTCATCTGTCACAAATCTGCCCAAACTTGTTTGTTGTCCAAGTCCCTTTGTAACAGTTTACCTTCTTCCACATTATTTGCCCTTCCATCTAGGTTGGTATCATCTGTAAACTTAACCAGCTTTTTGATTGTTTTCTTGTCCAGATCTCTTATATAGTATATGTTAAAAAGAGCAGGGGCCCCAGCACTGCTCCACTTTTAACATCATCTAATTAACATCACCTTGATGGGCAGCACAAACTCCATTAAAGAAAACTCAGGAGGAGGTAGGCGGCCAGTTGGCAGAGGTCTCCAGGACTGTGACTTTGTTTTTGACTCTCTCTTTTACAATTTGAATCCAATGTAACCTGGCCATAGATAGTGTTCCATTTGTGTTTATAATCAGTTCCCATTTTGTTTGTTGTGTGTTTTAACAACTCTGCATTTATATGTGTACCAGCTCTGTATTTAGTAATTAGCATAATCTATACTTGTAATTTAACTGAGAATTGTTCACAGCACTCTGTGCCTGCACTCAGTGAAGAGTGGTACTGTATTGTAATTCCCCTCACCATAGCACTTCCTGTGTTTGTGCCAATTTTGTACCCACACACAGACGGTGCCCTGAATTGCCACCTTTGTTAATTTGATCACTAGCCTTTCATTTTGTCCATCCATCCATTTTCCAACCCGCTGAATCCAAACACAGGGTCACGGGGGTCTGCTGGAGCCAATCCCAGCCAACATAGGGCACAAGGCAGGAACCAATCCTGGGCAGGGTGCCAACCCACCGCAGCTTTCATTTTGTACTTTATCAAATGCATTCCGAAAATCAAAATAAATAATATATTCACCTCTCTGGCAGTGTGCTTTTGTTGCTTCCTCATCGAATTCCATACCTGAGAACATGTTTTCAGTGTTTTTTAGGAAATTGCAGTACTGTACATGGAGGAGAGTCAAGAGAACATGAGGAACCATATAAACTGTACAGGAAAATGTCCTAATTGGGTCACATGTGGGTCACATGTGCACTTAAAAACATAACATATAATCTAATAAAAATATGAGCAGATGACATATTTTAGATTGTCTATTTAGTAGTAAAATAAAGTTTTTACAGCCATGCAGGTGTACTCAAAAAGTACTCTCTGGCTGAACCATCACAAAAGCTCAGGTAACAACAAAAAATGCTTAAGGCAGTGCAGAAGGGAAAAAACTGTGTAAAAACCCAGAAATCAGTCCTTCTGTGGGACACCTGGACAAGTCTAATCCTCTCTTAAAAATGCCTGGCATCTTTGTTTCCACAAGGTGTGGATGACTGCACATTCCAAGGTGTCATGAAGGCGGGTGTTGGGTGAAGTTCTGCACTGAGAAAAAGTAAGTGATTTTAGCAGATGACATTACCTAGAAGACAAGGGGTATTACTTTATTACTAAGGAACAGCACTACAGACATCTTTTCACAATCACACACACAAAATCTTATATAAATAATGGTAGATTGTTTAAGCGTCTGTGGTTTATTTCTTGATTTTGCCCAACAATGCTGTGATTTTTGCGGAGTCAACGGAGACTCTGATTGGGGCTTTCATGAAACTAAGCAAGGAGTCTGAGTATCTGGGCTTGTGAGTAACCAGGATCCAGGCCTTTAATGACCTCTTGGGCACAGCTGTCAGCAATGTGTCTGTCTACAGAGAGAGTGTCGACCTCATCAAGAGGTTTACTACCTTCCTACGAAGTCAGTAGATGGATTGGGAGAGCATGGGGATGGGGTTATGAGGTCACTGGAAAGGGCCGTGTGGAGCTTCCGCCACCTCTGCAAAAGGATGAAGGTCCAAGTCTTTAGAGTATTGGTGCCTCCTGTTTTTCTATATGGTTTTGAGACATGGACGCTATCCAGTGACCTGAGATGAAGACTGGGCTCCTTTGGTACTGTGTCTCTTCTGAGAATCCTTGGGTACCACAGGTTTAACTTTGTGTCATTGTGAGGATGCATTACTTACGGCACTATGGCAATGTGGCACAACTCCCCGAGGGTGATCTGGCTCACAGGATCCTCATTGTTAAGGACCCGAGCAGCAGGGCCAGGCCAAGAGGACAAACATGTAACACCTGTCTGCAGCAGATAGATGGTCATTTCCAGGGGGGGTGGAACTGGACCACGTGTCTGCCTGGAGGGGCTACCAACCAGGATCCCAAGCTATTTTGTTGTGTGATGGGTGCAGCAACGTGTTGTGCCAGTACGTACTCCCCAACCTGACCTGACCTGTTTACTTCACATGTTACTCTAAGACAGGGATCTCCAACACATCGCTCGCGAGCTACCGGTAGCTTGCAACTCCTTTCCAAGTAGCTCGCCAAAGGGTTAATGAATCCTACATAAATTTGTAAACTTGATTAGTATATCACGATCCTTTTAACACAAAATCACAATACACAATCTGAATTGCAATCTGTCTTTTCAATGTGGCATACACTTAAGAGAATATCCGGACTCAAACTCATCAAGACCTAAGTAACACTTTATTTTAAATATCAAACAAAGTTGAATTCAATTTTTCTCTTGTTTGCTAGCTAAGCGGAGGTAAGGTTACACCCCAAGGCTGGTGTGTGAGTGTGGAGGTCCCCGCCCCATGTGTCTTGGATTCACGCAAATAAATTGGTACTGCAAGTGAACTATGATATTTAACGCAATGAAAGAAGTCACAAAATCATTCGGAATGTTCAAGCAAATTATAGAAAAAAACCTGATCTAAATTCGTTAAGTAGTTCTCTCATGAAAAGTGGACAGACAGACAGACATTGGATTTTGTATATTATACATTAGTAACAGCATTCTCAACATTTCTGGAGCTTAGTAGAGCCAGATAACTATAAGAATCTTCACAAAGCAGCTCTGAAAATGTCTGCTTTGTTTGGGTCTACATACCTCGGTGAGTCTGCCTTTCTGACAACATGAATGTCATGAAATCAAAGTTCAGAACAAGACTGACAGATGAACATTGAAATGAATGTGAAACATTTAGAGGTCGCTTCATTCTGAAGATTTTATTTGGATTGTTACTATGTATGTGCTCTTGCATGGAGTTCTTAGCTGGCTGAGTGACCAGTAAACAAAAACAAATGAAACAGAGAACAATATAGTAATAATGTAGAGTTCCCAGAACACTGTTAAGTGGATATTTCCATAATATTCTAGTCTTATGCAGGAGTTTCAAGAACTTTCTAGTAGTAAGTAGGAGTTTCTGTTTTCCCTTTTTGATGAGTCTAAGCATAAACAAAGGAAAAGATGGAAAGCCTGCAGCCACCACCATTCCTTGACATCTTTAGCTGACAAATGGGTCTGAATAGCTGAAGTTAGAGGATCTGGTAACAGAAAGATGTCCTTATGAAAAAGGCCAAAGAATAACCTCAGTTGTTCTCAAGAAACCCTCCAGCAGAAAATTTCAATTGGAAGGCTCCCAAAAAGTCATCATATTTACTACTTGGAAAGTCGAGAGAGCCTCACCAACCCCTGCCTCAAAATCCAAGATGGCTGCACTGCACATCATACAGTTATAGAGACTGGAGTGGTGGCTCTGAGGCTAGGGATCTGTGCTGGCAATTCAATGGTTGCCAGTTTGAATGCTGTAAACGCCAGAAGTGACTCTCCTTCGTTGGGCCCTTGACTGAGGCCCTTAACCTGCAATTGCTTTGTCCTGGGTATAGCGTTAATCTGCATCCAGCCAGCTGGTCCTCCAACTTGCAGGGAAAATTTGGTGTTAGTGGCAGGATTGGCACTCCAGCCACCATAAAAAAAACTCACACTGTTCCAGTGTGGTGCTACAGTGTCACCCATGGCTGTAATCAGGTCCTAATCTCAGTGATTCGTCATGTGGTGGGTGCATCAATGCGCTGTATCAGCGCATACTCCCAACCTCTCCCCTCTCTGTAGTAATATTCTGTTTATTAGTACGTCTGTCTATTTGAATTTCATTAAATAAGTCATACTCACAGTACTGTCCAACCTCTATTTCTGGAATTGTGGGTGTTTGAAAGCGCAAACTACTGTGCATCAGTTCAGTAGTTGTCTGTATTCCAAAAGAGCAAGCACAACAAAGGTTTTCCGAATGTTTTACTTGAACGCAGTCAACTCAGATGTTGTTGTCAACTCATTCCCAGCTCCTATAGGTAAATGGAATGTAGCATAGGTCTCATTGAAAAGTATAATGACATACTGAAAAGGACAAGAAACAGAAACAGTTTATTCTTCATCACCTACAAGTATGGAACAGTCGTCTGCTGGTCAATTCAGATGACATAAAAACTGCCAAATGGAGTGACCTCTAAATGCTGTTAATTTTCATTAAGATTTTGTGTGTGGAGAACTTAAATCTCTTGTTTTTTTAGACCACCTTATTGTCACAGCTAGGTAATCACAAAGAATGAATGAAAGAAATAAGAAATGTGAAAATTATCAACTTTAAGTATTTAGAAAAGTGTTACTTGTGACTTGCCATAGTAGTAATAAATACAGTAAAGCTACGACATACCATAAGAAAAGAAAAAAATGCAAAATTGCATTCCAAGTAGTAGATCACTAAAAGACAAAGTTTTATACTGTAGGTAATGTAATTACACTCCATTGGGCTAATTGCAAAAGAAAAAGTCCATGTTTATAAGATATTCCTTTAAGAAGGGTCCTCACCATACCAAAGCAATATGACATTCGCTAATTTTGTGACAGAAGTCTTCTTCCAGTCAACGCATATCGAGTGCAGCTATTCTTCAGGTCCTAACATATTGCATAAAGACAAGTAAATATTGCAAATACTCCATAATATTTAATACAAATATATGTAAATCAAGCAAACTAATGTATCTTTTATAATTTATATCTAAACTTAGAAATCTTGGCAAAACTTTTGTTGCTGTGCTTTGCCCACTAAAAAAGACAAAAGATATGAAATAATAAACAGAAAGCAAACAGTAATGTTCACAATTTTTTGAAGCTGAAAAAATGGTCTCTCTTACATCAGTGATTATTTATAATCAGTAGTGGGCATCTGTTGTTTACTGTATATAATAAGGATAGGACAAGGATTTCCCATAATGCTAGATAAACTGAAAATAATAATAAAGGAAGGGAAACTAGTTTAAGTGCTCTCAGTATTCAGCAAAGAGGTTCATGGACATACATTAATGAAGCCATTAAAAGCCTTAATGCTTAATTTTAAAATGGTCAAGAGGGATTTTTAAAGACAAGTGATGACATTTATGAAAAACAAGTGTAATCACAGACAACCAAGGAGCTTTACAGGTGCTGTTTCCCTGCAATAGAGTTACATCACTCTTTTCTTATACCAGCTTTTATCATTTATAAAGAATGTGACAAACTGTCTGCTATTTCATTAAAAACATATAAAATGCTGTCCATGTGTTTGATCATGCATTACTACATATCCCTTATCGGAACAAACACCACTAATATTCTACAAAGTTATTTGACTGCCATCTTGTGGCTTCATCTCATCATTACCATGAATAACTTCTGCAACCTTCTTTATGCTTTTTCCCTGAAACAGACAGGAACGGCCAATTCTCGTCCTGGACAGACATGTTGGTCAGTTATTTTTTTTCTAATTAGAAAAGCATTCTTATGGTTAGGAGAGCATGCTATTTAATTAAATGTTGTGTTTCACTTATTATTCTTCTGTGCCACTCATTAAAAATAATTATCCTTTAAGCTGCAAGATGCATAAACTTAATATCTCGACATTAAGACTCTTCTACAATAATGTGCTAAATATTGCTGAGCGTGTTTGTGTTAAATTGGTTGTTAGAGGGCTATTGAAGAAGGATGATTATTGTGGTCCTCATGCTGGATACTTTCACTAATGGTTTATATATGAAATTTTTACCAAATTATATACAACATGCTGTCAATAAAGTGGTATAACAAACTCTACATAACATCGAAACTGAAGCCATTACTTTTTTAACTTAATCTCCTCTTAATTTTTTAACAAAATATATTAAAAGAGCTAATTTGTGAGGAAATACCCACAGGTATAAATGGTGCTAAGTTAGCTGCTTAGTTGTTGGCAACCTTTGAAGTGCTTTGGCAATTTGGCTGTTAGTTACAAATAAGGAAGCAGTTAATAACATTCAGTTCTGGACAAGCAAGTGAATTAAAATAAACTAAAAATGTTAATTGTATCATGGTGACACTGCTGCTTCATGGATTCTGGGTTCAAATGCTGTGGCTGCACTTTGTCCATGTGAAATTTACACCTTCATTCTTTTTGGATCCTCAGAGATTTGCTGAAAAGGTTATTTTGCCATTCTAAATTGGCCCATTTGATTCAATGTGCTTATGTGGGCCATGCAATAGACCGACACCTTGTCTAGGGCTGTTGCTTGCCTTATAATATGTGCTGCTCAGATAGACTCTAGTCCTCTGAGGCCTTGAGTTGGACTACGTGGCTTTAGAAAATGTCATACTATGTAAAAACAAGGTTATAAACTCAACAGAGGCATATGCATTGAGAAATGTGACAGCCTTAAGCATCTTTTTGTTTTTCAAAGACAAGTTAAGACCTTTTTTTTAGAAAATTAGAACATTAGAAAAATGTAGATGAGGACAGGCCATTCAGCCTAACCAAACTCGCCAGTCCTATCCACTTAATTCTTCCAAAATGACATCATGTCTAGTTTTGAAAGTACCTAAAGTCCCAGTGTCAAGCTTACTACTTGATAGCTTATTCCATCTGTCTATGGTTCTCTGTTTGAAGAAAAACTTCCTAATTTGTATGAGAAATTTATCCTTAACAGGTTTCCAACTGTATTCCCGAGTCCTTGATGAACTCACTTTAAAATAACAGTCTTGATCCACTGTACTAATTCTCTTCATAATTTTAAACATTCAATCGTGTCTCCTCTTAATCTCCTTTTGCTTAAACTGAAAAGGTTTCAGTTCTTTTACTCAATCCTCACAATTCACACCCTGTATCACTGGAATCAGCCTAGCCTTTCTGCTCTGGACCTTTTCTAGCGCTGCTATTCATTTTTGTAGCCTGGAGACCAAAACTGCACACAGTACTCCAGATGAGGCTTCACCAGTGCATTACAGAGCTTGAGAATAACCTCCAAAGACTAAATTAGAAGTGCGCTGTGTCAAATATTGCTACACATTTTTGTGTTACATTTGCAAACAAGAAAATAATAATCGCAGAACTTGACCAGAAAAATTATACCCATTGGTATTGCAACAATTTGACGGTGGGATGGTGGTGTAGTGACTAGTGCTATTCTCTCACTGATCTATGATTCAGCTGCCAGCCTACCTATTCTGTCTGCATGTATTATGCATGTCTCGTCATTTCCACATTGGGTTTTCTTTTGGTACTCCATTTTTCACAAGTCAGACATATGCAGATGACATTTACTGTGACTTTAGACTAGCTCTGTGTGAGTCACTATGTTAACTGATTGAAACGTTAATCAAACTGAGAGCCTCACAAACACCAACTAGCCAGGAAAGTATATTGGCTATGAATTGCTTACATTTGAAACAGAATCATCACAAGTTTAAAATGGAATATTTCTGGGTAGAAAAACAACATAATTGCACATACTACAAAAGTTATTTTTTTGTTGTTAAGAAATTACATTGATGGAAAATTTTGGAAATTGCTTAAGAAGAGAAAGGTGAGGTTGTTATAAACATAGATAGATAGATAGATAGATAGATAGATAGATAGATAGATAGATAGATAGATAGATAGATAGATAGATAGATAGATAGATAGATAGATAGATAGATAGATAGATAGATAGATAGATAGATAGATAGATAGATAGATAGCATCATATTTGTGAAGTGACTTGTGGTATTAAACCTGACAAAATGGACAGGCTAGTGTATGCATCACATTTTGTTCTGGAGGGCAGCAAACAGTTTGTCAGTTGTTCATGTTTAGGACAAGAAGGTGAAAAAAGATCAGCTAGATTTTGCTATTTTTGCAGCTATTGCTGGAACTGTTGCACCAAGAGATGTATGGGTATGAGAAAGGAGTGAGCAATGGTGGGACTGTGACTGTTGTCACAGCTGTAGGTCTCCTCCATTGTTGTCCACTGATGACGGCAGTGCTCAACCCCTTGAGTACAGGCAAAAAACACATCAATTTAGATCTGATCATTCTCATTCATGTCACAGGTTTGTATCCGATCTAGGAACACATATGAAAGTGACTCAGATCTGATTTGAAAAGATTGGATTTCTGTGTCCACACCAATCTAAAAACACCAGATTTGTGTCACATTAAAGCAAACAAAATTGCATTTGTTCAGCATTGTACTCTTAGAGTTAGTTTAGAGCTGCCAATTAGTCTATCATGCATGTCACCATAAGTTTAGCAGGAAATCAGAAATATTCACACAAACACAAAAAGAATGTGCAGACTCCATAAAGGCAGATCTTAACTTGAAATTTGAGCCCAATTTCCCAAAGCTATCAGACAACAGTGATGACACGGCAGTATTGTGCTGTCCTGTCATAGAATGTGATGTCTATTTCTTTGCTTCAAGAGGACTCCAGCTCAACTGACTCATTGGCCGTTGAACTAAAATTGAGCATTTAGAGGGTGCATCACTTTGCCTAGAGAATAATTATGTGATATTGGGTAGAAAATAAAACCAATGCTTTATTACCATGAGTCGCCATTTCTTATCCCTTATACTAGTGTGCTTCCTCAGTGCTCTTTATTTTCTTTTATTCAGTTGGAATTGAAAAAGTAGAAGATTTAGTAGTGGCTTGTTCTTTTGATTGTGGTGGAGTACAGAAGAGGAAATGGGGATTTAGGAGAATGGATTGAAGGTTATGTTTATATGGTGTGATCGCAACTGGGTCAAACTCAGTAATGTATATCAATGTAAATTCAAATTTATTCTGCAGTTTGTCTGTGTGTTTAAGCAATAGACACCTGGCATTGTATATAGGGAACCTCAACATATCAGCACATCTCACACAAAAATCTATAGTAGCACTTAATGGAAATTTCACTATCATTCATATTAGCATAAAATACCTCTGTATTTAATATACATTCGGTTTAATGCATTATAAGGAAAACATTTAGAAATCATTCTGCACTAACAACTTAAAACTGCCTGCACCAGTCTGACCATGTAGGAGACAAAGCAGCAGGGGGAAGCTATTGTTGGCTAAAGATAACTTTTTTTTCTGACAAAGAATAGGGAGAAAAATGGCTTGACATTTACAGAACTATAATATTCTCACAGTACAGAAGGTCACACTGTGGCGAAACTTCTTATGTTGTACTGACCAAAGTAAATAAATACACAGTTACAGTATGTCACAAACATTGATTAGTAAAGTATGCTCCTCTACAAAATTAGTGCAGAAGAGCCAATGCAAAGATACATAGTTGTACTGTCCCTTCAAGATAATTTTATAAAAGTATCTTATGATTCACTAGCCATTAACTCTTTGAGGGCTGAATATTTTTTCCAAAAAACACAATTTTCTGAAAAGCACACAAAGCAATGGTTTCACACATAAGTCAATTGTGCCATTTTAGAGGTTGTTTGCTCTTCGCTACTCATGCACGCGTAGGGAATAGAGGTAAAATCGACAAAGCTATGTAACTTTCCTTTTAGCAAAAAGAGTCGAACTATAACGTAAGGGTGAGTTTTGTTGCAGTTTACAGCTGATTACTGTCCTCTACTCCTGAATTTTGACAAAAGTCGACATCAGCCCTGAAAGAGTTAAATAAACTGCCACAAATATGTAGTTCAAAAGTAGGTTCCAAAGGACAGATAGATGAATGAAAAAGTGAATGGATAGACTTAAATATTTATGATGCACAATAAAGATTTTAATCTATCAGTCATTCTGTGTTCTGCTTTTATGTGATGCCTCTCACTCTCATCCAACACCCTGAAACGTAATGTTTTTGGCATGAAAATTCTGCTGGGGCTGCACTGGTCTGGAAGAGAGGGACGGTATCAGAAGGGGCAAAGCCATCCTGAGAATCCAGAGGGTGTATGAGTAAATGAGAGAGGGAGAGAGAAAGAGACCACCAGTGATAATAACGTCAGCCAAATATACCATAAAAATGAAACAAAATCAAGATCTATCAACATATTTTTTGTCCTGTAGTAATACCACCAAAGGGCAGTATCAAAGGATCTCAAAAACCAAAAGGAATAGCAGAAATAAATATAGCCAATTTTTGTTCAGTGGGAAAAGTGCTAAATCATAGTGTAAATTGGTTATCAACATGACTCATCAATTATTTATTTATATAAATTATGTCATAAAAAGCCAACCAATGGTTCACTTAAAGTGCTCAAGATTTCAAACCTCTAGATGGAGCTGGAAATTTCAGGCCACAACTGTGCAAAGGAAGGCCAAGAACGCTACAATTCCAAGGGCCTGCCCAAGACAACTGGAATCAGGCTAGTGGAGACAGGAACAAATTCACTCCAAAAAGAAATATTTTTCTAGATAAGAAATTGCATTGGGCTTATGATGAAAAATGTTTAAAAAAGTGATTATTACAACTGAATTGAATTTGCTATAAACATTTTTCAACAATATTTTACATTATTGAAGCAAGCTTACTATTTATTTCATTTTTGCTCAACAGTTCCATCTGCTGGAAGATGGGGACAGTAATGCCCTACTTGTCCTTACTACTAAGATGCCACTAACCTTGAGACAAATTAAGGGACTTACTCAGTGTTCATGGTTCCACAATGAGCCAAAAGCAGATCATAGTTCTCCAGCCTTGTGTTTTTCAAACCCACAACTATGCCACTCAACCTTTCAAACAGTTTGTCTGTGTGTTTAGTTCAGTTTAGTTTAGTTCAGTTACTTTTGTCAAACACAAGCACTTGGGGACTACTACAGGGCCACAGACAACACAATATGAGGTGACACTGTCTGTAACAACCTCTCCTGTCCATCACAGACTGAACACACACAGATACTCCACTAACCCCTCTACTGGATATTTTCATCAGACAGTGCTTGGTCAGGTCTCTCTGGATATTCAGGGACCCCAAATCAACTGTTTAGGCTGCTAAAGTCAGGCAGATGACTCTGTAGCCTAAAAACTTGGACTGAAAGATTCCATTGGAATTTCAATCCATTTGCTATCAGGTAGGTAAATGATCACTATTAATAAATTCTTTTTGTTTTTGCTATTGTTAAATTTTCTGCTATTGCAATGTGGTTTCGTATTATATTTTTCTTTAAGGTAGAGTTTGGGATCTGCTAGAAAAAAAAAAAAAGCATCTTACTGCATCTTATACTCCTGTATGATTTTGCATGTGACAGACAAACCTCTTGGACTCTCTTGAACCCACCTCACCAGCATATCTCTGGAAGCACACCCACATAGACACTTGGAGAACATCCAGGCTTCATGCAGGGTGCATCTGGGATGTGAACACTCGCTTCCTTATTGCAAGACAGCAGTGCTACCATTGCTCCACCATCCATCCATCCATCCATTTTCCAACCCGCTGAATCCGAACACAGGGTCACGGGGGTCTGCTGGAGCCAATCCCAGCCAACACAGGGCACAAGGCAGGGAACCAATCCTGGGCAGGGTGCCAACCCACCACAGGACACACACAAACACACCCACACACCAAGCACACCCTAGGGCCAATTTAGAATCGCCAATCCACCTAACCTGCATGTCTTTGGACTGTGGGAGGAAACCGGAGCGCCCGGAGGAAACCCACGCAGACACGGGGAGAACATGCAAACTCCACGCAGGGAGGACCCGGGAATCGAACCCAGGTCCCCAGGTGTCCCAACTGCGAGGCAGCAGCGCTACCCACTGCGCCACCGTGCCGCCCTTGCTCCACCATGCCACCCACAAATGCTTTTATCATATAATAATGAACATTAAATTAAAACTGCAAGTAGAATGCTCCACTACTTCCCATTTGATTTTTTTTAGTGCCTCTTACGTTTGATCTGTTGTATGTGATCACACTCTATCATGACGGAAACAAATTTCCACTAACTTACAATAAATGTCAGCTGGTTTAGTGTGGGTGAAAACAGCTTCCTGACTGTTAACAGTTTCAGGCCACACGACTCCAATGTCCTTAGAAGCCACCAGGACATCATGCAAGAGCAAGCGGTAAGAGGGTAGGTGAAGTCAGAGATATGTTGAGTGCAGAATTGCTGTTTCTTTGTTGCATTTAGTAAAATGGTGTATGAGCACATTTATTGTTGTGTATACTTATCTGTTAAACCTCCTTTACATATGAAAAAATAAAGAGTCCTTTTTTTTAAATTACCGGCAGGAAGTATGATAGCAGACTGGTTCACTTTGCTGACCCACAGCTCCAGGTGCCTGATTTCGATTCTTAGCCTACTACTTGTCTGTGTGGATTCTCTCCAGGTATTTCACGGACATACATTTTAAGTTACTGATAATGGTAGACTCTGTGATGAACTGGCATTCTGATCAGGGTAGGTTCCATCTGATTAATAAGAAAAAAAAAACATTCAGAAATTATGTTATAATCACAAGTGACCATCTGAAAACTAATTTCATTCTATTGTTAAAGTTGACTGCTTGAAGTCAATTCAAATTTAAAGCTCGCTTGGCATATGTAAATAGTATTGAAGCATGGAACCCCCAGGCAGCTGTGGCACACGTTCACAAATAAGGCCCTGATCTAAATTGGAATTGTCAATACACACCTAAAGCACACTTGCATATCCAGTTAATCAACTTTGAGAGCTGAACTGAATTGCTTTCAATTGCTTGATTATTTTACTGTGATCTAGCAGTTTGCCTGCTCCTTCTTGCTCCCATTCCAGTATACAATTCAGTTCGGTCTTGACTGAGTACTGGCTCTGACTGTTAACACGGATTTACAAATCAAATATTTGAGTGAATAATCATACAATATTTATTGAACATGCATAGACATACATAGGTAGTCAAAAAACATACATTGGTCAATGGGAGTTGTACTGAATAAGGATCCAGCTTACAAATGAACGGCCAGTTGTGTGTGGATGACAAAAAATAACAACTACGGCTAACTCCTTACCTGGAGAAAATAAATCTTTTGCAGCTTTCACTTTTAGATGAGTAGTGTTAAACTTTATCTGGCCTAGCCAACTAGTCATCCTCACCCATCCAAGCATTCTAGAGGTTTGTATTTTGCATGCAACATAACGTAAGAGTATCAAACCCTGTCAAATATGGATGTTCATAACTGTAGAATAATATAATGGTTCACTGCATTGTCAGTAATCATTAATGCCTATGTTTCCCAATTTAATTCAGTTCATTCCTCATGGGGTATAGCTCAGAGTGCTTACACATTGTATCCAGCAGGAGGTGCTCACTCCCATGGAATTCAGCTGTATAAATGTTAGGAGTATGGCGGCACAGTAGTTAGCACTGCTGCCTCATAGATCCAATAACAACAACATCAACAGTATTTATTTCTATAGCACATTCTCATACAAAGAATGTAGCTCAAATTGCTTTTCCAAATGTCAAAGAAATAGCTACATGCAAAGAAAAGAATAATAATGAATACATTGTGTACACTGCGGTGGGCTGATGCCCTGCCCGGGGTTTGTTTCCTGCCTTGCGCCCTGTGTTGGCTGGGATTGGCTCCAGCAGACCCCTCATGACCCTGTAGTTAAGATATAGCGGGTTGGATAATGGAATGTACACTTACAAGTGCAATATAAATAAAATTTATTATTATTATTATTATTATTATTACATAAGAAAGATACAGAATTAAAAGAAGTAAAGTCCTTAAATATAGAATTGTTTTTTTCAGTTTCTAAATCACAGTCCAATGATTAGTTCAGATGGTCGTTGTGAACAGAAAAAATAAAAAAACACAACATCTGCAGGGGTTCCAGGGCAAAAGTCCACCAAGTCCTTACTGAGCATTCTGCCTCACATAAGTACTGTAGTTCTTTATTTGTTGTTTTTAGGCATTAGAATTTGATGCAGTGGGTCATGTGACAAGTTGGGGTATCTCTATTCATTTAGACATCACAGGTGACTGCACAGGACTTTGATCAGGTGCTGGTGGCGTTAGAACTGGAAAAGAAAACAGAGAAAGGTAAAGATTAATAATGATCACAGATTCACCAAAGAGAATGATAATTCTATGCATATCTAGGTTATTAAGAGTAGAACTAAACAGAAGCTATGAAAAAACAAAATTAAAAAGGTGGGATTTTAGGAGTTTCTTAAATTGTTCCATTGTATCAGCCTGGTGTTTTTCAATTGGTAAATTGTTCCATATTTTTGGTGCATAATAGCAAAAGGCCATTTCACCACTTCTTTCAACCTTACCTTTTGAAACTTAAGTAGGCTGCTATTAGAAGATCTAAGGTTATGACTGTAATGTAGGGGGACAGGCACTCCAAGACACAGGAAGGAACATGATTATTTAAGGCTTTATATAGCATTTTTAAATTCATACTTATATTTTTAAATTATAAACAATTTATATTTTAAACTCAATTCTAAAGGACATAGATGGGCAATGAAACAACCTTAATATTGGTGAGATGTGCTCAATTTTTGAATCAATATCCTGAGTATAAATCCTACAGCCAGGCATTATCTGTGTGGGGTCTGCATGTTCACCCCAACTCTGAGTGGGCTTTCCCCAGATACATCCCCAAAGACAAGCAGGTTAAATTAATTGCTGATTCTATGTGTGAGTGTGAGCTTGTATGAAAAGGCTCTGTGATAGTCTAGCACCATGAACAATGTTGCTTCTGGCCCTGTGACACCTTCTACAGTTTGGCAAACCTTACTACATTCAGTAATTACACGGAATGCTAGCTATTGGTGTTTCCACTCATCACCCATCACCGCTGCTTAATTAAAGTTTGGTCTTACTGTCACTAAGTCGAGCTTTCAGTAACTAAGCAAAAAATTGACTTTATCTACTCTCTATATATAAAATCCTAAGCCTAAAAGTGCAACAATTTTGTAGAATGATTTTATTTGACTTTTTTGTCACACTTTAAATCGGGCTTAGTTTAAAACCTACATATATGTTTGGTATCATTCTTTTCAGAATTTATCAAACTTTAATGTGATGTTCATAGATTTTCAGATTCTTATTCCATTTTTAAATTATAAACTAAAAAATATCAAGAACTCACATCCCGCGAGACGAGACTTAACCAACAGTGCCAAGAGATTTAACCACACCTGGACTGGAAATAAAAGACAAAGAGTAGGACAGCTGCTGCAGAGACTTTTAAATGTTCAAAGTGCCGTGCGAGATGCAGATCATGCAGCACGGCAGCAGCAGCAAGCCAGCAGATGATCAAGCAAAGAGGAGGTAAAAAAAACTATTTGTTTCCCATTGTATCTCCATTTAAGAGGGGGTTTCGGAGGAGTGACCACATCACCTTGGGGTGTGTTCAGCCCCCCTCTTCACAACACGAGCGGCAGACTGGCCGCAACTGGGGGTTGGGCGCCAGGGGGGCTTGCCCCCCTAGTATTTAGAATAATGCCATTAATCAGAACAGCTTTATTTCCTAGCAAGCAAATGTTATGCTAATGTTTTAAACAATAATGATGATTAGAGAATGGTTGTTAATTTGTTGTTTTTATATAAAGTAACTTGCCAAGATGGAGCAGCGATATCTAACAATGCCAGGGTCTTGAGTTTTAATACTAAACTAGGCACTTCCTGTGTGGAATTTGTATGACCTTCTTGTGTTACAAGACTTTTTCTTCCACATCCCAAAGAGATGCAGGTTAGGTTAACTAAAATTGTTCAGTATAAGTGTGGTGTGTGTCAGAGTGTATCTTCAAGCCAAACGGCATCCCTCCCAAAGTTGTTTCCTGTCTTGCCTATGGTGTAACTGAAATAGGTATTAGCTCTGTGCTGCCATGAACAGGAGAGGCAGATTAGAAAATGAATGAATGGAAATTACTAATAGGGGCAACACTAGCGAAAGATCTAATTTTAATTGAAGGTCTATTTATGATTCATATAAATGAATGTTTGGCGATTTGGTCTAAAATTCAATATTACATTAAGTTTAGAGTCTGATTCTATGATGTTCAAAACATTGAGAAAAATTGATTTTAGCATGGTGTCTGTATGTATGTGTCTATGGAAACCTATTTACAATGACTACCTGAGACTACCACAAAACATTTTCAAACAGTGATTTCTTTGTGGTATTACTAAACTGAAAATTACAAATACTGTATGGAGCATTCCACATCGATTTTTATTTATATTGTAGTCAATTCTGATTCAGTTATACCAGTCAATGTATGAGATGCCCTGAAATCATGGGTAGCAGGCAATAAAAAACATTAATGATGCAACAGATGGTGCATTAATAAATCAGCATGAAAATGCTTTGCTATACAATATCTTGCAATGGAGGAAAGCAATTCCAGTTAGGGTGGAGACCACCTGTCTTGAAGAACCCTGTCCCTTCCCAGATTCAATCTATATAAATAAAACTGTAATGCGCTTTTCTTATCTTTTGAATTTTTTGATGTTATTTATTTATTTTGCACACTAAGGACCTCATTTCTCCCATCTGACCATATTGTGTCTGTTCACCAGTAACTCAAAAACAACTGAAGAGATTTTCACAAAGCTTTGCAAGTAGCCTGCTGTTGGCCAAATTTAAAATACTGTATAGGCTATATGGCGTTTCAAAATTTAATTAGGGAGGGAATATGTGTGTGCGGGGGGCAAAAAATGTATCACTCTAAAACGGCTGAAATTCATTACATTTTACAGGTATTTTACTGTTAATACAACTTTAAACCTAGATGTTAAGGCCTTTCAAAAGTTCCATTGAAAAATGGAGTAATGGCGTGAGTGTAAAACCACAATCACATTATCATGGCAAAATGGTTCAGCTGATTGTAATCAATGATTTGACATTTTTGTATCAGCAGTAAAATCTGTTTAAATGTGCGCCCAACAAAATAACAAAAAAATATCAGGAGGAAAGTACATGTCCATACTACTAATATAACTCTCTCTTTATATTTAAAGAGCCTTGAAATGAAAAAGTATCATACAAGGATATAAGGAGAGATGTAAATTGTTATTACAGAACAAAATAAGATTTTTTGAAGAAACAAGAAAACGTTTAAAGTGATAATATTATCGTGAGTATGCTAATAATTCCAGGAATGGATACTTGAGAAGTTGATAGTTATCAGTGACATAAATGATGGATTGAGAACAAAAGAGTCCATAATTTAAAAAAAAAAATTGTTTTTTTAACCCATTATACAAATACCGTATATACTCGCATATAAGTTGGGTCTTGAAACCCGAAAAATCGATCATAAAATCAGACCCCGACATATACGCCCGTTCAAAAAATACGATAATTTTTCTTTATTTACATCTTCTTGCATCCTCCAATCTCGCACCAGTTACTCAGATGCATTGAATTTTGTTGCAGCAGCACAGTTACCAATTTCTTTCGCCACATCAATGACTTTTACTTTAAAACCAGCTTCATATTTCCTTCTGATCAAACGCTCCATCGTAGATAAGGGATGCTCTTACAATAAAGGTGTATGAGGGTGTGAGATACAAAAAACACAAAACATTACAAACGTTGCTTTGGAATGGTTTGGATATTACCGTGTGGTCACGTAGGCACAATACATAGAAAAAAAAAAGGCAGTGTGCTCCGTGGTTACTCTCTCAGGTGGGCGTTAGCATATCATAAACTCTTGGACCAATAGCGTGAGTTTTCCGCTTTTGACTTATAGGATCAACATTAAAAATACAGGAAATTATACGGTAAAATCAAGTCACGACTTCCGTGGGAGAACTTAAACGTGAGTACATACGGTATACCTGGGCAATTCTGGGTACTACGACTAGTGTTTAATAAAATCCTATTCAATTAATAGACAACCTTCATCTATTTAATCTGGGTAAATGGCCACACACATTTAGGTTCAATCATTTTATTTAGTCTGATGCACATCAATATGAAAATTCTCTTTAATAACTCAGATTGCTGAAAATAAATTTTCATTAAGAGATGACATGGTGAAGACACCATCGAAAGACTAGAAAATGTAATTTAGCCTCAAAGCCAGTCACTCACCTCAAATTTGCTGCAAATTCCATTATACATCGACTGTCTGTACTATAAAACCTTTTCAAATAATTTGGCTTGATATTACGATTACAAAAGGAACAGTTTCAGGCTGAAAGAAAACCACAATGCTGCAGTATAAAGGACCTTAGTACTACATGGATACTACATTGGTAGCCATGGCTATCAACTTTGAAAAAAGAAGTTACTAATTCTTTTTTTTTTCCGTTAGCCAAGGCTTCTTTTAAAATTTTTGTTGCCTAAACTATATCTGACGTGTGTCTGATTTTGTTTTTATTCTCAATAAAACAATAAAAAATATTTAAGAAGAGTTAGCCATCCATAATATACACTCCAGTTCAATATGCAGCAAGCACTCCCTAAATTAATCACACGTATCTTGTCTAAAATGTACCCAGGGCAAGATCATCAAGCACTTGTGTCACTAGGTCACACGTGTTGGAAATGCCTTACACTTAATATATCCATTTTCCAAACCTGTTCATACTGAGCAGGATCGCAGTGAAGCTAGAGCCTATCCTAGCAGGTATCGGGAGCAAGGCAGGAACAATCCCTCGGCTGGGCACCAGTCAGTTGTAAGGTGAATACACACTCACATACTGTACACTACGGCGAATTTATCGACTAACCTGCATGTCTTTGGACTGGGCTTCCCACGTGAGAGGAAGCCCATGTGGTGATAGGAACAACATGAAAAACAGATTATTTGTATAGCTCTTATTCAAGGGTTAAAGGTGAGTTTCATGGATTGCATTCAAAGCATTCTATCAAACTTGTCATGTTATATTTACAGCATTTGTTAGACTGTGTTATGTTCTCCAGTGATCACAAAATGGCAAAGGTATGATGGCAGAAACCCAGCTGGACAGCTCAAAAATAAGTCTCATGCTGGGGTACCCTGGCCCTGGGAAACTGGGATGCTATGGCCTATTAGGCCCCAGATAATAAGAGCTTCCATAGTGCTTTGAAATATCCCTAAAACACAGTAATATGTTATGATGCAGAAAACATTAAAAATGGAAGTAGGATAGATCCAAAACAAGGTTCCTTATAAGGATTTTTTTAATGAAAGATAGAAAAATGGTCAGAAAAGCAAAAAAAAGGGCAAAAATAGTTGCTAAAATGGCAATCTGAGGATAAGTCCAGAAACAAAATCTTTAAACAGAGGCAAAAAGTGTTAATGAAACCAGTAAATCCAAAGAAAAAAATAAATACAGAGGAAGATCTAACACTCCACTAAAGCATATTCAAAGAACTGCAAGGAACTTGCCTTCTCATCTTGCATATAAAAGCAGGGGATGCTTTCTTGTGGCTTGGTATAGGAGAACAAGACTATGCATATAAAAACTAAATAATAAATGAAATAAAATTGACACAGAATACAAGTTAGACAAAACATAAATAATAATATTAACAATTTAGTGTTGCCAATCCACCTAACCTACATGTCTTTGGACTGTGGAAGGAAACTGGAGCACCAGTAGGAATCCCACATGTGCATGGGGAGAATATGGAAAGTCCATGCATGGAGAGCCCAGGACGTGAGCCTTGATTTCCTTACTGCGAGTCAGCAGAGCTACCACTGTGCTAACCTGGCTTAAATATACAACTAATGCTTTATTTCTAAATAAAAGAAATTCTATTAAAAAAAAAAACTTATGGGGTGGAAGGCTTCAGAGAATATAGTTCACTCCAACATATGTGTGGTCAGTTCTAGCTTACATTATATCTCATCCCACTTATAGCACTGTCTGCCCTACATGTTTGGAGAAACTCTGCAGCTTCCCTCTTCTCTTAACATTCAGTGACAATCTCCAAGAAAACTGCCCAGAGGTAAAATCTTCAGCCACTTTGCAATGTCCTTTGGTTTCAATAAAACCATTCCAGACCATGACCTATATAATACTGGGCATGTTAAAAATCCTTTTTTGGGTGTGTCACTAACACAGTTAATTGTTTTGCTTCACAAATGTATTACTTTTTTATTTAGTGGCAGTGGCTTTAATAACAGACTAGTCACAATAATGTCACAATACAGTGCCACCTATATAAAAATAATGTCCATGCTTCAAGTTACATTGACTTGTCTGGTTATCATCTTTGTTTGAAGTTTCCTGTACTTCATAAAACCGGACAGCACACCTAAAACATCCATCTCTTCACATAGGATTGGAATGCTAGACAAAGTGGCAGTAGTAATTATGTAGGTGAATGCAAATCTAAAAATAAAGAACATTACACACCTCAGCTTGTGATGTTAAATAGCACACGCCTGTAACGTCAATTATGTAATCCAAACATTGGTTGGAGGTGGTTCACTAATGCTATGCTTACTTCTTCCTATAAAAAGAAAACACTAGCACATCAAAATGTTTCGTCCCAAACAGACAATCAGCTAAGTATTGAGGAACTGAACCAATTAGGTAGGGAGTGGATAGCTCTAGGTTGAACAACTACTGCAGCTGCTGGAGTCACTCCAAATATTTTTTTGATTAGAAAGCAATTCTTGTTAATGGAATTTCTTAATTCACTAGATGGCTTTAGCGTTCCCCTTTTAACCCATCCATTTACTGAACTTGCTTAATCTAAAGTTATTGAGGTGGGGGGCATAAACACACATGCACAGACATGCAATCACATTGACTAATATTTGGCTCCTCATCATATTAAAAGATGAACTCTGCAAATCCATGGATGAATCACCCTTTGATTGTTTGTACTCAACAATTTGATTCTTTCTGTCATGATTCCATCTAACCACTTTTTAGAACAGGAAATTGAGTTAGTTAAACTTCTCCACTTACACCTGCCACTTTGTCTTCCTACAGAGAGACAGAGAGAGAGCAAGCTCTAGGGCCCTCAGATTTGTAGGTGCAGATCATTGTCTGGGAATTGAGCCACTCCTGTGGGCTTAAGGTCACCATCAACCAAGGAAAACACATCTCGGCACAAAAGGCAGAGATGCAGCCCTCATGTCCACAGACTGGATCACGTCAAGGTCTAAGATATACATTGATATTGTAACAACTTACATTTCTCAATCTTGCTTAATCCAATTCAAGGTTATGGTAGGCTAGAGCCTACCCTCGAAGCATTGCATGCAAGTTAGAACATCCGGAACATATTAGTAGCAGTCCATCACAGGGTAAGTCAGAAATTGACATATAACTAATATACAGATACTTGGAGATGTGGTAGCAAAACTTGAGTACTTGGAGAAAAACCAACACTGACACTAGAAGACTATGTGCACTTCACACTGATGATGGCCAGGTATAAGATTCAGATTCAGGATGCTTGCTAACCACTAACAGCAGCAGCACTAACCACTGGGCCATTATGCTGCTTTCCAAGAAATTTACAGGAAAGGGTTGACAAAGTCTGAGGCCTTAAAATGATTACATTTAAAACAAATAATGAACAGATCAGTATACCTAGTTAGAGAAGATGGGCAAACTCCATTGACCCCTTCAGGTATCCATGTAATGTGAAAAGAAGAGAGGCCCTTATTGCATCACCTTAGATAGTATTTCAGCCACTCACCAAGCACTCCTTTTCAGGACTGGGTTTAGGGTTTACCTAAGACGTTGCTCCTTGAGTAACTGAAATACGCACTGCAATAAGTCTGCAAATCTTGAGGGAAGTACTCTCCCCACCTTCCATGCAACAATTAAGAGAACTGTTGATCAAGACATCTCAACAGTATCCTGCACCTTTACTATTTTTGACTTCTGCCACACAAGTAAGATAAACCTCATCACATATTTCCATCACCCCCTGCTCGAGCATGCCAGCCAGGTTCAGGAATTCCTAGAATATTTCCTTCCTCAAGTAAGGAATATGCCCCACTGAGGTCAACACTTCATTTGATATAAATGATTTGTCTGGAAATCTATGCATCTGTGTCAAATAAGTACACTACACCAAATTTCTCACACGCCTGGATTCTTGCCTCAATGTCTGCTGTTCCGTTGGCCTGTTGGTAGTTCTCAATGAAATCCAAAGAAATAATTATTTAATTTAATGACTGCCCATCTCTATCGTGAAGGTTTCAAACAAAGTCTATTTTGACCATGTGTTCCTGCCCTCACTTGAGATACACTAAAACTAATATTAGAGAAGCATTTTCTAGGTGTCCCTGGGACATTTTCACTAAATATCTGTGGGTTCCAGGTCTTCCTGATGATTTATCCACCCAAGCCAACTTATCACCAAGTGTTTAGAAGTCAACAGCTAATACAGGTGCAAGGCAGGCACAAACACTTAAGTTTATTAAATGCTTCACTTTATAACACAATTTAATGTAGCAAATAATTTATACACTGTGACTGTGAAGATTTAACCTTGACTTGAAAAATAGCAAAGTTATCCTTTAATTGTAGGGCAATTTCAAAGCAGGAGAAAAAACACTAAAGCGAGTTTCCATCTCTCTGGGGTAGTGAGTCTTGACAGGCAATATACCTGATCCCTACTCATTTCTTTACAGGATGTAAGGTTACATGCAAAGGTAAACCCTCAAATGTCCATCATTCATTACCAGTTCCCCATGGGACTGGTCTTGGTATACTTGTCCATAATTTACAGATATAATAATAGGAATTTAGATTTGAATCATTAAGTGTGAATGCTTTTCCAAAAGTAACACTACCAGAAGCATCAGTCTCTCAACAATCTACCTCCACGAATACTTTGGGCATGCAAACATCTCTGCCATGCTAAGGTCTGATTCTAAACACAGACCATCTGTGTTTTAATTGTTAGATTTATGAAATAAATTAAGTACAAAATGACAAAACCAGAAAACAGTAACTTGAAAAGATTACCTTTTTATGCAAAAGTCTGAATTTCTAGTAGTAAAGTCTATACCGAAGCAAATTTTAGTATTTAAACACAGAGAAAACTAGGACCATGGCCATGTTTACACTGTAGGACTAAAAACACAATTAAGAATTTTCCTTTTTAAGTCAGTCTTTTTTTGTACTATTAGTCCTTCCAGTTCCTATTTGTTTGTGCAGGCTGTGCTCTCAAGTGACTGGTATATGCAAAGGACTATTAGGTTAGACAGGTGACTTCATGTTTAAGCGAATGATGCAACATAAAGGTCCTTTTTAAAAAAATGGTGATAGTGTGAATGGAAACTTTTACATTTTTCTACCCAAAAGGCTTTTCACTTTTGGTTGTCACTACAGATGTGATTACATAAATAATAGCCCTCCACATCATATAGTTGTATCATTATAATATCCATATAGTTCTGCCTGCACATAACCATTCCTGAAAGCAAAAATGAATAATTTACCTCCTTGTATGCAAGTAACCTACGTTATTCATCACTATCTGTCTGTCCTTGTCCTTTGTAAAACACGATGAAACAAAAGTGTTGGGGTCTGTAGTGGAGCTCCAGTTTAATTGTGGGTATTACTGACAAAAGTACAATGACCAAATATTCAAACTAAATGGCTTTTTCAGCCCACAGAGTTGCTCCTGCAGAGACATTGCTCCATCTCCTTCAAAGACAAATTCAAGAATAAAGGTCGACTCCCTGTTTGGCTCTTCTGGAATGGAAAAGGCAGAGTTTCTTGGCTGGAAGAGTACTGGTCCACCCATTTTTCTTCCTCCAGTTTAGAGAGAAAAAGAGAACAGTTAATATCACCAATATTTTCCCCCTCTCCAATCTCTTAGTTCCTACCTGTTTTGATTACTCAAGATGTTTTCTAAACTGTCATGCCTGACATTCACTTAAACAGAAGTTGACAGTATTCAGTTGTGTCACACTAAGAGAGGCATGGAAATAAATGAATTTCAACTTCAAAAACTGTATCTGAGCATTCTCTCAGGCATCATACTCTGAGATCAGGAATTATATCTGAATTTAGATGAAAACACAGCAGGAAACATAACATCTGTGCTGGAGGCACAGAAAAAAACAAGAAAACATATAATAAGTCACC
The DNA here is from genome assembly GCF_900747795.2 of Erpetoichthys calabaricus. Taxonomy (NCBI): domain Eukaryota; kingdom Metazoa; phylum Chordata; class Cladistia; order Polypteriformes; family Polypteridae; genus Erpetoichthys; species Erpetoichthys calabaricus. Next base: position 39,373,588 of record NC_041400.2, on the reverse strand, counting down.
TTTCAAAAACAAGGTCAGGTAACAACAGGGATTGGTTACAGGAGAAAACTGAAGTATTCACATGTAGTCAAAACAAAGCTGGATTAAGATCCTCATGTACATCAGGGTGTCTAAGCTCAGAAGACCCCCACCACTCACCTCACCTCACCTTACTACCTCCACTTATGCACATACAGTTAGGTCCATAAATATTTGGACAGAGACTTTTTTTCTAATTTTGGTTCTGTACATTACCAAAATGAATTTTAAATGAAACAACTCAGATGCAGTTGAAGTGCACATTTTCAGCTTTAATTCAGTGGGGTGAACAAAACGATTGCATAAAAATGTGAGGCAACTAAAGCATTTTTTAACACATTTCACCAGATTATGCCCCCTCAAATATCATGCCATTGCCTCCCAACCATGGATTTGGCTTGAGGTGATGAGGAGATCACTTCAAGTGGTACTTTGATAAAGGGCAACATTGCCAAGTAACTTTTCATTTCTTTAATATTATGAAATGATAAAATAAAAAAATTAAAGTGTGAACCTAAGAATTACATATGTACATATCCACTGCCTTTTACATATACCGCCTTTAAATACAGTATACTACCTTTAAAAATTGAGAAATATTATCATTTTAAAAATTCTAAATTTCGTATAACGCAGTTTGCAACACCTCACCACATTGTGAGTGTCCGAAAATCAAAGTGGCACATGTGCATTTCAAAGCGCTGCGTCAGTATATATTTTGATGTAGACAGAGAAGTTTCATTATTAATGTTATTATTATTGGATTATTATCTGTTATAGCCTATAATGTTTGCCTCTCCCCCTAATGTTCATGCACATCACACTGTATATGTACTGATTATGTCATTTTGTAAAATTTTGTTAATATCTGGAATCTGTGTGAGGTGTCAGTCACAACATCTGTTAAAAGTCTCCTGAATTTGCACCACGTGTATTTAGTTAAAACGGGGCAGGCAAGATGAAGCCACACTGCCAAGTTTTGTTTCGTAAAGACATACAGATTAGGTGAACAGGCCCTAGTGAATCAGTGTGTGTTCTCCCTGTGATGGACTGGCACTATCCAAGAGCGATGCTTGTTGAGATAATCTCTCCCTGTCCTGCAAAAGTGGGTTAGTAAGATGTATGGATTCTATTACACATTATACATTTTATTATGTTTAATGGCTATTTTTGTGTGTTATTATTTTTTTAATCATTTATATTGATTTACATTTTTTGCAAAATATTTATTTATTGTCTTATGTTTGAGTAATGTACTATTTGGCAATGCCTGTACTGTAAATATGAATTAAGATGTGAATGGGAAGTAAAAATGTACTGTACCTTGCCTCAGATAGCATTATTTAACACTCCAGCTTTGCTGTCGGGTACACTGTTACATGTTGGGATTTTAGGACTTTATTACAACATACCGACCCCCCCAGTTCTTATGCGACCTTTAATATTTCTGACCTGGAGCTAAGACTGACCCAGGGTGTGCACCCGAGTCACCCTGATGATAGATCCAAGTTTTAAAAACTATACATTCGCAGCAAATTACTCTATTAAGTCACTTTCAGACCTGCTTAATGCGAGTCAAAGTCATAGGAATCGTCTTTTTTGATTGTGAAAATAAGAGTACTAGTATGTGAAAATCCAGTTGTATTCTGACACCACTTCTATGCTCATTATCTACACAAAAATATTTCAAAACTATCTCCTCATCTTTGCAGCATTTCCATTCATCAAATACTATCACTCTAGCCAAAAATAAAAAGTGGGGAAATTAGTTTTAATCGTTCCTAATCCACCCGTTTTGGGTTTTAAAAGACACATAACCCATCGCAAGCTTGTGCTGTTGAAATTCCCAGCAATAGTTGGGGTAGCACTTCTTTTCCACCCAACAACCTGAGAAAAGTGTAAAGAAAAAAATCACATTCATGCAACATACTGCAAATAAGCCGGAGATTAGCAACTCAAAGTCCAATATGAAAAAATCGTTTCAAGCAAGCGTAGAGGAAGGGTGGGGGGTGGCAAGATACAGAAGTACACTACTCGACTCCCCCGTTCCCTCCCTTAACACTTCCATTCCGATAACATTTCTCCCGGCGACTTTCCTTGGTTTTCCACAAGGATCGCTCGCTCCTGTGCAGTACTTCATCGGGTTTTGTTGTGAACGTCACTACCCGATGGAGACAAGGAGAGCCGTCCTGAAGCGGAAACTCCTCCCGAATCCCAGCTCTGCGACCCACTGACGCTGAGAAAGGCGTATCAAGGGAAACAGTTTTACTGCTATCTCGGCAAGAAGGAGTCCGGCGCCGAAAACATCCCGGCAACAAAAGGCAGAATTAAATTGGGATTGTAAAGGCTAAGCAAGAGCCGAAGCTCGGCTGGCCAAGCGCACGGAGTGCTGGTAGCACAGTGTGCAGGCAGTGCCGGTCATCCCCGATCCGACGTGAAGAAAAGGAAACGGCAAGAAAAGGATCGACAAAAAAGTGGCACTGGCTGGGCAATGATTCCCAATACCTGAGAAACAAGAGCATCCGAAACGGTAAGGCGTGGCTGAAACGCGTTGACAAAGAACGAGGACGGTTTTGTTGTTCTACGTACGGGATTCTCAGCCCGGTGGTGGCTGACATGGGGTCGCCCCTCCCCCTTCCTTTTCCCTCACTCGATTCCGAGGATGCGTTTTGCGAAGTTCCCTAATCGAAGGACAACTTCGTTAAAATGTTTCTTAAGTATTAAAATAAGACAATGTACACCCTATGTCACCGGCTCCATTTTCCCTTACATCTCCACGGAGAGTATCTGGCTAGTCAAACTGGCAGGAATTAACGCTGCCGCTGTGCTCTCCTGTAAAATAAATAAATAACAAACAAGGGAATGCACAGCTTAATACCGGTGGGATGGGCAGCACTAGTCAGCACATTTTTTTTCTACAGTTCAGAGCGTATTGGCACATATTAGAAAGTGGAAGGCGTTTCCATCAAAAGACCCCGGTGCAAAACAAGGTAGGCGGCGTTGCTTCTTTTTACGGTGATCGCCAGAATTGTTCTCCTAATTTACAATAGGGCAGCGCATCAACTGTCATCTTAAAAAAACTAGCACAAGAAGTAAGTACAAGGCGCTATATTAACATAACGAATTTTACTCTGCAGCAAAACGGCCTGTGTTTAAGCAGCTCGCGTAGCGGGGCGTCCCAGCGTCCCGCTCGCGTTTAGGACGGGTGACGTCACACGCGTCTTTATTATACGGCGTTCTGCGGGGGCGGGGATGACTTGGATAGCAACGTACTGGAGATCGCTGGCGGACTTTAAGGTGGGTGGCCCGATGGGGTCACTCACTACCCATGTACCGTTAACATGCTTTTTACTAGACTCTGCGTAAGCTGGTTTCTGTAGCATCGTACAAGAGTGTTGTAAGCTATCGTGTAGATTTAGTTTTTTTTTGTTGTTCCACTTGCTCGGTGCGGCTGCTTTTTCAGTTATTTAGCAGAGTAGAATTATGTATTTTTATTCCAGTGGTTTTGCACGTATAATGTGTGTATAAATAGCTTCATTATAGTTGTCAGTGAGATCAGCACTATCGGGAGGAAGTGCGCTGATCCCAAGGAAAGTTGGGGGCTTTCAGAAAAGAATGATATTTTCAAGACACGTTTAAGTTAGTTAGGCGCCAGCGTTAAATAATACCATTTTTAGATTGCCAAATCTTCCTTTAGGTTCAGTAAGGGCTAGCGTTAAAGAATACCATTTTTAGATTGTTAAATCTTCCTTTAGGTTCAGTAAGTAAGAGACGAGTCTTCAGGCTGAATTTTAGTCTTGGCATCAATGCAGTTTTGGGGACAGACAATGGAAGAGAATTCCTCAAAAGCAATAGTAGCTGATTGGAGGATATGTGTGTCTGACCTTGCATTCTTCAGTCTTTGCTTGGAAATATTTTGTTCTTACTCAATGTAGAAATATACTGTAGCTTAATATTATAATTGACTTTTTAATTTCTTCTGCACATTGCCTAGATAGCGAGAATGTTGTGTGAATGTAAACCCCAAAATCATTCTCAGAAGATATTTCCTGTAGATCACTGAGTGTGTTTATATACAGTACACTACAAAACCAGGATAAGTTGAGCATCCCAGTTAAGGCAGAAACCTGGTTTGTTAAAAAAAAAAAAAAACAGTTAACATTTACAAGCCCACTTACGGAGTTCTTCTTTGGCAAAATTCTCCAGTGTCATAAAAATATGCTAAGACAATGAGATTAAACGCCATCATCAGCCACCATGAATATGAAAACAAGCATGGAGTCTGCATTTCCTGAGATTGTGATGCTGAGCTTATGTTGTGTTCATGTGTTCATTGGGCAAACAGTACATCAGAGTTTCTGAGTTGGAAATTACACACAAACACTCTACCAACCCAGAGCTACGAGTTGGACAATTCAAACAAAAGATGGCTACCTTAGCATATGAACACAGCATTATCACTGTACGTTCAGCTCATCAACATAAATTTAGTGATTTTTTTTAAATATTGAGATGGATTATTTCATCCATCATTGTGGATGCTTCTTCTGTTTTGTACCTGTGATTGCTGGATTCTTGTGTTAAGCAAAGACGTTTCAGGCTAACAGAGTACAATGGACATGCGCAGGTTACAAAATTTTTAACTGCGACCTAGTTAAGGGTTTACATGGCCACATAACCTGATTACTTGTTAAGAAATCTATGTGTGTTAACCAGGTTTCTCAGAGACTAGTATCTTGGTTTCTCTAACCAGAATAAGAATATACATTGCATTTTTGAAACTGGGTTTCTGTGAAAAACTGGGATATTAAAGCACATGCAAATGTTTTGACTGTATCCCATTATCTATTTATAAGACTAAAGTTTCGAGGTAAGGTAGTTCTACTCACAAACATGATGCTGGAAGCGGCGATGTGTTGCATGTTCGTTAGCACGTGCAATTGAGAATTTCACTTTAATCTGTTCTTGTGACAATAGAACTATGTGGATGATTACTGGCACGGTAAAATCCACCCCTCCTAACTGACTGCCTACATTGAGTAACATCACTTCTGCCTATCTCAAAATGCATTGGTATGAGTATATAACTAAATAACAGATAACATATGTCTGCCACTTCGTGTATATATCAAGAACTCCAAAACACAGCATGCATGACTGCTCTCAAGACACCCACCAATATACAGAAAGTTGTTAAGGATGGCAACCAGTTCTGATCTAAATCCTCATCTCTCTGAAATGGGGTCAAGTTTGCTAACACACTTTGACAGACATAAAAACACAGCTTACTTTCTGCATTGCTAGAGTGAGTGAGCAATAGTGTACCAGACCAGATTTACAAGATGTAGCATTAATCCATCCATCCATCCATCCATTATCCAACCCGCTATATCTAACTACAGGGTCACGGAGGTCTGCTGGAGCCAATCCCAGCCAACACAGGGCGCAAGGCAGGAAACAAACCCCGGGCAGGGCGCCAACCCACCGCAGGGCACACACACATACCAAGCATACACCAGGGACAATTTAGAATCACCAGTGCACCTAACCTGCATGTCTTTGGACTGTGGGAGGAAATCGGAGCACCTGGAGGAAACCCATGCAGACATGGGGAGAACATGCAAACTCCATGCAGGGAGGACCCGGGAAGTGAACCCAGGTCTCCTAACTGTGAGGCAGCAGCGCTACCCACTGCACCACCGTGCTGCCCATATAGCATTCAAGGTGTCATATTTCTTTTTTTCTGTTGTGACATTTTTAATAATACAATTAAAAAGGAGTATTTTAAAAATAAGTTCAAAAGAAACAGTTTAATCTAAGACAAAAGCTACAGTGGAAGACCCAAAAAGCTGTGTGCATTTAATGAACAATACTTGTAGTGCTAGTTGAAGCTAATAAACCATTCTTGAAGAAATTCCAGTACGCAAAATATCATAAAACATGGAATGGCAACCAATGTCAGAAAGCCTTATGGAGAAATTAATCCTAGATTTACAATGTTTGTCACAAATATGGCAATCTGTCAGAAGAATTGGCGAGATGCCTGACTGTAGCTTTCTGTGAAACATGTTGTCTGTTCTGGGTGCATTTCAAACAATGGTGTAAATGATTTGGTTAAAATCAGTGAAGTGATGACTGCTGAGAAATATAGAGAAATTCTGATTCCTCTTGTACCGTCGGGGAAAACGATTTATAGGCAATAACTTGGATGTCAGCAAATGAAGCACTAACAGTTTCAGATGGGACCCCTTAGAGCCCAGTTCTCAAAATATGACAAGCTGTGGGGGATCATTAGGAAAGGAATAAGAACAAAAAAGAGACAAAGTCACAAGAAGAGTTAATGGCAAGTCCTGCAAGAAGCTCAGATGAATTCGCCACAGGACTTCTTGAAGAAAAAAGTAATATTCAGTGGAGTACCAAAGAGAATTGCAATTTTGCAATTTAAAGGAAAGTCGCAGAAAATGGTGTCCTGCTTCAGAAACACCTGAAATTATTACACTATGCCAATGCCTCAGAGTTGCCACAGATTAGGAGGTGGAACGTGTTTACTCTGAAGAGATCCTTGTACTTCATTCCAGATATTCAAGTAGTTTCAGATCTGGTTACTGGGAATGCCATTAGAATAAAAAGTTTTCACTGTCATAGTCCTAGACTCATCCTAGTTTATAGCACCTGTAAAAAGTATTCTCCCCCCTGGAAGATTTCATATTTGTTATACAACATTTAATCATAGTGGATTTAATTTCGCATTTTTGAAATTGATCAACAAACAAAGACTGTTTAGTGTCAAAGTGAAAACAGATCTCTGCAAAGTGATCTAAATTAATTACAAATATAAAACACAAAATAACTGATTTCACAAATATTCACCCAGTTCAAGTCAGTATTTAGTACATGCACCCAGCCATGAAAGCCTTGAGTCTGGGTGCACATGTGTCTGTCATTCAGCTTTGCACACTGAACACTGCAATTAGTTTCTCCATTTTTTTCTTTGTCAGGGTGCGCAGGGATTGTGAGTGAACAGCCTTTTTCAAGTCCAGGTAGATCTGGACTCTGACTCAGCCACTCCAGGACAAAAACGTTGTTTTTAAGCCATTCCTCTGAAGCTCTGGCTTTATGCTTAGGCTAATTGTCTTGCTTGAAAAGAAATCTCCCAAGGTGCAGTTTTCTTGCAGACTGCATCTGGTTTTCCCTATATTTTGCAGCATTCTTTTTATCTTCTTTACCCTTGCAAGCAGGGATACTCCGATCGTTTTTTTTGTTTTTTTTTTGGGCTGATACTGCTCACCGCTATCATGTTACTTGATCATCCAATTCTGATAACTGATGCCAATTTTTTTTCATCGCTTTAAAAAATGTTTACGCTAAGCTCCTGTGTAATCAAATGCAGGGGAGCCTTATATTCTGTATTGAAGTATTAAGTAACAACAAAAATACTAAAATAAATATGCTTCTCTTAAAATACATACTTTTTAACTCATCAAATATGTAGAGAAAATATTTATCCACCAGTAACAGTGCACTGCACGATAAGTGAATACACTTGACTTGAGCATTCCTAGTTTTCATCCTCTTTCTCTGTACGTTTAGCATTCATTTTCTCAGAGGTTGATGCGCTTGCTGCTTCCTGAGCAGCTGTTCTTTTCTCCACCCTAACGGCCCGCTTCTTCTCTTCTTTCATCAGCATCTTTTCATGTTAAAACTGATTAAGTCAGTGTTTGTGTTGCAATTACTTAGTATGTTTTCTTTAACTTTTCACTTAAGCTGGCACTTAAGTCTTTAATCTGCCTCAGGAATGATTTAAAATATGAAGATTAGGGGAAGTGACAGCGAAGGTGGTAGGGATGAGAACGGCGCCAATACGCATGTGCTGCATGGCCGCTTCCAAGAGTTGATTCTACAATGAAATAAAATAAAACTAGAGGACTAACCTTGGTGGTCAATCATCACCCTGAAGGCGGATAGTAGATGTCATATAGTATATGTGTACCAAATTTCAGGTCAATAGGTTAGACAGTTTGTGAGCTACGGGTGATTTAAAATCCTGGACACACAAATGAACAGCCATGGTAGCATATTATATATAAAGATAACATATATAACATTAAAGAAAATAAAATGCTTCTCATAACTACAAGCTGTCATATTGTTTAACTTCTTCTGTACTTAATGTGAAACAAAGGTCAATTTTAAAAAAAGTAGCTTTCACCATCTATCTAACAAATAAATAAATATATTCTTACACATTGATTCAGTTAATTGATATTGGCTGTTAAAGACAGCTTAAATGTAAATATACACAATCTTACAGGCTTTAATACTTTTAATCAATTGCACAATTTTTTTGCTGTTAAAATATGCATTTACTGTATTTATACAGGTGTGTTTTTTCACCTAGAGTACCACCTAGGCATTCCTAATTCTTGAGGTGTAATTATAAATATGGATTACCATTTTAATTAGGCAGTACTTGTTTCTTACCAAAATGTATACTGTATGACACACAAAAACAAGTATTAAACATAGTATAGATATTAAAATAGCTGCCAATGTATCAAATATTCATAAGATATTTATCAAGAAGATACAAGGCTAACATGTTTAACAAGTTTACAAGTAAAATAGGCACATTTTGCTGTTAACCTAACAAGGCTATTGTTTACTAATTGTTTATTATTGTTTACTAACTGAAAATGTGAGCTGCTGTATTTAACACAAGCTTGCTAACCATCCAAACTTAGACAAGCAGTGTCTGTTTTTAATTAAAAGGACAAAATAAAAAGATCCAAATTTATTAAAGCTGCTTTTCTTGACGTCTGTGTAATTGTATAGGATGACTCCCCAGATTCCTTTTTCTCAGTTTATTACTTCACTTTCTTTAATGTAAAGCCTAATATTTCAAACTTCTCTCTCCGGTAAAGTCTGTCTTAATGCTCTCCGTTTACAAATTCTCCCATTTCTTTTTTTAAGAATGGCTTTCTCTTTGCCACTTTCTCATAGAGCTGCAATTGGTGAAGCATCTGGTCAACAATGGTTACCTTCATGGTTTCCCCAATCTCATCCAGGGTAGGTTGCAACTCATTGAGAGTTCTCATAGGACTCTTGGTGGCCTTCCCCACTAGTCCTTTTCTAGTATGATCAGTCATTTTTTATGGATGGGTGGCTCTAGGCAAATTTACAGCTGTGCTAGTCTTTCCATTTCTTAATGATTGGTTTAGTTAGACTCCCAAGGAATATTCAGTGACATGGATATGTTTCGTCTCCAGCCCATAACTTGTGCTTTTTAGTCACCTTTTTACTGAGTGTCTTGGAGTGTTCTTTTGACTTCAATATGTAGGTAACATCACAATACTGAATCAGCACAAGTTAGACATTCCACATACAGGTCCATTTATACTACAGTCAAGTCAACTCCCTTGACTACAGACAGGTGATCTCCATTGAACTAATAATGGCACTTTGAAAACCAATTGGCAGTACCATTGATTACAATATATTGTTGTGTGATATTAAAGATGAAGAATGCTTAAGTGATCAATTAGTTTGTGTTTTATATTTGTAGTTCATTTAGACTGCTTTGCAGGAAAGAGTCCTTACCTGTAGATCAGTTTCAAAAAAGCGTAATTAAATCCACTGTGATTCAATGTTGTATAACAATAAAATTTGGAAAACTATCAATGGGCATGAATATTTTTATAGCCAGTGTCATGGTAGCCTTCTGTTTTAAAGTACTATCCTGCAAAAAAAACTTATTCTTAGACTCATACACTTCTTCCATAAAGAGATGCACATTTATGGAAATTATGTTCAAACATGCAGCAGTGTTCAAATAATTCTCATCTCATATAAGCATACCCACTGAGAAAAAACACTCCACCATTGTACCATCACAAATCTGCATTTTTTAATAGTTTGCAAGATAGAGCTTTGGACTTTTTCATGTTTTTGTCATATTCCACTCATGCCATCTGTGTAAATTGTCAGGAACTGGGATTCATTAGACCAAGAGAGATGTTTTCAATTTCCCAGTGTTAAAATATTTAACCTGATACGTCTAATCATTTGAATTACATTGTATGAGTTGTAGATCTTTTTTCAAGATGCATAGGGCCCATTTAAAAACTTTTGAAACTTTATTTTGCTTCCTACTTTAACATTCCCAGACTTGTTGAATCTTATTCCTAGTTGTGTGGTTCTGGGTAATTGTCTGAAAAGGCAGCAGTCAGCCTGCGAAGGCAGTCCATCAAAGGGCCTGCTTGTACAGAGCCATCTGAAACATGTGCTTATGATGTGTGAGGAAAACTCTCACAGATACAGGGAGAACATGTAAACTTTACTTAGGCAGCATTTAGGTGTGGGATTCAAATCAAGGACGGTGGATTTATATGGCAGTAGCTCTAATAACTGTGCCTCATTTTTACTTAGCTTCTAAATAAAACCTACTTGTGTAGTGTATAATGACTAGAAGGTCTGTTAACATGCGGCATTGATGAAGTGAAGTTTATACCAGTACTTTGAAAAGACACTCTGTTGTACCTTTCATACATTTGTAAATGTTTCTTATTACGCCTCCACTTTTTCATCTTTGGGCGTACATCTTTCTTTATTTTTGTAGCTGTTAAGACATTTCACTATGGCCTGACCTGATTTGTTGAGCTCAGAATTTTTGTTTTATTTATTGGAGAATATGTTGCATTAATCCAGTATGTTGTAATTCTTGATTGCTAATTTACCAGAATGGTTGCTCACAGCAATCATTTTATCTTATTATTTCAGATGTTTCTCAAAAGTTTAGGTACGCCAGACTGTGGATTTATGCAATTGGACATAATATTCCGATATCTTCTTAACTGAATTCGGGTTTGTATGGGGCTGAATGATAACCATACAGTATCTGGCTCAAGAAATGAACCAGTCCTAGATGGGGAATGAGCCAATCACCAAGTCCACTCACATAGTGTACACTCACATTGAACCAAATTGAATTGCCAATTAATCTAACTGACACAGATCTTTGGGATATGGGGGAAACACCCGAATACTCAAAGAGAAGGCCATGCAAGCACAGGAAGAACTTGCAGATTCCACACAATCACAATGGGGTAATGGATTTGAACCAATGATGAAGGATTTGTGGGGCAGCAGGGCTAATCCATTGTGCCATTTTGCTTCCTATGAACATAACAGTATATCCATGTATAATAAACACAATTTGGGATTATATGTGAGAAACCATAAATGAAGTAATAGTGAAGAGGATGACTATTTCATATTGAAAATTGTTTAGAATAATATATACCTGTTTGATGTTCTTATAAGATTACCAAACCATTTATGTGACAATGGCCATTAACATTTGCCATTATTGGAGTGAAGTTAATCTATGTGCCTATTTTCCAAATCAACTTTTCCCAAGTATAGGGTTGCAGATAGTTTGAGTCAATTCAAGGAACAGTAGCTATAAAACAAGTACAGTAATCCATTTAGAAAGGGCAGTAATTCATGAGAGAACAACTGAGTTTGTAACTAGGAGGCTAATTTAAAGTTCTGAGGTGTGAAATAGACATAGAAATCGATCTGAAACCCCTAAGTTAATTCTCTAATTCTCTTAATTTAAATTATACCTTGTGAGGTAAGGCTGTTTACTTAAAACACAAATATGTTTGTACGTAGTGTTATTAGGTCAAATAAAAAAAAAAAAAGCTTTGGGCTAATTATTATCTATTATGCTACTTTTTAATAATTATCTGTAGGGGATGGTTATAAGGAAAATGTGCAGATGTTCACTGGACCTCCGTGATTTCTACGCTGCATCAATAGTCAGATTCTTGCATGTTTTTGCCAGCTATTGCACTTTCTTTTAAGTTCATTCAGATGCTTTCAGTAATCCAGCAAGTCCACCCGTGACTAAACACATGACTCCATAGATTTAAGATGAGTGCTTTAGAGCTCTGTACCTTGAGTGTTATTTAATCAGGACTATATGCGGAAAGAACAAAGAGAGTTGTTTGCTTTATGAACTGCTTTATTTTTCGAGGGCTGCAGAACTTCTCAGTAACAAAGATGTGCATGTCAGTTTTGCTTTTGTTCTAATATCATGTACAAAGTACAGGGCTATGCAATAAAAGTTTTAATGTGGCTTAACATGTTGAAATTTCTAAATATTATAGTTTCTGTACTATGAATGTTAAATTATACCGTTGTTAGTGATTCTTATAATTGAGCCATTTTCGAAATCTGAATAGGATTTCAACCCCATCCCCCTGCCCCCACTTTGTATAAAAACGATTCTGTTATTTTGTACAAAAACATTAAGGGTAAACCCATTCAGATACATTTTTAAACAATTGTTAGTTATAACTGTAGTGACACATTGCATTTCTATTTGTTTCTGATATATTTTTCGAACAAGTAACTTCTGATTTTCAGCTTCAGATGAGAAAAAAATGCAATTAAAATTTCTTCCCAATCTTTTGCTCAGGTCAACTTACATCATTTGTAAGAACAAGCAGGGTCCTGTATATTGGCCTTGTTTTTCTTCATCTACTCTTATGTATTTCTTCTGCCCAAAGTCCTTCCTCTTATTCATGCCTTCATCACCTTTGGCACTGGTAACACCTTTTCTCATTCAGGAATGCATCTCATCTCACTCTACACCATTAACACTTCTCCTTCTTGTTGGTTCTCTCAGTGCAGAATTTTTTCATGCAGAATCATAAATGCATTGCTGCAAGAGACTGCAGATTAATACAGTGTACCAAATACCAAAAAAATAATCTGATTTGGAAGACCTAATCTTAAAAAATCCTATGGCTGTTTCATTATTTAATACTCTTATGTTTTAAGGTGTCGAAAAATGATATTTCCATTTTATTATTTATTTAATGAGATCACACCTGTGCTGATGGTATTTGTTTTAATGTTAGTCCTCTGTGTTGTACTGTTATACCTCTAGTCCTAAGTATGTTGCTGTCAGTAACTTCTCCCTGTGTCCATCCAGCTACAACACATTTAAAGCAATTGAGTTTTTGGGCCAGCAAGGCATCCAAGATCAGTATATAGGCAAATGAATTTTATACACATTGAGGCATTTAAATGTGTTGTTGATATTTGGTATGTTAGGCATTGAACTTCTTTACTGTTATCATGGGTGAATGTGCATGAACTCATATTTGACCAGCCTTCTCTCAGATGTGCAAAGATCTAAGAAATCAATCTAAATTTGGACAAAACCAGAGCAAGTTCTGTGATCAAAGTTGCAGTTTGTTTCATTTTGTCCTATTCTTGTGAAGCTGTTTAGATTACCACATTACTTTTGAGGAAAGCACTTTACTATAGAGCTCTGAAAAAATGATACCTTAGTATTGTTTTTGCCAATATTGTTATTTCGTGTGATATGCTATAGAGTAGTTGTTCCCAGTGGCTCACTAGGAGGCCCCAGTAAATTTCTATGGGATCTGCAAGATGATAGAAAATAATTATCAATCACCAGTAAAACCTAAATCGCTAAAGGCCAAGTTACAACATAAGGCCTGTGGACTGGGTCTGATCCAGGGATCTTGTTAAAATGATCTGCTTCATCAGTATATCAAAATATGTTACAGATGGCATGCAGTGACTGTTAGTTTTTTCAAACCCCCCCATATATAGATTGTATCCATATATAGTTTTGCTGGATTACATTTACCCTTGGCATTAAAATGTGTCTCCAGTGTCTGTATAGTGACCATACAGAAATTGGAAGGGTATCTCTCATTCACACAATTATTTGTGGTTTAGTAGTCACTCGTACAGTGCATCACAGCTACTGAACTGTAGTAAAAATAGGAAAAGTGAAAAGAGGGTGACATGCTACATTGCCATAAATAACTTTAGTGATTTAGCATTTTTGAAGCTGCAGACTCACTGTAGCCATTAACCTATTGTAAAGTGATGCTTTATGTGGCAGCACACTATTGGCTGTCATAAAAAGGGTCAAGAGCAACTACACTGAAAGATTGGTGCTTGATTGGTAAATGTTACATGGGCTACGATTTTTAGTCATATAATCTGATATGCTGCAGCAACAAGATCAGTGACTGCGATCGGCAAATCTGACATTCTCCGTAAGAAAAAGACACGTAATGTCACATCAGCTTTACCCAACTACTGCCACATCTCTGTGCATTTCATTTGCCTTTTCCACTGGTTTGATTGGATGTGGTGAGAAAATGCATTTGCGCTTCCACTCATATTTAATGTTGTTATGAAAAAATGTCTGCAGCAACTAATTCTACATTTGAAATGACTTTTGATTTTTTTTATTTTCAGAAATACTTAATAATTTTATGCTTAATTTAAAAAGTAATTCTTAAGCTGAGTCAGTAGTGATCAGATTTTGTTGTTATCAAAAATAACTGCAGTGCCAAATTCCATATTTGGTTGTTGTTTATCCTTTATGTTATGATTAAGAAATCCAGGCACTAGTAAAATTAACATTTATTTAACAAAAACATACCACCTTTTTAGTGCCTATTAATTTTCCATTATGCTTTAATAAAGACAGGAGGTGTAATGGCACAAGCAGCAAATATGTGTTTCTTAATAAATGTAAGTTCAAAAACAAGGACATTTGTCAAGACTGCCACAAAAGTACAAGAAGGCAATATCATGTTTGGAGACCCCCACATATTCATGTGGAAAAACTGGGGGACTTTGGAGGAATAAAGGTTAAAAACAGCTGCTATAAAGTATACATTAGTATCAATAATAGGATCATGATGTGATAAAATTTCAGTTTTGTGTGATATATTGGTTTATTACTCATGTTTTTATTTTACAGAAGTAGAAGATGAAATCATATCCATTTCATCTAATAAAAATGGTAGTGATTCATATCATCCTACTCACATCTTGTTTTAATTATGGAAATAGAATTCAAGCATCTCAACAGTTTCCAAAGTAAGACTGAGGACATTCATTTATGATATGTAACACCCACATGTTGATGCATTGTTTAACTTTTCTTCTGGGTGATATCTTGTGAAATAAGGCTTCATGCGACCTCAGTTCTTGATTCTCATGCAAATCATATTCAATAATTTCATATTCAGTAATAATGATGAATCATATTCAATATTTTCTTCTGTTTAACATTATGAAAAACAGAATAAATATAGCTAGCTTTTGTCTTTAACTATACTTTTCAACTGGGACCATCAGTTAGCAGCCTGCGTGGAATTTTTCTCTAGCCCCATGTTATCCTCCAACAAATACTATTTTTATATTAAAATTATGTAGAATCTACAAATGACAGGAATGTATAAAATAAGGCATAAGCAGAGAGTATATCTATCTATCTATCTATCTATCTATCTATCTATCTATCTATCTATCTATCTATCTATCTATCTATCTATCTATCTATCTATCTATCTATCTATCTATCTATCTATCTATCTATCTATCTATCTATCTATCGATGGGTTTCTGTTCTTTATGGAACAGCATTAGCCAGTTAGCTTTAAAACTAGCCTTTGACATCATAAAGACTTTATTAGTGGTTAAATGCACATCATTTTGTATTTTAGGAGCACATTAAAAATAAATGTTTTCCCTGAGAATATACAGTAATTGATCAGAAGTGTTTTTTCTTTCTTTCTGCATGGTTAGAGGACTTCCTTGTGTTTTTTGAGAATGAGAATGAGGAAGGCCCCCACACTATGCGACTGTTCAATTCCACCTGGGGTTGGGTAAATGTTAAGATTATATAAAGTTATTGTCTGTTATACCTGCATTTTTATCAGTCTTTAATTTATTGTTTTTTTATCAGTATGCTGCTGCTGCTGGAATATGTGAATTTCCCCTTGGGATTAATAAAATCAATCTATCTATCTATCTATCTATCTATCTATCTATCTATCTATCTATCTATCTATCTATCTATCTATCTATCTATCTATCTATCTATCTATCTATCTATCTATCTATCTATCTATCTATCTATCTATCTATCTATCTATCTATCTATCTATCTATCTATCTATCTATCTATCTATCTATCTTATTTCTACAAACAGATTCTTTTTCACACATTTCCTGCTTTCTAATGACAGACTGAGTTTAAAAGTGATTGGTTCATGGTGACAGTATCAGACTCACCAGTGTTGTTACTTTGACAGGGACTAATGGTGAAGTCATGTATACAAGGCATTGCTGTTTTGATTTTGGAGAACATACCTTACAATTCATAACTAGGTTTTTAAATCATTAGTCTGCATTTACTGCTTTTATTCTAATCTTAGCCTTTAGAATCAGGGCAACTAGGAGATGCTTCCCTTCAAAAGCAAAGACACAAAGAGCTCAAAAAATGAACTTTGAGCTAAAAGGGCAGAGTCTCATGCAACCAGAGAAAACACCAACAACCTGCATGTGCCTGCTACATCAGAATATCAGACAAAAACACCCAGTTATGCCATGGTTGTGTTGTCTGATGATTTATCAATGGGAATACGTAATAAGGATGATTTCCATCATCTGTCATCCAGCCTTGGATGTTGTCTGTGAAGGTAACAGTTGTAAACTACATAGGCACCTGTTTCAATGATTCAATAACATTTATTATTGTATTATCACTAGCAAACTCTGATAAATTTCCTGTAATACATACATGTAATACCTATGCATCAATAAAGGATTGGTTCTGGTTAGCCAGTGTCCGTGTAGCTTGGAGGTGAGCACTTGTTACTTATTCTTGTTCTGAGTTAGCGAAAAGGTCTATATTTTCCTGCTCTGATCTTAACTGGCTTTCAAGACTTCAATTTTCCTGATCAGGCCCAAAATGTGGTGGATTACTTGAATGTGTCATGTTTCTGAAGATAGTGTTACCTAACATTTTCACCTTTCGTGTCCTGCTCCATTCCACATGCAGCTTGAGACACTTGCTGTGGTCCATGTGCCTTGGAGACAGACAATAAATGAAGGAATCCATCACTTTGAACAACAAAGAATCCATCAACAATAAGAGAAGATAATGGCAAGACATCTCCATCGAAACCAACCTATTGCACCTGGGGGGCAATTCCCTTAACCATTGTGCCCCCTGGTCTGCCTTTACCGATTTGGCTAGCTCTCCCACCTGTGTACACACAGGAGGGGAGTGACGGAGATGATCAAATAGAAGGACAGCGTCAACGTTGGATCAACGGA
Source organism: Erpetoichthys calabaricus (assembly GCF_900747795.2). Taxonomy (NCBI): domain Eukaryota; kingdom Metazoa; phylum Chordata; class Cladistia; order Polypteriformes; family Polypteridae; genus Erpetoichthys; species Erpetoichthys calabaricus. The sequence continues at coordinate 39,356,383 of NC_041400.2, read as the reverse complement.
TAGCCATGACTGACTGACTCATCTAACATGGTTGCAACGATTTCAGACTGAAACGATTCTGATCATTTCAGAATCATGGCATTATAAAGGCATTTTGTTTGGTCTGTTTGTCATTGAATTGATGATTCTCTTTATCAGTGTTCCTTTTATGACATCTTGACAAAGACATTTTTGCTAATTTGTTTTGATAACCTCAAATCCACATTGCAAGTTAGCTATTTCCCCAGATAATCAGTTACATGATCAGGTGCAAACAGCGAATATTCCCAGAGTTCAAAGTATGAATTGAAATGATTGTGCTTACTTGTTTAGAATGATAACAACACCAGAATGAGTACAACACATGCCTGATGATTCCGATATACATTTGAAGTGTCTAAATTGGCTTGATGTGTGTGTGTGTGTTAACGTGTGTGAGGGGTGGGAAGACAGTCTAAAGAGTATTTGCTCTGTAAGAATTTGGCCCCAGGTCAAATCTATTTAATGACCCCTACTTTGCAACATTGGAACAATTGTCAGTGTTTAGCAGAAAATATTTCATGTCTTAATGATGCAGTCTATCTTTGCAAAATATTAAAAGTCCAGCTAAATTGTTCTTGCACACCAATTACAAGCCTGTCTTCCATGTCTAATTCAAAGCTGATTAGATTTTTTGCTTTCAATTGCTTGTGGCCGCTTATTATTCTACTAAAGTAACAGCCTTCTGACACAAAGTGGAGTTAATGTTTTCCCCTTTTGCACTGGCCTCATTTACTATACTTATCCTAGTTGTGGCCAAGGTAGAAACTGTTGGCAGCAGTGCTGAATTATTATTAATCAGTCCACAGATGTTTTCAGTAAACATTTTAAAATGGAGTAAGTGCATGGAGTGCTTTATTTTGAGCTGTCCTATATCCACAAGGTCAGACCATATCTGAAGGAGTATGCTGTATAACTTCTGGTTCAGACATTGGACTTGTCACGCCTTGACTACTTTTATCTCTCTGCTGGCAGGAGTACCTGCATGTACAGCTTAGCAACTGTAGGCGAGTCAAAAATGCAGCAGCACGTCTTGCGTTCAGTCAGCCGAGATGGACGCATCTCACTTTTCTTTTCAGGTCTGTCCACTGGCTCCCTGTTCCAGCTTGCATTAAGATTAAATCCTTGATGCTTGTCTAGAGAGTAGTCAGCTGGCCAGCAGCCATGTAAATGGAGGCATTTGTCATCTCTGTGTAGCATTAAATCCCCATCCAGGCACTTTGTGTGTAGCTCGTAGTTTGTGTGAAGAGCTGCCCCCCACCATATGAGCAACTGACTCTTTCAGTGTGTTTAAGAAGTGTTTGAAGACTCTCTTGTTCTCTTAATATCTTTTTAAATGATGATGATTTTGATGCAAGGTTCTCTGTAGCTAAGAAAGAGTAATAATGAATTTTGTGTTGTACTGTTTGGTTTAGTTCTGTATTTGTGATGGTTAATTTTCAAACCTTGTTATGTAACACTTGTTTCAAAATAGTTACCAGAGTACTGTTTACTCGATTATGGTTAACCTCTTTTGTAATTTGCTTTCGACAAAAAAGTCCCAAGTGAATACATGTAAATGTAAAAGAACAGCAATGAGAATTTGTGGTAGTCTTTTAGGACATTCTCAAGGAAGTATGAAAAAGGGTGGTTTTAGTGCAAAAAAATAAGCATAATATTTTTTTAGTGAACTCTCCAGAACATTATACTAGACTGGATGTCTACCCATTCATTCCTTCACAATAATTTGTATTTATTTGTGATGTTTATCTCTAGATATTTAAAGATATTTTTCAACACAATTTTAGTAACAGTATGGGGAAAAAAATCAAACGATGTTAAAACATGGTCTACCCTGGTCTCTCCTCAGCAGGGAGAATCAATATGGTTGAGATAAACATCTTTCCTAAGCTTCCCTATCTATTTTACAGCAACCATATACATACCAATACATCATTCTTTAAGAAACTAGACCTAATTATAACCTCATTTATCTGGATTTCAAGTTGTCCACGCATTCAAAGTCTGACTCTACAAAGATCTTAAGCAGAAGGTGGCATGTTACTACCTAACTTTCAGTTTTAATACTAGGTGGCAAATACACACACTATAAAGACCTTGAAATTGGCACAAATTAATAAATTTACACAACCCTGAGCAGCAATGGAAATCCAATCTTGCTCTACTTCTTCTTTATATATCCTGCTTTGTGCCCCCTAGTAAACACTAACTTTCACCAATATTATAATAGTCTAGTAGTCCAGCAATCACTTATAATATGGAACCAGTGCAGGACAGAGAAACTGTTATCAGTTGCTCCTTTACATGATAATCACCTTTTTCAACCTTCTCAAACCTTTAAGTCAGCCATGCATAGAATACACTGTAGGTCTATACTGTATGTGCAAATTACTTAATAATTCAACTTACAATTTTTCATCAATCACACTTAACTCGTTTAAGTCTGTCCAATATGCATCTAGGGCAAGATCTGAATGGAGAGTGTTGCCATCTATCTCAGCATCTCTAGGCCATATGTTTTGGGAATGCACCAAAGTACCATAATTTTGGACAAAAAGCTTTAAATGTTTATCAGACAGCCTTGTTGTTACTATCACTTTTAACACATTAACAGCTGTGTTTGGTGTACTCCCAGAAGGACTTAAAGTGGAGAAGGACAAATTGATTGTAATTGCCTATGACTGGAAGAATCCTAATTCATTTATTTAAACTCAGTGAGTAACTGATGTTCAGTATTATTTGAAATTTCATCCATCCATCCATCCATTGTCCACCGCTTATCCGAAGTTGGGTCACGGGGGCAGCAGCCTAAGCAGTGAAACCCAGACCTCCCTCTCCCCGGCCACCTCCTCCAGCTCCTCTGAGGGGACCCTGAGGCATTCCCAGGCCAGCCGGGAGATATAATCCCTCCAGCGTGTCCTTGGCCTGCACCATGGCCTTCTCCCAGTGGGACATGCCAGGAACACCCCCCCTAAGGAGGCGTCCAGGGGTCATCCTGACCAGATGCCCGAACCACCTCAAATGATTCCTCTCAATGCAGAGGAGCAGCGACTTTACTCCGAGTCTCTCCCGAATAACTGAACTCCTCACTCTATCTTTAAGGGAAAGTCCAGCCGCCCTACGGAGAAAACTCATTTCGGCCACTTGTATCCGTGATCTTGCTCTTTCGGTCACTATCCATAGCTCGCGGCTTTAGGTGAGGGTTGATCGTAGATTGACTGGTAAATCGACAGCCACGCCTTTTGTCTCAGCTCTGTCTTCACCACGACGGACCGTTGCAGAGCCCGCATTACTGCGGATGCCGCACCGATCCGTCTGTCAACCTCCTGCTCCATTCTTCCCTTACTCGTGAACAAGACCCAGAGATACTTGAACTCCTCCACTTGAGGCAGTAATGTGTTCCCAACCCGGAGAGAGCATTCCACCCTTTTCCGGCAGAGAACCATGGCCTTGGATTTAGAGGTTCTGACTCTCATCCCTGCCGCTTCACACTCGGCTGCGAACTGCTGCAGTGAGACCTGGAGGCCACTGTCCGTTGAAGCCAACAGAACCACGTCATCTGCAAATAGCAGAGACGAGATTCTGAGGTCACTGAACCAGACCCCTTCCGCTCCTTGGCAGTGCCTAGAAATTCTGTCCATAAAACTTATGAACAGAATCGCTGACAAAGGGCAGCCCTGGCAGAGTCCATCCTTAACAGGAAATGATTCTCATTTAGAGGAGCTGTCCAAAATGTTTTCAAAACAAGGCAAGACTCTATTTAAAAAACAGATTAAGCATTCATACAGGGAAGAAAGTTGGAGTTGTTTTCTGCTTCTGGCTCTTCTGTCAGGTGGGGTTTGTTTTGTGTTTTTTTTTTCTCTTTTTTTCTCACTTCTCTAGTGTTTTTTCTATATTGATTTTGAAGTACTATGTACCTTTCATGAAATAAAAGTAATAAAAAAAGCTTTAGAAGTAATAGTGTTACTATTATTGCAAAATAGTAATAACATAATAGGTAAATAAGTAAACCTGAGATCCACAGTTGTTTTAGCTCCTTTAATATGAAGGTAGTGTGCTCTACCATGCTTATCCACGATAACACAAACAGTACTCCCCTAACCAACTCCTATATCTTTTTTCACCTCTGTTCTCTTTTCCTTATTCCAGCTGGGCTCTGTTTCCTTAAGAGGCATTAGCTCTCTGGAAATGTGTTCTTTTCAATTGCAGCGTTTTAATTAACCTGAATTTAAATAATTATAAATAAAAAAGGTATTATCCCCCCCAGCATGCAATATGACGGTTACAAGATTACACGAGAAGTATAAAGGATAATTTAGCTCTTTACTGATGGGTTCACGCGGTATTACAGACGGGAAGCTTATGACAGACTCTATCAAGCAATGTGAGGGTCTTGACCTACGCAGTCTGCCATCTTTCGTTGCCACGCTGAAAGGATTTTCACCGGACGGAAGACATAATCTTCCACCCGGCAGCTTCAAAGTGTGTTGGCCATAGGTCCATCCTTATACTCTGGTTGCTCCATGTGCAGGCTCCTTCTATGGATCCAAACAAGGACAGGAAAGGACTCAAACCCCACCTTCAAAAATACAGGAATAGCACAATGCCTACATACAGTTCTCATTCTCCCAAAAAGGAAAGAGGATGGTGTGCTGACAGAAGACAGAAATATACTAGTCTGTCTTTAGGCTGACTATTCAATTCTCCAGTTGTCTTTGGCTCTCTAGTCCTGTGCTTGGCTCGGCAATTCTAAATGCTGATTCTGTGCCCCTGCGTACCATACTTGGTCTGCCTGTATGAATGAGTCCATAACAGTGGGCACAGAGAACAGTGACATTAAACTTAATAACAAAACATATTATAACAGGCTCTCCCGACTGTAAGCTAAGTTTGTCTCTTTGTCTGAAAAGCCTTTTAACCTCAAGGTGACTAGTACTGCTGGGGTTACTGTCTTCCCTTGGAATTCCCATTGAACTAATTGTGTCTTCTAAAACCAATTGGCTGCACCAGGTATGTCACAGATTTGCAGAGAAGAATGGGGAAACATTGAATTGTCATGATGTGCAAAGCTGATAGAGACCTGTACACGCAGACTCAAGGCTGCCATGTCTTCCAAAGGTGCATCAACTAATAATGGCTTGACGTGCTGAATACTTACATGATCAAATATTTTGTGTGTTGTATTTTACCACTTTGCACAGATTGTTTTCACATTGACATTAAAGAGTCTTTTTTGTTGATAAGTGTCAAAAATATGATTCAGTGTTATATAAATAAAACATGAAAACCTCCAAGGGCGGGTGAACATTTTTATAGGCACTGCATGTGGACAGATTCTTTGCTTCTTACATACACTGTACTTGAGACTTGGAAAAGTCCTTCCTAATTTACTTTAGTGGGAGAACCAGGGGTTTACCTTAGTGACCAACTGTTAACTGGAATGTGCAGAGCATCTTTAAGTAATAAGCCAAATAAACTGAAATGAGTCTCTGATGGTGGCAGATTTATTACTGTCACCAAGCAAAATAATAGTTGTGATATTAGGCCTGAACTAGAAAGAGGCATAACAAGATTCATGAGGTTATCATACATTAAATGTTTATTCCTATACTTTTAAAATATTTTTGAAAAGAAAAACAAAAGCCTTGAAGACTTTTTTTTGTTTGGTATTTTTTGTGCCGACAATCTCTTTGTGATCAGTTTATATTATTTTAAAGTCCCACCTGACAGATAGGAAAGGATGAACCTTTTGTTTAATGGATAACCATAAGATACTTAATTTATCTAAAGTAGATGTAAGAAGATGTCTTTCTGGCAATTGTGGGTCAATGCTGTGTGCTATGTTGAAGAAATGCAAAATATTTTTGAAATGCTTTTTTTCCCTCAACAAGATGCGTCACCTGATTGCTCAGCATGTAGAAGTTTGTTTTTCTTAACTCATGTCAAATCATATGAGCACTGTGTCTTATGTGTAAAGATATAAACAGTGATGTAATTGGGTGTGTGAGCTGAAGAACTGAGCCAGCAAAAAAATTCATGATTTTAGTGTGTACAATAACTGGGGGTGACAAGTAGCCAGTGGGGCTAGTACTGCTATGTCAAACTTACGGAGATCTTGATTCAAGTACTAACAGGGACCACATTTCTGCTTAGGGGTTTTCTGTGGATATTTCTGCTTTCCTCTCATTCCAGAGATGTTCATGTTATATTAATTGGCAATTCGAAGATGGACAAGATAGGCCCTGGTCCCAGTAACCCAGATCTGGCTTAAATGGGTTTGAAACTAGATGGCTGGATGGTCAGTCATGACAACACTATAATTTTGTTCATTTAGTAATTTTACAGTATAGGAAAGATATTATAAATAACTGCAAAACATGTTATGTATTTAAATGGATACATTAAATATGAATGCTTTTGTTTTAAGTTGCTAACTGCAAAGATATATACATAATTGCTAAGATGAACAGCAGTGTGGCTCAAAGTCCAGGTTTTATGTACTGATATGGGCATTGTCAGAACACAGTTTGCATGATCTCCGATTATTTATGTAGATTTTCACCCTATGATCTTATTTTTAATAAAACACAAAAATGTGCTTCTTAGGCCAAAATGCCTTTTGGAATTTGCCTTGTATGAGTAAAAGTGGGTATATGCATCACTGTAGTTTGCGACAGACTAGCATCTTAATCTGGGTTTGTTTGTGTCTCGGCCCCAATTTGCTATCATAGGCTCCAAACCACTGAGACCCTTTATTGGAAGTGTGTTTGGGAAATGAATGAAAGCTGAAGTTAATGAAATAATTGCAAACTAAATGAACACGTGTGTAAAATAGAATACTGAGTTACCCTTTTTTCTTAATATGACATGCATGTACTAGTATGCCACAGGATATGAGGTTTTGAGTTAAGACCATGTCACATTATGAGATTTTTTTTTTTATTTCAGTTATAGCTTTAATTAATGTAATCTTAGTGAGTTGGAGATAGTGTTGTGCTCCTATGAAGCCGACTGTGTAATGTGACATACACAGCCACTCACACCGACTAGTCTACAACATGCTCCAATAAAATCAAACAGGTTTGATTTTTGTTTTTAGTCATTGGGTGAACTCCATCCATCCATCCATTTTCCAACTCGCTGAATCCGAACACAGGGTCACGGGGGTCTGCTGGAGCCAATCCCAGCCAACACAGGGCACAAGGCAGGAACCAATCCTGGGCAGGGTGCCAACCCACCGCAGGACACACACAAACACACCCACACTAGGGCCAATTTAGAATCGCCAATCCACCTAACCGGCATGTCTTTGGACTGTGGGAGGAAACCCACGCAGACACGGGGAGAACAATCAAACTCCACGCAGGGAGGATCCGGGAAGCGAACCCGGGTCTCCTAACTGCGAGGCAGCAGCGCTACCACTTCGCCACCGTTGGGTGAACTATGCGCATGATATCTGACCCTGCGGTCTGGTCTTGCAAAAAGACAACTAACCTTTGGGGATTAATAAAGTATATCAAATCAAATCAAAAAAATTAAAAAAATCAGATGACAGCTGACAACCAATGAATGCTCATCTAGAAGTACAATTCATGTAAAGCAATGAATAGGAAAAAGTAATAAGGGTGTTTTGGACCTCACAAACAAGAGAAGCTTGTCGTGCTATGGGTACCATGACAAAATGGAGGAAAAAAAAATTGCAGATTACAGCTGAACTCAGTTGTTAAACTGATACTAACTCTAAGGCAGCACGCTGTTGGCTGCACTTAAAGGGGTGAACACAGCTGTGCTGGAAGGTTGGCATGCAGTCGATACATTAGACAACACCAGTGATTTTTAGATTTTTAAATTGACATGGTCAAGAAACAAGATCAGCAGTTGCAGGCACCAAGTCTGACATGCACCAAGATTAAAAGTCACATAATGTGAAATCAGCTTTAGGAGTTTCCTCATGTGCAAGGGGTTTTCATTTATTACCCTTTTTTGTGTTATAACGCATGTTCTTTTCAGTTATGATAACTAATGTTGCATTTTCATGGGTAATTATTCTATTTTGTGTGCAAGGCAGCACCATTCTTTTTTGGGTGTATATGTACAGAACAGCAGGAAAGTGGACTCGAGTTGCATGACTTGGACTGGAGTTAGATCACAGTCATGAATTTGATGACTTCAGACTTGACTCCACAAAATCAAAAAGACTTACAACTTAACTTAGACTTAAACAGCAATGACTTCCATTTGGATTTTGACTCCTCATGACTTGCAAGGACTTGTCATCCAACCCCAATTGGGGGACAATCCATTTTTTATCACTTAGTCACAAGCTTTCATTTAAATGACTTCTCAACTTCTTATAGGGTATTTCTTTTGTCAATATGTCAAATGTGTTGATCCATTTGGCAATAGAAAGTTGGGAATTATTATCCTACCTGAATAATTCATGAATGTTTTTTCAGTATAGTACTGAAATGGTTTCACTTAGCAGCTCTTGCCAAAATTGATGCAATTATAACAGTACTATATACTATTCTTGTCTGGATAAAGACACCGCACAGCATTATTTGGACAATGTAGCAACTTCTTGCCTGTCTCTCTTTTTCAGAAAGAGAAAGAGTTGAAAGATGTGGGTGATTTGAAAACTGTGAAGGGATCTCTTCCTCTTTATTTTTTCTTCCTCTATCTCCCATTCACTGACTGCTACCATCCTCTATCTGCTCACAGCAATCATGTTGTCATCACCACACCTCTTCATTCTGAATTTGTTTGGCGGTTGTGTTGTTTGATGGTATTTTTTTCTTGTTTTTTACTATTTTGTTGTTTCCTTTTTAAAGTAAAGGATATAAACTGTACACATAAAGTGAGTGTCATATGTTTGTTTTTGTCTGCTTGTGAACAACCGTAAAATTGAGTCATTATTGAAGGGAACATACTTCTTTAGAGGGGGCGGACTGTACTTCCTTGAATCACCATTTTATCTTTCTCCAGCAGTACTTGGATTTATGGTAGTTCATTCACAAGTAGTTTGTGTAAGTACCTTCATCCTAGGTATTATAATTGATGCATGGATCAACATCACTGATGTCACGTTTTACCTCAGAAGACCTGACACATTAATCTAAATGAATCAGCACTTAAATCAGCTGTTATTTTTGGAACCATTCTCTCTTTTACCACATATTTTACAACATCATCTAAAGCCTGTTTTTTTCAGCTCAAAAGTTTAGAAGAATTAAGATATTTTTCTTAGTATAGAGAATAAATAGAAGATAATTAATGTCTTTATTTGCAAAATACTTGACTACTGCAAAGCATTGTTTTTAGGCGGATCAATTCGTAGATTTAATTTAATTTAAAATGGTGCTGCAGAGAGCATTCAATGACTACAAAGTACAGCCATATTGCAGTATACTCCAGTATAGGACTGATTTCAAAATCCTCCTAACATGTGAAGATACAAATGACACAAGTCTTATTTACTTAACAGAGTGTATACTGGTGTGTACATTACAACTTCAAAATGCTGTTCTCTTAAATGATAAAAGTCTGCAGTGGGAGGCAGAGGATTAACTCCCAGGACTCTAAAGCTGCTTAATGCCCAGGAGGGGTAGGAAAGCCAGCTGGCCTAGATCACCAGAACTCCAACTTTGTGTGGGATAACTGCTTGTAGACTCTGAGCTTTAATGATGGATTTTTCTCTATAGGTTCTGGTTTCCTCTCCTCTCTCAGTTGCCCATATCTTAATTATAGAATTAGCAGAACTTTTAATGATTTTTTAAGTATTGGATTCTATATAATCATACAGTATATATCATTTATAAGCTTTATTTAATTGCTCTTAGAGCATTATATAGTTGTAAGTATGTATAAGCACCCTGTACTAAGTGAAGAGAAATGTATAAAAATAATTAGAATTTATTTAGTATAAAAACTCTTGTCAAACAATCTTTTTTGTAAAGTTAAATTCTCATGACATTTTATCTCTTTACCGATAATTTTTAACAGGATGAGATTGGATAGACTACACTTAGTTTTTCTTTGCAATAGTTTTAGACCTTCACTAGACTGCCTCCCTATAATCCATTTCCTTTGCGTATCCAGCATTAGTGTTGGATTGGTACAAAACTTTTGACTTTGGCATCAATACCAGCTTTTGGATCTCAGTACCGGAAACCAAATCGTTACTGAAGCGTTTGGGTCTTCCATGAAGTTGCAAATGTGTTGAAGAAATGAGCAATGGGGTGAGGGGGAATCCCCCTTGAACTCCAAATTACAGTGCACTTCAAATTGCATCTCTCTTGACAGCCGCCTGCCTAGTGCTCTGTGCAAAGCACGGCTTTAAAAGAATAAATCCCTACGAAGTCATGATTGCTTTCAGATAATAAGAGGGGAGTGGTCCTCCATGTAGTCAAAGCGATAAGGGGGTGGAGGGGGAGTCTGTGAATTCCTGGTCATGTTGTAGTTTGCACCACTGCAACACTCTTCATAGCAGCTTCCCAGGTGTAACACACAGCAACAAAACAACATGGTTCTCACCTCTGAAGTCATGGTCACTTCAAAGCAAGTCAGGGGACGTTGTGTCCCGAGCACATCTAAGAAAGAGTTGGACATTGTGTGTGCAAATGAGAGAAAGCTTGATGTTTACTTCCTGAACCGAAGATACCAAAATGCTGGTAACGTACTATTTTTAAATTCAGCTTTTTCAGAAACATTTTAGTACAATGGAGTTAGTCCAGTTTCTTTCTAAAAAACCAATATACCCGTTGTTCATCTCTCCTAATGTCTGCCTGGCTACTATCCTTTTACAGAAAGTTCCGGCCGCAAAATGACATGTGCACCTTCTCAAGTATAGTAATACTTTGCATAAAGGAGCACTGTAACTTAATTATCATGACACTTAGAAAAGCAGATGCTGAAAAAAAATCAGCTATTGAGATAATTTATTGATCACCGATTGAGTCATTGCAGTGAATTTTGGCCAAATTAGATTGGCAGCCAGCTTCATCAGAGAATCACAAATTCTTCATTTTGTGACTCTATATACCCTTACTTTTATCCATCAATAGTGAGAACAGCTCAGCTCTGGGGAGCTGGACCCTGCTGTAGTAACCACGTTAGGTATAAAAAACCAGACCTGTCTTAGATGGGGGCACACCCATAAAGTATCTTCTTTAGGGGAGATGTTACTGCATCAGTCATTACAGCAAAAGTGTGATTGCTTCATTTAAGCTGAAAAGCAGGGAATGGAGAACTTTATAATTTTATTTTATGGTTGTGTATAATCAATAAAATTACCTAACACTGGAAACAAGAAGGTGTCAGAACATTAACTTTAACACATTGAATATTCTGTGGGAATATTCTAGAGTTCAGGATTATGAACAATGTCTTCCAAAACACAGTGGAAGAAAAAGCAGTTCTACTCAATGTAAAATAAACATTAATCTTCCAGATATAAAATAGAAATTTATTTTGGATGCATCCCATATTTTCTTACTTTGATTTAGAAGTGAAGGAAAATAGCTGACCTGTATTTTTGACAGTGGTATTTGTGATGGAGTGATGCCATTTTTGTTTTGGAGGTATTTCACATGAATCTCTCAGTTCATTTTCACTAATTCAAAACTCAAAATACATATGTGTGGAGTCAGTCTTGCATCTTAAAATTATGGTTGCCTCCAGAGCACCTAAGTTTGATAGTTGGTGAAACTCCCATCTTTGCAGAGATTACATAATCCCCTTTGTCTAATTGGGTCCTTTAGCTTTCCCTCTTGAATTCTTGTAAGTGCATATTTGTGTGTAATTTGTAAGTTACTGTATGTGTCATAAAAAATAACAGACTTTGCCCTGTGCCTGTTTTGGCAAGGTTTACCTCTTTAGACTCATGATTGAAAAAAGAAATTGAGATTAATTTTATTTAATATAAATAATTCCTAAAATTCTGTTTAAGTGTACCATAAAATTGAGTAGTCTAAAGGATGTCTTCCTTTTATTCCATTCCATCTATAAGTGTTAACATTTTACTTAATCATGCGGAGATATAGGGGATAAGAGCTTGTCCCAGCAGCATTTGGAGCAAGGGCATCAGTTCGTCATAGTCCTTACTCATAGATATTGGCTCATTCAAGCTGGTCTTATTTAACATCTGGGATAACATCTGTGTCTTTGGATATGGTAGGAAAACAGGAGAGCCTGGAGAAAAAAAACAATGTAAATATGGCTTTACAGATTAATTTTGAGGCTGATATGTGACATTAGGATGCCTGTTTTCAGATGTATTCTATCAAAAATATACTGTCCTAGTTTCTATATATAATGTTACATATTTATATACTACTTTTGTAATTTTAGTACAGCATTGTAGGCTTATAAGTGTGTCATTAATAAGAATAAACTAAATTGCAATAAATGAAGTGGCTCTTTGTGAGTAAGTGTACTGTAGGTGCTTGCCTGAGATATGTTGTCCCATTCAGAGTTGAGTCTTGCTGTCTGCTTAGTGATCCAACTCAACATGACTCTGTATTGCAGTTCGTTTGTTAGGAAAGTTAATGGTGATGAGCAAAACAGCCACATTTTTTTGTTTTGTGAAATTGATGGTAATCTCTGTTTTCCATGTGATTTTTGCACTTCAGAAACTCATAACTCAATTAAAAGATGGTTTAAATTTTTTTTGGTGTGTGAAGTAAGGAATATTGCTCCTTAAGGCCTGGCTAGCAATATATTGCAGGTAACCTGGAGCACTCCTGCAAAATCAGTGCAATGCATTTTTTTTAATGTGGCATGCTGTATATTTTCTGCACATGCAATGCCATGTTTTCTCTACAGACAAATTCAGTACACAGGAAGCCTGCCCCGTACCAGTGATGTTCAGATCTAAATCGGTCAATTTTCACTTAGAAAGATATGATTGCTGTTTGGTAAAAATTGCTGATCACAAAAAAAAAATATTTTTATTTATTTTTTATTAGCATCTGCTTTTAACAGTACTAATTCAGTTACATTTAATTTTTTTCATAGGTGTCAATAAAAGTTGTGGTCTAAACGCATCAATAGCTGGCCTGATAGTAGGTATTTTTAATAACTTTGTAATGCTAGCATTAAATTTTCCACACACCTTTTGTTAATGTCTAACAAAATTTACAATGATGTGCAGTTTGCATTTCACAGCTATACAAATTTAGGTTATTTGGAAATTCTAAATTGGTCCCATGTGGGTCATTGTGTGAGGATGCCCTACAATGGACTGGCATCCTGTCAAGGGTTGATTCCTGCCAGGATTGGTAGTGAGTTAAAATAAATAGATGGGTGGAGTATTTGAATATTGAATGTAGACTTGACAGCCATTACTTGGATTGGTTGGATTTTGCATATATTTGTTGCTAAATGTTTAAGTACATTAACTGAATACATTTAGGTAAGATGTTACAGTGTTCATTTTTTAGAGTTCTTTATGTCTGTCAGGTTTTACTTTTTCTGTTCGTTGGATTTAATTGCCACTCTGCGATGTTACTTTTATCTTGTTCTATTTTCAAAAAGGAATATCTTTCCAACGTTATATTTGTTAATCTGGCTGTGTTGGGAAATATGCACAAAAAAATCCAGAATTTTTTTTAGAATTGTTAGGTTCAAAGAGGTTAAATGATTATTTTGATAAAATAAGATCATCTCACTTATGTGTTGTAAAGTCTCAGATGTCATTCTTTACTTCACCATGTAATGTTTATGGATAGATTTCAGTCATATGTTGTATTGTCTTGGGTTATTAGGATGAGTGCATAGAAACATTTCACATCTCTAGAAGTTTATTTTAATTATTTGTATAAGCATACTTCATATTGACAAACTCTGAGTTCAGTGCACATTTAAAACATCATCCATTCAGTTTTTGAAACTGCTAAGTCCATTATGCAGTGATGAGCCATGACATAAACCAGTAACACTGGACACCGGACAGAAGCTAGGTCAATTAATCTCAGTACAGGCCCCAGTTTATAGACCTAACCATATGAAGTCTATTTGTAATCATAGTTAACTTAACGTGCATGTCATTGGTATATAAAAAGAAACTAAAGCACCTTAAGCAAACATGTGTAGGGAACATTTAAATTACATACTGTACATACTGAGGCACAAAAAGCAAGAACAAAGTCAACAAACAAAAAAGGTTTTAAACCAGAATTCATAGCACTTTCTATTTAACCCTAACTATCAATGTGATGTACTTTTTTTAGGAAGGACCTAAAACTTGGATATCAGTAACTAGGCCGACATTATTATTTCTTATTTGGCTGACGCCTTTATCCAAGGCAACTTAGAATATTTGAGTGAATTTCTTTTTTTTTTTTCTTTTTCCAATTGAAGCACAGGTAGGTGAAGTGACTTGCTCCTGGTCACGCAGTATCAATAGTGAAATGTGAACCCACAAATTCAGGGTCTGAATTCCAAAGCCTTAACACTACATCACACTGCCTACCTGCACCCCTGTCTTTTATAAGCATCACGTAACCATTATAGTTGTCAATTGATGAGTGACTTGTCAATTTAATTTGATTGTCTAATTGTACCTGATGATTTGCGATTAAGTTAGATTCAAAATAATAACACCTGCACCTTTTTTAAAAAAATGTATTTTCCTTACAATTTAACAAGTCTGCCTCCAAAATCTTCAGTAGACTGCAGTATACCAGGGGTTTTCAAACGGCTGCGGTAGCTGCTCTTCCGAGGTTGACATTCTTAATGAATGAAGTCAGAATTTGAAGATTGTCTCTAAATGACCTCACGTGGTTTTTAAATAAGTATAGATAAAAAGTATGACTAAAAAACTTCGAAGTGAAACTTTTGAGACTAAGAAAACACAGTAGCTTTAACTTCTTTGTTCTAAATACACTCTCTTATTAAATGTAAATATTTTTTAAGCTGAGGCCCCCCCAAAGCTATATACCATCTGGTCAGCACCCCCCAGCCACTAATGTAATCCCAATTCTGTGAAGTAGAGCATGGCCTTGGACCTTGGTTACTGCTAGCAGTAGTGACACAGCACGATTTGGGATACAAGTAGACCCATTAATCAAAATAAATGCATATCTATAGTAGACTACTGACAAATATGTGGAGAAATGTTGTTTGATATCTCTAGGCCTTGGCATATCCCCTCCAGGAATTGAATGTTTCGAAATGCCACAATTTGTTCAGTCTTAAATTGTTAAGTATTGAACCTTGATTAGACACGAACAACTGAAGGTCATGTTTCTTAAATCCCTTATCCCTAATATTGAATTTTGGGTTTTAAACAAGTGATTATTGATAGTTTTTGTATAGGTGTAGATGTGTGTCTTTTGGGTTTTCTCAAATGCATGAATTTGTTTTTTTATGCAAGACCAGTAGCATAGTTTGATAGGGAATAAAAAATTGAGAGAGTAAAATTTTTATACTTTTAATATACAAAAATTATACAGTTATATGTGCATTCAGATCAAAAAAATTATTCACAATTTACAAACTACTACAGGTAAAAAAACAGAAGATAGTGTGCAAGCTGAGTCTGTTTCTTGGCCATACTTGTTCATGTATTTATTTTTAAGAAAGGATAAAAGCTCTTGAATGTTGATAGCTTTGACCAAAACAAAAGCTTTCCGTTGTTGGATTAATATTAGTAAACACTAAAATGTAATGTTAGATATGTTTATTCTATTTTTAATAATTCTTAACATTAGTCATTATTCCTCCTTGTATATTATTCTGCATTAATCTGACAATTTGTATAAATTTTAAAAAGACAACGGTACACTGAAAACGTTTACCAAAACTAAAAATATTGTAATGTTGGCAGATTGGAACTGAGAGAGTGGAGGAGGTAAGAACGAAAGCAGTCACCTGCTAAGATTCTTATTGTCGTGAAAGTACCTTGGTACAGCGGGAGACTCCAAATTGGTATTGGCACTGGTCAATGAAGAGGAGAACAAGGATATGGGTGAAGTTGGAGTGAATCTTCACAGCAGGGGGCGCTGTGAGACAGAGCGGAGCAATGGAATTGAAGTAAAGATGAGCATAAAGAAACGGGATCAGCTGCTGTGTTTTTCAGGGGTGACTTTTTCCCAGTTTTGTGTGTGTGTGTGTGTTTCCCTCATGTATCATCTGTGAATTGCTTGTGTACCCCGGCTCTAATCAATAAATGTATTGATATTAGGACAGTTTAAAGCAACAATTCAAGAACATTTTGAGTTATACTTATTTAAAATACGACTAGAATTTTTTTTTTTTTTTTTATTAATATTTTTATTTTATTAATTTTAATTGTAATCATTCCATACAAACAGATCAATTAATAACCCAACAAATTTGAAGACTAATCAAATCCCACCCCTGAGAAGGAGAGCTTAGTTAAAGGAGAATTGCTTAAGGCTTTTTAATAAGGCAACATTAAACAAAAGAAAGGGAGAAGTAAATATCTATGTAAATAAGAGATGGAGAAGGGAGTTAAATGCAGTAATAGTTAATTTCTCTTATTCTAAAATAATATTGATTAAATCCAGCCATGTTTTGAAAAAATTTTGTACAGATCCTCTAACTGAAAATTTGATTTTTTCCAATTTCAAATAATATAAAACATCGGTTTCCCACTGACTTATAAGAGGAGAGTTAGGATTCTTCCAATTTAACAAAATAAGTCTGCGTGCCAAAAGTGTAGTGAATGCAATCACCGTTTGCTCGTCCTTCTCCACTTCAAGTCCTTCTGGAAGAACACCGAACACAGCTGTTAATGGGTTAGGAGGGATTGTGATACCAAGGCTGTCTGAGAGGCACTTAAAAATTTTTGTCCAAAATGATGTTAGTTTGGTGCAGGCCCAAAACATGTGACCCAGTGAGGCAGGAGCTTGGTTGCAGCGCTCGCAGATTGGATCCTGCCCTTGAAACATTTTGGACAGTTTTAAGCGAGACAGATGGGCTCGATATATAATTTTTAGTTGAATAATTCTATGCTTTGCGCATATAGAACTCGAGTGAATTCTCTGCTTTGCTACCTTCCACTCCTTTTCTGATATATTGATTAAGAGATCTTCTTCCCAATGTCCTCTTGGATAGAATTGATACAGACACGAACCAGCTGATTCCCAATTAGGAAAATATATCACAGCAAATGTACATATATTAAAGAAATACTCCACTCAACAGAGCAGAATTGCTTATCACAATTTGGTTCATCTTGCTCACCACATCACTCTTTGCACTAATTCAGACGGGATGCAGATTAACGACAGGTGTCGTCTTTATTCAAATTGACATGAGAATAACCGAACATTCCACAAAAAAAAAAAACAAAACAAAACCCTGCAGCTTACTGGCTGTCAGTCTCGATCCTCCTCTGAAATACCCCCTTTCTGATCGACTGACTGGTGCAATCTCCTGCAATTGACCTTTCACCCTTTACAAAAAAAAAAAAAACTTTGCCTGAGCCGAACCCTTCCTTCTATGGTATATACAAACACAGATAAATAAAAAGAGGCATTCCTATAATCATTATACAGTATTTAACCCAAATAATATTTCAATATCTATATTATACTGTAGTTGTTTTCCCCATACATATCAAACATGAGAAGGTAGCCAATGGTAAATATAGAGTTGATTACAGGAAAACAAAATCATATCTTCTCACTGATCCCAGTGTAATGTAGATTAAAAGTAGTCGTGAAACAAACTGTGCCTTAATGCTGCTTGCAGAAAGGATATTTAAGTAAAATGTTAGTCAGTAACAGATCGCTTTTCTTTTGGTGGGAAAATCATTCATGAACTAGAAGACTTGTCAGCTACTTTAGGTTCCTGAAAATCTATTTGCAATGTGCTGATTAAAAAAAAATTAATGTGAAAGGATCGATAAAAATCGCTATATCGATTTAATCTAAAAGCTGTAGTCAGTAATGGGCTTAGCAACTATAAAGAACAAAAAATGGCCACAGCCGCACTAGATCATCCTAAAATTGTAACTACCATCTAAAACACAATACAAAATAGTGTAGCAAGAATAAAATTATAATTGGTTAACAACAACAAATTCTAAATATGACCATGTCTTACTACTATATTACTTTTATTTTATTTTTTGCTGTTTTTCCCCCTCTGGTTTCTCATACACTTGTCACTTTATACATTTGTAGTGCTGTATTAGTAGTATTTATAAACAACAACAGTAAAGAGAATGTGTGTTCACCTTCACTTATATTTCATTTTTGCCCAACAATATGTGCTTGTATACTTTGATGATTAATCCGTACTGGTAAAAAAAATTTAAAGAGTTTTAAAAAATCATATAATTTCAAAGAAATTGTGCTTACTGGTCTATATCATGTTTGTCCAAATGTTTTGTATTTTCTTTTGCAATGCCTAAGCTAATGTGTTTTCAGAAAAATCACTAAATAAAACAGTAGTCTGTCTTTTGTGGTTTATAATGCACATAAAAGAAATAATTTAAAAAGCAATTGAACACTGTAAAATTACTATAAAGTACAGTCTTTCTTTCATGCATTGTGGTACTACACATAAGAAAATCTCTTTAGAAAGTGTTGGCTACTAACCGAGATGTTACTAGTGAATAGAATAAAATGGCTTCTCTTTCAAGCTTTCTGGTAGTGTCTTATTGTTTCTTAATTCTTTTTAGTCTTACATGTCAGCCAAACAAACATGGCTCTTCAAAAATGGATACTTGGCTACAAAATAGATAAGAGCAGCATCTTTGGAAGATTCTAAATATTAGCTAAGACCATTTTTGGAATACTTTATATCATGTCTTAGGATGTTAAAATCCCAGATATTTGGTTAACATTTAGTATAAAGATCAGAAAAGCATAGATATTTGCACAAAAGTTTGAACTTAAAGTCAAATTGCAGTGCTCAAAATAGAAAGACTTAAATTTCAACTTATTTTTCATGTTCTGCTGAAATCTGGAAGATTGTGTAGACCCCACAGTGCTTCTGGAATATCTGCTAGTATGACAGCGAGTTTCTGATGTTTATTCAATGTTTTATGTTTATAAATATTTATCATTCCAATACTAGTCCACAGGAAGAAACAATACATAGTACCCAAATACGAGATTTGCTTATATATTATGGGAATGAAAACGCACAGTTACATAAAGAGTAAATTGACCAAAAGTGTGGAATAGTAAGTGAGGGGGAACCATTTGTCAAAATGCAAGATATTATACCAAACCCCTGAAACAAAATAACTGGTTTTCTTAAATTGCCAAGTATTCCCCCCTGCAACCTCAGTATTTTTTCGTTTGTAGTTTCTTTTTCATCAACATTATTGTAATGTGTCCTTCTAAGAAGACATTAAAACACAGAATACTCATAATTTGAGAAAGGACAGAAATTAATTCTTTGGCAGAAGCTCTTGACATGCACTTCTGTTGATGTGTCCTACCTACTCTGAAATAAAGGGATTTCCGCGCGTGCCCGTAAAACACATTTAAAGCCATAATGACACCAGGGTTTGGGAAATGATACAGAGTTCTTTATTGTGGTCATATTAAGTCTAGATTTGAATTACTTTATAAAAGAAAATTAAACTAATAAAACAGCACAATAAGTGCTAATGGCCTGCTGGATACATGTGGTTTAAGAGTAGTGACCCCTGTTGCAGCTCCAGTAAAAACAATTGTATATATATATATATATATATATATATATATATATATATAAAAGGGTAAGAGCACAAACACTTGAGTTTTAGAAACAGCATTTTACAAATGCACATAAAGTTCTTTCACAAAAACTAAAGAGACGAACAACGTATCGTTCTGTACACCACTGGCCTGCCAGTGTATCTGTAAAAAGAACAGTAGCCCACCTGCAAGCAACTCTATTAGTGCTTTTAGTGGATAAAGCAGAAAGAGCTTACTGAAACCAACAACTGTTATATACGGTACAGATTGCTTATTGTACTCACCATATTATGATTTGAATCCAAGATGGTTTTGACATTTTTTCCTTAGTGTGCTCATAATACCCACTTCAGTATCTCAGTCTCCCTAAAGTACACCTTATGTCTACTTTGCTTTGTTTTATCTATAACATCACTATTGCTTTCTGCCTGTGTTATGAAAAGCTTTAGTGCAGCAACTCTTCTGCAAAGAAGGGATCCACAAAATGTTTTATGTTGGTCCGTGAAATTTCATTTTCTTACAGTATTTGATTTGATCCAATTGTGCATATTTCATTTACAGCTTCCGTGTTAAATTGCATGTTCATTCTGTACTTTAGCGTTATTTTCTCTCTAAAGTGCATTTTGATTAGAAGATGGAGTAAAGCTTAAGTGCTGTTATTTTTACTTTCTAAATGATTTTCACCTTCAAATTAACTAAACATCTAAATAGTTCTTATTCACATCCCTACTCACAACCTTCTGAGATTCCCTATGTTCTTCTTGGGGGTTCATACTCCCACAAATAAGAACCACTGATTTTAAATAATAGGTTGTACCCTGTCTTACAACAGATGTGTGCATCAAATTAGGCTTCCTTTACAGAATGTGCTACTAATGGCAGAAATAGTAAATTATTACTGCCAGTCTGCTTTCCTCAATTAATCAGCCTTCGTTTTACCTTGCTATTCCTAGAGTACATTATGACAAAGTGCTTTACAAAGTTACCAAATCAACACTGTATCAAATGTTAAAGGCTGAAGTGCACACAAGTAAAAACGTGAATTGCACAGTTGAGTAGATGAGCGACCTGAGAGGCAGCATGGCAGAATTGGGATTAGTCCAGGGGTTGTAGAGGAAAGGAAAAATAACACAGTTACCATCAAGATGATTGAAATTCTGGAGAGAAGTGGTCAGTCTAATCAGTATTTGAGCACAAATCCATATGCTTTTACATTTTTTCTTCACTGGATTTCAAGCAATCCCTTCATCACTTCATTGTTCTTAAACCTGAGAGTCATGTGCCTTTCACATGGCACAGCTAATCACATATTGGGAAAGAGAAATTGCAAAGCAGCTTTAGCTTGGCTTATACATGTCCTCAGGCAGTTGAGAAGCACAAAGTGAGGTCTGCTCTGTTTATGGAGCAGCGATTTGCATGTACCATTACTTTCAAGTGTGAATATGCATTATTATTTGTAGTATTTGCATGGCAGTTTACATTTGACATTGAAGGTAATCTGGTAAATATTTTGGAGATGGTATTGTTGTTAAGAGTAGCTTGTAATACTACGGTATACTTTATGTTTAAATGGATGGATTACGAAAGCAGATTATATTCAGAAATTATAAACACCCCAACTCACTTTAATGCTCAGAAATAGAATTAAAGCTCTCATTGGTCTTGTTTAAGCTACTTTATTGTAAATACAGTAATATTGTCACTGCATGTTCTGATTATGTCAGCAGTTAAAAATGAAGCAAGCGTTTTATTTGGCGAACTTTTCAGTAAGCCGTGGCTTATGAAAGTCACAGACAGTCATTTTATGTTTTTATCTATTTATCTGTCTGTCTGTCTCTATCAGTCCATCCATCCACACACCTACTATCAAAGCGCAGCACAGCTGATGCTCAGCAACAATACGTCTTTGCCTGGACTATAGTTTTTGCCTCATGATCTGCACGTGACTTTCCGTTCCTGTTTCCTTGTCCAAAATGAAATTCTAATAAACCAATTGGAGCAGTATTTGTTTAAAGGAATACTCAACCCAATTTACAAAGCTCAGTTTTATGTGAATGCACTTCCTATTTATGATGCGTGTTGATTTTTCTGGAAGTATCAAAATGCACATGTTTTGCATGTAGTAACCAAACAACTGGATAACTAACATGTGGCTTATGCAATACAGGTAATGTGAAATTTTTTCCCCCCATGTACATTTTTCATATTGTTTTTTGTTGTATAGGTCACCATTGCCTTGTATTATATCATAAACTTTTTTCTTATCGTCATTCTCCATGAAAACAAGAGATTAAATGTTTTTCTCGGTCATCACTACAAAACGCATGAGGTAAGTAACGTATAAGAAAAATACCATTTTTGGATAGTATTCCTTTATTTTCCCATTTCTCAGACAAGTGCATTTTTATTTACTTGACAATTTCTCTTAATCTTGAACTCCTCACCATATATCAGGCTGCAGCTGCAAATTTCCTGGTTTTAAATTAGTGACTCTTTACTTCATAGGCTAAAACCTCTGTGCTGAAGTCTTTTGATTAGACAACACTTCTTGCTCAGCTAAACAAGTTCCTTTCTTTAACACAGTCGTTTCCTTGTATTTACTATTATTACTTTTCTCATTTAGAAACCTTCAGACCATACATTTCTCCCAGTTCAAGCTGTGTTCGGCTATATATATTTAAGACTTGCACAGACTGGCATACTTTTCTACTCTTTTTGCCTGGGGCACTGTCTGTGTGCAACATATCCCAAATTGTTCATAGCATAGCATTACTTTCTTTCTACTAGCCATTTCTAAAGACATTGGCGGTCTTCCCAACAAGATGTCAGTAATACAAATGTGAATGTTTGCCACTTTGCTTAGTTGGAGTACCTGTGAATCTTCTTGAACCTGGACAAGTGTCCTTTTAGATTATTTTAAATGATTCCCCCAGTAATAATCACTGATGCACAGTGGGAAAGAGTTGACATATACAGTGTTTGGTAATATTGTAGTATTATAGTATAAATTCTAAAGGTTGTTGCTATTCATAATTTTATCCTAGCTGGGGTAGTCCATAAAGTCTATATGATAAATGTCCAGTATCGGTTATGTATTTTACAGTCCCAGACATATTCTGGTCATTTCTGGTTATAATCATTTATTCACCGAATACTTAGAATTGAAGAAAAATCTAAGAAACCTTTATAGTAAATTCTGTTCACCTACAGATTTTAAATCTTTTTTACTTGCAACTGTTGATGTCTACTAAATAATAAAACACTAAAGTCTGTGTGTCCAGTCCCTCTAGATAATCTGATTGGTCAGTTTGGCTTTGGTGATGTGACGTAAGAGATGCACAAGGAGAAGAGTAAAGGCATATGAGGGAGAGATGCTGAGCGAGTCGCTTTCAAAGTTGGCAAGTATAGAACTGGAAAGGCAGTGAGAAAGGCGCCTCAAAAATATTGACAGTCTAAGAAGTAGACTTTATGGAAACATGCTTGAGAGATGATTAAGAGACGTTCACACATGTAAATACAGGGGAAAAGTGCTGAAGGTACACATAGGTCAAGAAATAAAAAATACAGTATATTTTAATTATTCTATTACCTGTCTTTGATATGTACCGTGGCTAGTTTAATAATAATTCTTTATGTGAAAAGGTACATTTGTGTTTATGATAACAAATTAGAAGTGAATTACTGTTTAAGAATTAGGTTTTGTGTGCTAACAGTCAAGGAACTATTACAAGTGACTGAATTTTTGTTATATTATGTTCAAATAATTAAACTGATTATATAATACAAAAGGAAAGGGAGATATTTGAGTATATTTGTGTTAAGGTAGAGCGAGCATTAGTTGAGACCCAGCATTTTAGTAATAGTAATGACAGTTTTTAGGAATTACACAAGAAGTAAACTTCCCATGGGATTTGTGTATTGGTGATCAGTTAGGGTGAAGGATGTCAAGAATCCATCTTTAACATTTGTCCCTCTGGCACCTTTCAAAAGACACTAACTGCCTAGCAGCAAGAAGAATGAAAACACATTTGAAAGAACTCAACATGCAAGTGATATTTGATTAAATAAATCTGGATATGTCCCCAGTTATCCATTTTGGTAAAAAGTCATGAAAGATGTATAACTGCCTAATGTTATCACAGACAATTGATTTTAAAAGAAACTAGATGGGTTTATTTTAGTGTTTTTGTGGAAATATCTGATGTATTGGGAACTTGAACTCATCCAGATTTACTAATATTTTGAAATTGAATGAGGAAACAACAAAATACATCTGGTATGTGTTTGGTCTGTTTATCATTTTAGATTTCCTCTGAAATTCCAACTAAAAATGGGCTTAGTCTCAGGCAGCATTATTTAACCCGTTGGCCCTGGTCAGGCCATTCTGAAGTGTGACAGCCTTTTGAGATTTTCTGCTCTGTGATATAACTGGTTTAAACTAAGAAAGCCTTTTCTGCTAACTGAAAACATAACAGTCCTCCTTCTGGGCTTCAGCTATATTTTGTCTCAAAGCTAGGCCACAGAGCCAGATTACTATCATGTATTCTGAATAACCTCACAATAGTAAAAATGTTTATCATGTTTTAATTAAATCCACATTGAGTTAACACTGTTTTTCCAGTGTGACATGTGCGCCACAATAACTTTTATTTTTTTTTAAAGAGGCAGCCATAGCTATGCGTATTTGTGATTTATTGTGATCTTTGTTCCTTTAAAACAAAACGTCTACATTAATCATTTGCATACGTGTATTCTGATTCTGGTAAAGCACTGTTGAGCTGTTTAGTTACCAGGCATCTACTGTAGATTGTCAGCCTTGCCTTGTTTAACCTCTCTGGCTCTGTCATTTTTTCCCCCCTGCAGTGACTAAAAGTATTAAACCGTTTTATTCCATTCATCAAATTCCTTGAGATACCCAGTTGAGGTTGGTACTGAGTTAAATCTTTCTTTTCTAGAGGCAGAATGCAGGTCTCAGTGCTTCGGGCCCAGCATGTTTAGAGCAGAAACTACACAGCTTGTTTGCGTAAAAATATTATGAGTATCAGCTGCCATTTCCTCAGTGATCCGTACGTCTGTGAGACAGCCTGCTTCAATGATTCCCATCTGTTATTGTTATTATGGCAGCATTCCAAACTTTTCATTTACAAATTTAATACAAATTGCCATAATTTCTTTAAACTATGCAGCTATTTATATGGTTCTATATATAATTTGTTTATTCCTAACAGATCAAAACAATTGCCTCATTAATAATCAATTACATTTTGAGTTTTTTTCTGAAAGTAATAGTGAAATGCTAAAGAGGAACACTTTTTAACATGCACAACACAGTTTAGCTTGTATTTTGCATCCTCAAGATAGCATTTGTGAAAATCATATCTAAATGTCATTTGGCTGATTTCATTAATTAGTTGATATGTAGAGCTAAATTAACTCATTAATTTTTTAAATTAATAACAGTAAAATTTATTTCCTTTGAGACTGACATTTGTTATTTATAGACTCTCTGGCTTATGCTTAACATGTGATTAGAAAATCAAAACTATAAGAGGTATTACCAGCACAGCAGAAAAGCACTAACCATCCATCCATTGTCAAACCCACTTAATTCAGCCGGGGGATATAAGGAGCTGGAGCATCCTGGCAGCATTAAACCAGCGCTTTATGAGGTTACAGTCCGTCACTGCACACTCATTTATTAATGTTGCCAGTTAACTTAACCAGCACATGTAGGTTCCACAAAGACATTGCCTGTGTGGTTTATGAACTGAGGAGAGTTGAGCTTGACAGTTATCTCAATAAATTAACCTGTGGATCATTTATGGAAGTTCCATAAACTATAGAATTACTGGAAGAAACTTATCTATCCATCTATTTAACCCACTTCACAGCATGAGAGTACAGGGTTTCTTAGGAAATAAAATTAAACATTTCTAATTTGTTTACCACAGGAGTCCCCAACTCCAGTCCTGGAGGGCCCCAGTGGGTGCAGGTTTTCATTCTAACCCTTTTCTTAATTAGTGACCTGTTTTTGTTGCTACTCAACTTCTTTTGAATTAATTTTATTTGCCTTGTCTTGAAGACTCAGATCCCTTAATTTTTTATTTTTCCTTATTTAGCAGCCAAACAATAATGAAATACAAAATAAGCCAAAAATATGACCAGCAAACTGTGTCCGTCATACAATATCTGAAACTAAACAAAGATGAAGATCTCAGGAATGTTGATCTGCTCAAGTCCCTGACACATTTTAACAGTGCTCTTAGAAAAGAAAAAATCAACAATTTCAGAAATGTATGCTGTTGCATAATGAGAGCAGCAACGAGCCATGTATTTAAAAAATGGGTTTACTTAAAAATAACAATCAGTGCCTAATTAAGCAACTGGTTGGAGTGAAATTGGTTAGTGGATCAGGCCCTGACTTAGTTTGTCTTCTCTTGGCTCACTCACTTCACATTTCATTTCTGTTTGGGTGCCATTTAAGGAAAGAAATGAAGCCATTCAGAGGAACGATGAAGAAATTCATGGGAACACATCTTAAAAAAGCAAGTCAATAAAAATGAATTCAAAACAAGTTAATTAGCAGCAAAAACAGTGCACTAGTTAAGAAAAGGGTTAGAATCAAAACCTGCTGCCACTGGGACCCTCCAGGACTCTCGTTTACCAGAAGATGGAAGACGAATGTCCATTTCCTGAACTACCGTAATTATAGGCTTAGAGGGGCACTACAACGTCATTATCGTAATGCACAGAAAAAGGAGCTTAAAAAAGAAGTTCAATTTGCCAATCTCCACTCGAGTAATTAGGAGCATCACTACAACATACATAAGTTGCCTGTCTTTGGGATGTGGTAGGAAAACAGGAGAAAAACCAACACAAACAGTAATCGGGCTGGGGATTTGAACATAAATCTTTGGAAACGTGAGGTAGCTGCGCTAACCACTGTGTCACACCAGGAAGAATTTTAGCATTTCTATATTTTGCGTATATGCTTGGGTCTGATGTTATTTGGGTAGGCTGTTACCTCTAAAAATCCCTCATTTTCATTGAGAGTATCCTAGAAAGAATGTCTGTAACACCTTACCTTTGCACCATTAAGTACAGTCCATGTTTAATTATTATTAGTCACAAATGGGCAGTTGGCAAAAGTAACCTTTTGTACTTTAAAGCTAACTGATTACCCACTGGCAGCTTTCCTACATATAGACTTTAAAATATAAAAGTTTGATATTATTATGTGGATGTTCCTGTGCTTTAGATACATATTTATTCTTTCAGTGTTGATCTTGAGAAAGGAATGTGCATTGCCTGCTTTGTTATTTTCTAATTCTGGATTTACTCATCATGAGTGGCTGTTTCTTGGCTGTCTTTGTTACAATGTTCAGTCATCACTGGTGGCACCTCTGTGATGCCTTGTGCTGCTTGCTTGTGGGATTGTTTTCACAGTGCTGATTGTCTTGTTTGCTTAGTTATCTCAGTGCATAGTAGGAAGTGCAGTGGTCCTTTTGTCTTTAAACATTGGGCCAAGTGCAAGTAATTTATGGATTGCACCACAGTAAAGTAAACCTTTATTTTATATAGATTCTTTATGTAGTGAAATATATCCAAACTTGCTTTACAGCTACACAACTATAGTGCAACAAGGATATTTATATTTATATATATATATATATATATACAACATATATGCATATACTATATATATTATGGGCGGCACGGTGGCGCAGTGGGTAGCGCTGCTGCCTTGCAGTTGGGAGACCCGGGGACCTGGGTTCACTTCCCGGGTCCTCCCTGCGTGGAGTTTGCATGTTCTCCCCGTGTCTGCGTGGGTTTCCTCCGGGCGCTCCGGTTTCCTCCCACAGTCCAAAGACATGCAGGTTAGGTGGATTGGCGATTCCAAATTGGCCCTAGTGTGTGCTTGGTGTGTGGGTGTGTTTGTGTGTGTCCTGCGGTGGGTTGGCACCCTGCCCGGGATTGGTTCCTGCCTTGTGCCCTGTGTTGGCTGGGATTGGCTCCAGCAGACCCCCGTGACCCTGTGTTTGGATTCAGCGGGTTGGCAAATGGATGGATGGATGGATGTATACATTATTTATTTTTGAATTGAAGCTTATTTAGTTGAAATTACTTACTTCTGGTGAGTCACAGACTCGAACAGCAGACTTGTGGTTTTATATCTTAGCCAGCAGACCACACTGCCTACCTCTTCTAAGTTATAATTCCATGTTTGTGTTACCCAATGTATTAACTGAAATGCTAATGAAGTGGGAATGCTGATGTGCTCATCATCCGTCTTTTTCTCCCCTGTACTTACCAGTGTTGTAGTTATTATATGTGTTGCCAAATCCTACAGTAGTTTAAGTGTAGAAATCTTTTCCATTTTCTTGCTCTACCTAATGACAGCATTTAGTATGATGTAAAATGTATCTCTGGTGTGAACTTTAGAGTGTAGCATAGCCATAGCATTAAATATGACTAATGTAAATGGAATACAATTTTGTAACTGGTTGTCTTATATGAAGAAGCTTTCAGTTTGTTTAAAATACTTTGCATCTTGGCATGCTGCTGTTTTGTTTTCCTTTTGTAGGACGCCATTTTGAACTGCATTACTATGCACATTGCTACCATGTGACAGCAGGAGTTTGCGATCTCTGATGTCACTGTCACAACGATATAAATCTTGACATTACACATTTTCCATTGTCCAAGTTTCTGGAAATTCTTGAAAGACTGGCAAATATTTATTTGTTTGTGATTTTTTTTCCCAGCAACAACTTTGTGCACGTTTGATATCTGACCGTGAGTTTTCAGTAGCATTTAGGCATTTAATGATTCTGACTTTATGGTTTGACCATGGATTGCTTTAATGTTTGCATGATTATAAGTCCTGGTCTTATTTTGTTTTCAATCAGTTCAATTACTGCAATGTATGGAAGTTTTAATTGTATATATAGGGATAAACTGATGGGGAAACTCAAACAACCCTCCTATAAGTCATTGCTAAGATCAATAAAACAACTCACAAAACACCCCAATTAATGAACTGCTGTTGAGAAAAATGTGAGAATCAACATGAGTCAGAAATTACTGGTGGCATTAGTTGATTGGAATAGATGATAAAGTTCTGAAAATTAAAAGTTAGATGACGTGATGCATTAGATGAGGAGATGTAATCAGGAAAAAGTATAAATGCCCATGAATTGTTTAATTGATTGCTCATTCCATGGACTGACACATTTGTGTATAACTGTTCAAATAAAGAAATGTTCTGCATTCTCATGTTGGCTCCATGACTTGCCTTTTTTGAAAATGGAGGAAAGTTTTTTCAATAGCACATGGCACAGCTGACATTGTTACACTATTGTGACATAACAGGTCTGTTAACTCCCATTGTCACATAGTGGCAGTACAATTTCAAATAAAATGGCGGTCTGTTCCAAGATGCAAATTATTGTAAACAAGCAGAAAGTGAACAGAGATAAGATGACCAGTTACAACATTGAATTCCATGGATTGAAAAACCTGTAAAATGAAGAAAAAACATCACAGAAATGCATGGAATAATCACATTCATGACAGGTGAAATGGATATGACAATGAATTGATTGATGGTCTCTTTTAAATTGAGAACTTCTCACCTCTATTAATTTATTTCTGTCTCTTCTATTGTTTGTAAATATTTTCTTTTTAGACAGTTTTAATCATATTTTATGTTTCTGGATCATTCAAACCAGAGATTTATTTTATGATGTATGGTGATGCCATGAACTGTGCAGATTGTCTCACATTGAAAACCAGTTTTTCTGCCAGGCGTTAAAGTAAGGCTGCCAAGACATTCCATTTAAAATTGACGTTAAAACACATTGAACCAAACCTTCCAAGAGGAGGTGTCCCTCACGAATAGACCGGGATTGTGAAGTGTACTGTATATCATGTGGGAATTTAAAAAAGAATTGTGAATTCCAGATAACTGGTGTGAAGCCTGGGGTGCGTACAGCCCCCCTAACCACTACACTAATAGGCTGGACACAGTTTATTTACATGTAGAGGCGCTTCGCTTCCTACAGCACAGTACCAAATGGGACACAGTCCTCAGTTCTTTCTTTCTTTCTTTCTTTCTTTCTTTCTTTCTTTCTTTCTTTCTTTCTTTCTTTCTTTCTTTCTTTCTTTCTTTTCCTGTCCGCCTCTACTCCTCCTGGCAAGCTTTGTCCTCCACCTCCTGACTCTGGCTTTTATAGTTGTTGTAGAGGAAGAGGTGGGGCCGTGCGGGGAATGGTGGAAGTGAGGTCAGTAGGAGGGCGTGGTTTGGACAGGAGGGCGGAAGTTGGTGCTGGTTTACATGGGTTTCCCTTCTGTAGATCTGTAGAAGACGAAAAAGAGGCTGAGCATTGTGTGCCATTTGGTACTGTGCTGTGGGGAGCGAAGGAAATGCCCCCATGTGCCAATAAACTAAGTGCTATTTTGGCAAACTTGTGTCCAGCCTGTCTATGTCGGGGTTAAGGTGGCTGTACATGCCCTGGGCTTCACAATTGGCATTCCCAGATGGGACTCCTGGCCATCCGCTGGCAGGAAAACCTAAATAAACAATTATTGTGACCCAACCTGACACAGCAGCGCAAGATGCACAGACGTAGCTCTGCTCCCTCCCAGATGGGGGAAGAAGAGAGGTTAGTGCACTTTGTCAACCCTTGAGCTGACATCTTATCCTCCGTTAAGCCCTTTGACTGCCTACCATGCGCACGTGTGTGACACCGGATATATATAATGGTAAATGTTTAAAAAAATAACAAAATTTCTAGAGAATGACATTTTATTGATGGGTGAGATATGTACAAAGTGTTTTCTTAAAATATCTTCAAAAGTATTTTAATCACTACTGATAAAGCTTAAGACTGTGGAACACAGGGAACACTGTTGACCTTCCTGAACCCTACATAATGTAAAAAAGGTCAAAATAACAAGAAGCCTAGTACAGAAAATAAGGAGTAGAAATAATAAGAGGGAGTATGCACAATACAAATTAAACTGAGAAAAATAAACATCTGATGCATTTCTAGGCCTAGCTAAATGGTGATCGCCTGTCTACACATTAGGTTGGTCATCCATCTTCTCAATTCAGTTTTACAGTAATTACTACCACCAATAATTCTTTAAATTTATATAGCACTTTTCTTACTACTCAAAGCACTGTCCACTCAGGGAGGATTCGGGACGTGAACCCATGATGTTCTTATTGCGAGGCAGCAACATTGTGTGGAGCACTTATAGGTGTGGTCATAAGCGTCTTGAACATGGGAAAGGCTCTAAATAAATAAAATGTATTATTATGATGATGATGATGATTAATATAATGATACACTTGCACTCTGGAAGAATCAGGCTAGTGGGCCCATATGCATTTGTAAACCCCCAACTCTTACTTAAATACATTTAAATGGGTAGAAAACCTGTCCTCCCCAATATGTAGCAGGGGTCCAGATGTAATATAGTGGAGCCCGGTGCTGTTTTATAGTGATTTGAGGAGCACCTGCCATATTAATAGTCATCCACACTCACATTCATCACAACTTTTCAAAAGTTGTGCTTCCTGAAAAAGTTTTGTGATTATGATGGACAGCTTCAATCTGAACACAAAAAATTTCAGATCATATCACGTAGGAATTTGGAGAAACATGAATTTAAATTTTGTTTAATTCAGCATGTTTAATCACATAATGATGCTAACACATCATTGCATTAGTTCTGCTGAACTAAAAAGATTTTGCTGCTAATTTTTGTTTGTCTTCAGCATCTGATGCTTCTCTTTCAGTGTCCTACAATAGTTGGCCACCACTTGTCCTGATATCACTTTTCCATCTCAGATGTCCTGGTGAAGTCTTTTGCCATGTTTGTCACTAACTGCCCCAAGATTAGCAGGGAAGTCCAAGTGTGAATGCAGAAAATCAATATTTAGTGCCATGTTGCACTTCATGGCTTCGTATGCTTGAAGTATGTTGTTAACCAGCTGGACATAGTTTGGTGCTCTCTAGCTGCCAAGAAAATGATTAATAACATCCTTGAATGCCTTCCATGTGATTCCCTTCAGCTCCAATAGCAGATCATTAAAGCACTTGTCTTTGATGATGTCTGATTTTTGGACCAACTAAAATGCCTTTCTTAATCTTGGCATTGGTAATTCATGGAAACATCTGACAAACATTGAAGTCTTTTACCTTTGTTGTTCATTGCTTTCACAAAGCTTTTCATCAGTCCAATGTCTATATGAAGAGGAGGAAAAAATATGTTTGTTGAGTCAACAAGCAGTTTATGTGCCACACGTTTCTGCCTTGGGGCGGTCACTTCTTCTTAATGTAATGAGATTCTTTAGCTCGACTGTCACATTCACAGTACTTAGTATATCTCAGCTACACTCCTAGTAGCAGTGCCACTACTTTTAGATCACCACAGATGTTCCAGTTGTAGTTGTTGTACTGTATATGTTTCAAAAGCAACTCCATTTTTTTTAGCTCTCTTTTATCTGTAAATACATAGCAAATGGGTCTTGAAGGGTGGGCATTGCCATTTCTCACAACCTAGAGCCGTGTCTAGACTAAACAAAACCTCTTACTTTGTGAGCAAATCACAAAAATAGGTGATTATAATAAAATGGTATGTGATAGGAAAATTTAAAGGTAAATTTTGTGATCAGCAGGGGAAAATACATAACATACCTAAAAGTGTTCAGAAAGTAAAATCTTTGTTGCCCAATGTATTATATAGACTACTCTCCTCTAGTGTCTCTCCACTTTAAGCTCTGGTCTATTGATAAGCTTCAGTGTCCTGTCTTGTGGCATTCCTTTTGTAACTCACTTCTAGTCCTGATTGGGCATCCCTGTTCATGTAATTCACATAGTAATCATCCACCCGGTTAGTCATTTACAGAACCCTGCTTAGTCCAGTTTCAGAGGTGCAGAGCTTATCCCAGCAGCCCTGAGAGGCAACCCTGGACAAGACACGACTAGTTCATCCTGCATTTATTATCATGCATGGTTAAAAGATAAAAGTGGCCAGCTATTCTTGATGAGCTATGTCACAATTGACTAGTCCCTAACCAGCAAATAACACCACCATAATGGGTTTCTTTTCTAGGGCAAGGCTTGAATAGTTGTATTGAGAGCCTTCTTGGAAGTGTTATTTTTTTAAGTGCTCTTTATTCAGTCTCACTGCTTACACCATGCTGAGACAATTATCCCTACCAGGAATTCAGCGCTCCAGACATCTTGGGTATAAAAATCACAAAGCTGGGAGTGGAGATGATTTTCTGTGATGTTATTTGTTTAAACTTTATGGTCAGTGATCATCTGCTTTCGTTCTGCATGTTTAGTAAATGGACACCATAGTATAAAGACAATTTGGCAAGAGATCATTGTTATAGGTCATTCAGATTCTTCTGTGGAAAGATATCCTACATGATCATAGCCTTTTTTTTCTCTGGTAGTTTCAGTTATGCTTTACATGGAACATCTATCCTAGTTAGGCACTTAATGAGTTAGGGTCCAGCCTGACAGTTATTGTTAAAGATGTCAGTCCATCTGCAAGGGAAAGATATTAGCACATATGGAGACCTCTAGAAAGTGGGAGGAAACCCACAGAAGCCCCATACTGAGTCAGATCTGAAGCCTAGGGTATACCTTTCTCTGCACAACTGTGGTACATGACACATCACTCTGCTAAGTGTGTCTCTAACAGCTATACTCAGAATTCTTACCTTCATGTTTTGCTTAGTGGTGGTTGTGTTTTGTATAAAGAACATCTGCAAATTCTTTAGATAGATATATAGATAGATAGATAGTGAACTTGGAACCGACACTACAGTCCGAGAAAGGCACCAGAGTTAGCCACTACTTTCTGGGAAATGTCTTGTGATCATAGTTAATATTAGCTCCTTCAGTATATTTTCTGTCACTTTGTGTAGCACTCATTGAAAAAGTGCCAGGCACTCTATTATACGTAGTGTAAAAAGGCCATTGTAGGATTGTTATTGCTATGCTGAACATGAATAAGATTCTTGTATTCAAAGCTTGGCAGGCTGTCAGTAAAAGGGCAATGTTGGAGGATAAATACCAGTTCACCGGAATATTCTGCAGATGTTGCCAGCTCACTTGTTGGACAACAAAATAGACATACAGTAAGCAAGCGTGAGGTTCTGCATGAAAATGTGCATACTTCTGCTTGTTTTAATAGATATGATAGTTGGTGG
Organism: Erpetoichthys calabaricus; assembly: GCF_900747795.2. Classification (NCBI taxonomy): domain Eukaryota; kingdom Metazoa; phylum Chordata; class Cladistia; order Polypteriformes; family Polypteridae; genus Erpetoichthys; species Erpetoichthys calabaricus. The sequence goes on along the minus strand of NC_041400.2, from coordinate 39,322,468 downwards.
CATGTTTTTTTTCTCTCCCACTGAGAAATATTTTAGTACAAATGGAAAAAAAATTAAATTCAGAACACGATGGGATGGGAATGGCACTCTGAAATGCATGTTATCCTGAACCGTGACTTATTCTCATAGACCAAGGGTCATCAGGTCTTCTTCAAAGAAGAGTTGCTTAACTGTTTTCATCCAAAATAGTTTTAAAGCATTCATAATATTTTGCCTGCTTCCCTTTTAGCATTTGGTGTGCATTTGGAAGGGCACTGTTTTGGGGTATGTCATTTTCTACTTACAAAATCTTTAGATCATTTTTTTCCACTAAGTAAAACATTACTTTTTTATGTGACCATTTAAAATCATTATCTTGTGCAAAGAGTTATGTTTAAAGGCTCCGTCACCTAAAAGCATTTTGTCTATTGAAGGTCTACTGGCCTGAGTATGGCAGTGAAGTTACAGGTAGGCTACAGATAACCTGTTATTGCATATTTGGTAGCTACCTGTACTTAAGATGGCTTACACGTTTATGGTGCAATGCAGCTGTTTACATGCCTTTGATATAGTTGGAGCACAGTGAGGATAACTGGCTTTCTCAGGGCCACACAATGGGCTGGATGTAGAATTTAAACTCTTTGAGTTTTAATGCCTGTGTCTTAACTTGCAGACACCGGAAGAACAAACTTCACACAGGCTGTGACTGGGCATTGATTTGAACCAAGGACCTAACTACTGTGTTGCCATATTTTTACACTTGCTGCTAAAAACTTCTAGGCATACTTTCATGGTCCATTTTTTGTCAGTCAGTATTGGATGTTTTATTCATGTGTATTGTGTTTTATTCCACAGCATTGTTACCATGTTTGTGGCATAAAGCACTGTGTTGTTAATAGGTCTATATAAAATAAAGAGTAAACCAATTCTAGATGTCAAAATTCAAGTTAATTTACTAAATATGACATTGTTCACCTTTAATCAAGGGTGAAATCAATAATAGCACACACAGCGAAAGTACTGTAGCCATTGGATTTGTAGGGAAAAAAATCCATCTGTTTTCTTACACATGTGATCAAATTCAGGGGGAATGGTGTTATAACTTCTCTGTTTATTGTTTTTTTTTAACATTTGTGATGTTTTTCTATTATTACGATATGAATTATAATACTTTTTAGGTAGATTAGATTAGATAAACTTTATTAATCACATGGGGAATTTCAGATGCATACAGCAGCAGAATCATAAAAAAAAAGATACAGACTCACAGGACAGATAATACAGCCAATCAATCGATCAATCAGTACGTAAATAAATAAATGAAAATAAACTTAACTAGTACATCGGGTGGAAGCATTGAATTGCCTGATAGCAGTGGACAGAAAAGACCCAGGGAGGTGCTTCTTAACACGTCATGGTTGAATGAGCTGTAGCTAAAGTTCTCCATGAGAGCACATACTGGAGGAGATGGAGGGGATTTTTCATGATGGCATCCAATTTTGCCATCATCCAGTTTTCCACAACAGCTTCCATTGTGTCTGCAGTTTGCCCTGTGATGGAGCAGGCATTGTTCGGGCATTGTGGTAATTTTCAAGTTGCTTCCTTTCTGTTTGTTTTTTCTCTTTATCTCCTGGTCCTAGTTCTGTTGTCCATGATGAACTTGCCTTTTTCTAACTTTGGCCACCATAGCTAGAGCTTAGTCTAGCGGTTTTAGGTACACATCAGTAACTAGCCCTGGATTTATAGCAGAGGACACCCACATTCATTCAGACAGGACTAATTCAGAGTGTCCAGTGAATGCAACATTTTTGGAAGGTTAAGAGCAAAATGGGAACAACTAGAGAAAAAAGAAACCCTAGACAAGAAGAGAACCTGCAAACTAAAAACATACCTTAGCCAGGCCAGAATTCACATCTGGTCTCCTGGAGGTGTGCATCACTAGCATATTAGCCAAATTTTTCTTTTTTTAATTCATCAAAGTAAAGTGCATTTAAGGGTACCCATATAGAGACTCTAAATAATATAGATGACTGGCATCATAGTTAAACTGCATACACGATAATTCTTTATAAGTCCATCAGTCCCATGTATATGAGGTATCCTTTGTAAACTGTCTCTCAGCACTGAAATCACAACAAATCATATTAGATTATACTTTATTTGTCTGCAAGGAGAAATTATAGTTTTACAGAAGCTCCAAAATAAATAAATATAATAAAAACAAACAATAACCTCTACACACACATAAAAAGTTCTGGTTTTGATAACAGAGCTGTTGCTGTCATTAAAAGGCTTGTAGATGGTAGTAAGATTGTACCATAGGTTTATATTTAAAGAAATTAATACTTGGATAGAGCAGGTCCAGCTTACAGTGTCCATGGTTCTAACAGGCCTAATAGACACTGGATTCCTTGCTTAAAGTCACCAGCATTCATAACGGTTCATCATTAAGATATTCATACAGATTCAGTCATTTCTGTTGCTGTATGAGCCAGGATAATGTAACTTTTTACATTTGCTCCAGATATTTGCCCCTTTTCGAATTCATTTCTGAACTAGCAGCTGTTCTGATAGGGCGACTGTGATTGTAGTGCTACCAGTTGAGTACGGGAATATTTAATACAGTATATCCCTTTTTACATTCCTCAGAGTCTCTTATATTCTCAGATTTTGCAGACATAGGTTTCCATCAGATATTTTATGCTCACCATGTGACGTTTCTCAAGTTTGCAGCTCATCCAAGAGACAGTTGAGGTGGGCCAGTGCATGGGTCTGTGTCGACAGCAGCATCACTTCAGTTTACTTTAAAATTAATCTAAATATGTATGGTAACAAGCCAGAGGCAAAATCTTAACATTACTAATTAATAAAATTAATTAATTACATTAAAAACATTGAAAAAAGAATGAGAGTTTCTGTAAAGGCTGCTGCATGACACCTTGGCCTAGATGGAATGAAAAGTATCAACAAGGTGTCAGGCCATTGCAAAATAACGTCTCTTATCAGGTGGCACTATTGTAATTTTATAAAACTAAATACTTTTTCTTCAGTATCACGATGGGGTATTATATCATAATATATCATGATATTGTTCCTGATGGATTTTAAAAAACGTGTACAGCATTAAGGCATTTTTTTTGTATTTGCTTTCTTTGGCTAAAGACGGTCATGTTGAAATTAAGGGGCAGTGCTTGGTGTACCTATGCTAGTAGTGATGTACCATTAACAGGTAATGTAAAGCCTGTTTTTCACCAGTTGTTAATGGGAGATCATGAAAGACACCTAAGTGTGCTGTTTCTTTTACTTTTATATCTTACTAACATCTCACATGATCTTCACAGTGAAAGTTCAAAAGAATCTGCTGACTCTACAGAGACTTGTACATAATGATTGTTTTTGCTTCAATATTTTAATCTACAGATAAGCAATTAAAAGTTTTCCCAGTGTGGTTCAAGTTTTGACAAGCCATGTGAATGCCTAAGAAGTCTGGGGGAAAAAAGTACTGAGTTTTTGCATATTTTTAAACTTTTTTTGTCTTTTTAAAGCAAATAGCTCTTTTTCTTCTTCTTTGTCTTCCTCTTCATCTTTTCCTAGTACTAATAAAAGTAAAATGCTCTAGGATGCCAATGCCTATAAAATAATTAGAATCTTTTAAAGAAAAGATAAAATAAAGCAGTGAAAATCATAAATTATTTTTATATTTGATGTTTTGTTTTACCCAGAATATTCAAATGAAAAGAAGGTAAAACTGGTAAAAATAACTCTAAACAAGAGACAGAATAAAAAGGAAAACAAAATACATCTGTCATTACTTTGCTATACTACTGTTAGTATACTGTGTATGTGAATGGACATGGAAGTAACACATGTGTGTGTATAAGAAGAACACATGTTTGGATTGAAATATCTCTTTGAAAATAAATGATAAACTTCTGTGTTTTACTATATATATAGTGATCCTTTAATGGGCAGGTTCTGTTCTTTAGTGATGTCATTGTTTTTTTTAGTGTTTGTCATCCATTATCCAGTGAAGCATCACTTTTGTTTTTTTGTTCTCCACTCAAAGACTGAATTTGCTAGAGGACTTGCTCCTGAAACATGTCCAGCTCAGTTCTTCTGTCAATTCCAGTTTCAGACAATTAATAATTTGTCTTTCACCATTCCTAGAATTTCATCTTTAGCTGGTTTGCTCCATGTTCAAGGTTTAAGATTTCTTTATTTAGTCATGTTTACACAAGAAAACATGAAATTTGCCTTCTGAGTTGCATCCAATGATAGGCAGAAAGAAATAAAACAGAGACGAGACAGATTTAGATAAGGCAGTCTGATAGTGCATATATATATATATATCTATATATATATATATATATATATCTATATATATATATCTATATCTATATATATATATCTATATATATATATCTATATATATATATATATATCTATATATATATCTATATATATATATATATATATATCTATATATATATATATCTATATATATATATATATATATATATATATATATATATATATATATATATATCTATATTAGGGCTGCACGATTAATCTTTTTTTTCTCATGATAACAATATTTATGACCCACGATCAGTTAATAAATATCGTCGCGATTTTACAGTATAAAGACCAAACTGTTTTTTATGGGCTGAGTTTACGGATTGGACTGCGCCACTATAACGTTACTGCGTCTAGATTGCAAGCGCTTTCTGAAGCAGTAGAAGTCAATAGCAGCAATAACAGTCAGTCAGAATAAACATATGATGGCGGAGCAACGTGAGGAAGGTGCAGAAGTGCGATCGTTAGTTCCTAAAAAGGGGTCATACTCAGTTGTCTGGAACTATTTCGATTTCGAGGAATGTGATGTTGATTAGGTACGAGTCTTGTGCAAACTTTGCTCCTGTTCCGTCCAAACGTCCCAAGGTAACGCAACAAACCTCATCAACCACCTTAAAAGCCACCACAAAGTACACTATCAAGAATTTCAACGACTGAAGGCACAAACAGCAACAACAAGAAATTACCAGCCATCCACAACACAGACAACAATATCAGGGACATTGTTCAACGCAATACCATATCTGCCTAGCTCGCAAAGACACCGGGAAATAACAGAGGCGATCACGTACCATATAGCCAAGGATATGTGTCCAATAACCACCGTGAGCAGTGAGGGGTTTAACAAAATGATCGCAACACTTGATAAAAGATATAGCATTCCCTCACGCAACCATTTTTCCAATGTTGCGCTGCCCTCGCTGTATGCGAAATGCCGAAAAGAAATAGAAAGAGAAATTCTCAGGCTCAGCCTTGAATATTTTGCTGCCACGACCGACTTATGGTCAAGCAGAACTGCGGAACCGTATTTGAGCTTGACAGTTCATTTTATTGACAGCGAGTTTGAGATAAAAAGCAAGCTTTTGCAAACTTCGTTTTTCCCACAAGACCATACAGCGGAGTTTATTGCAGTGGGCCTCAAAGAAGCGATGTCCGCTTGGGGCTTGGTGGAAGAAAGACTTGTGTGCATCACAACGGACAACGCAGCTTATATGATTAGGGCAGCATCTGTGAATAACTGGCCGAGGCTACACTGCTTTGGTCACAGACTTCATTTACCAAAGGAATAATCGTCATTATTAATCGTGATAAAAATTTTGAGCAAAATAATCGTGATAATCATTTTTTCTGTCATCGTGCAGCCCTAATATATATATATATATCTATATATATATATATATATCTCACCTGTATAGGAACTTCTGGAGCAATTTGTGTGGGTTTTTAAAGCAACTATACTTCCCGAATTGCTTGAGTTAAGTTCTGCATGTAATGGATATCTGTCATCAGTTTAGATGATTTCCAGTTTTTTTGTTATTGTCCTCTGAAACACACTTACCAGATAATCTACATCTGCTCCAATAACTTTAGCTGCCAGCTTAGTAATTTGCTGGAGCTTTTTTAAATTTTGTTTTGTCAGTCCACTAAACCAGGCAACGAAGTTGAAAGTGTTAACAGACTGGAACATACTGCGATAAAAGAACAACATGATGTCCTTGTCCACTTTAAATAGTTTGAGTTTACAGAGGAGAAATAAGCACTGATTGTATTTAGAGAATATTTTTTCTGTATTTGTATTCCAGTTAAGGTGGTTATCTAGGTTATCTAGGCTAGCTACCACTCAAAGGTTTCTTGTGTTATTATAGTCTACTAGCCAACCTGCGGCATAGCATACGCCGCATAATTATTTGTTGATGGGTGAACACTTCCTGAAAGACACAGTTGTCCAAATGGGGTGAGTTTGAGGATACGACCCTGAGTGAATGAAAAGATGGAACTCTGGAGAGAGCAACATACAATTGTCCGTGACTGAAAACTGGTTTTGGCAGATGCAGGCATATCTTTTTGAAAGTTTGTCCCTGTGCCTTATTAATTGTCATTGCAAAGGCCAATCTAACAGGAAATTGTCTGCGTGTAAAAGTAAAAGGCAAATGTGAATCTGATGGGGTCAGGGATATCTGGGGAATAAGTACAGTTTGTGAGGTAGAAGTTGCGATAGTCTTACACTCCAGTACATTGCGGTGAATGCTGGTAACAGAAAGTGTAGTGCCATTACAGAGACCATTTGCTGGCAGGAGGTTTCAGAGAAGCATGATGACTGAACCAGTTTTAATTTTGAGTTTATGCGGAGGCATGCCAGTGGGAGTAAAACTATTAAGAAATTCTTCGGGGAATGAAAGTTGATCTGCAAGATCGTCTGTGACGATGGAGTCAACGCTGGTGAAAGTCACTTCGTCGGTAGGGATAAGTTTCAGCACTTGTTCATTAAGGTGTAGCGAGTCTTCGTTGGTGACGCTTAACATAGCTCGCGTGATGAGTTGTTCCAGAGTGACAGTTGAGAAGTCGATGTCGCCATATAGTTGTTGAACGGGATCAAAAATAAAAGGAAAACAATGTGAAGGCAATGTCACAGGTGTTCCGTTTGTCCCGTCTACAACATCGAGGAGCCATTTTGCGAAATGTTGTTCTTCAGGAAGAGCTTTCATATTTGTCGTCAGTGTAAGAACATGTTGTTGAGCCACAAAGGTTGCTTGTTAATGCAACTGGTGACAGTAAGTGCTCGGGAACCATGCATAATGACGGGGAGAATTTGTCGTAAATCTCCACCCAATAGTATTGTTTTGCCTCCAAATGGCTGCATGTCACCCGTGAGGTCACGTAATAACCTGTCAACTGCCTGGAATGCGTATGCATGTGTCATTGGCGCCTCGTCCCATATTATCAATTTGGATTGCAGAAGATGTTGAGCGTGTGGCGAGGTAGGTTTGATGTTGCATGTGGAAGTAGTATTCAGCCTTAACGGTATTTTAAAAATGGAATGTGCAGTTCGTCCACCCGGTAACAATGTTGCAGCTATTCCTGTAGATGCTACGGTTGTAGGAATGTCTCCCCTAGCTCTGATGGTATGAATCAGGGTTTTGTAGACAAAGGTTTTCCCTGGTCCTTCAGGACCATCTAAGAAGAAGCATGTTTGTCGGGGATGGGAATCGCTGTATGCAGCATGTTTCTGTTCTGTGTTGAGTTTGTCGTAGTGTTCCGGGAGGAGGGTAAGAGTTGGCGGCCGGGGCTCTGTCGTGCGTATCTCATGACGTGGGAGGAGGGTTAGAGTTGGTGGGTGGGGCTCTGTTTTGTGTGCGTGGATGCAGGAGGAGGGTTAGAGTTGGTGGGCGGGGCTCTGTTGTGCGTATCCCATGACGCGGGAGGAGGGTTAGAGTTGGCTGGTGGGACTCTGTCTTGAGTGCGTGCATATCCCATGGTCGGGTGACTTGGTGGATTATATATAGAAAAGCAGCCGGAACCGAAAAGAACAATGAAAAGTCAACGTGGCTCAGAGGTGCATGTGGACTGTAGCAGAGACGAAAGCGACTGAGGCAGTGTTTGGTGAGGTGTTGCGTGCTGGCACATGACCAGGCAGTGTGCATGCCTCGAGAGTGAGGGTGGACGCGGGAGGAGGGTTAGAGTTGGCAGGCGGGGCTCTGTCGTGCGTATCCTATGACGCGGGAGGAGGGTTAGAGTTGGCAGGCGGGGCTCTGTCAAACGTATCCCATGGCCTCTGTCTTGCATGCCATGGTCGGCTGCTTAGTGAATTGTTGGTGGGCGGGGCTCTGTGAGTTGGCGGGCATGGCTCTGTCTTGCGTCTTGCGTGCCATGGTTGGCTGCTTAGTGAATTGTTGGTGAGCGGGGCTCTGTCTTGCGTCTTGCGTGCCATGGTCGGCTGCTTAGTGAATTATATATATAGATACCTTCAATTCATATACATCTACACTCCAAACCACACTCTTTTTCATGTACTTCTCTATAAGTAAGTAGTGATCGATATATCCTGTGTTTGATTTGTGTGATCCTGTGGTTCTGTTTCTTGGAATCTTTTGCTAATGCACTCTCAAGCATATTTATTGTGAGCTGAAAATGTGCGATTTATTTGCATTGTAAATGCATATTGCCTTCTTTTTAAATCTCCAATAGTTGTAGAAGTCAGGGTCCTATGCTGTAGTTAGAAGGTCAGGGATGAGAGAAAAACAAAAACTCTCATCAAACATGATGTTAGAGAGAAAAAACCTCTAGGGGTTCCAAGACCAAAGAATCGTATAGACATGCTTCAGTACATACTGTATATGTGATAAAATTGTCTTGTTATGATACTAAATACTATTGTTTTATTATTAATCTTCTTTTACTTCTTATACACTTCTTATATACATCTTTTCTTTTGCTGGTGTTTATTTTTAATCCATCCTTTGCAAAGAGTACATTTAGTTCATCTACTTTTTTTTATAAACTAATAGTAAGTACAGAATTAATATAAAGTCCTATCTATTAAACCTTATGGGAAAGACTATGCCCAGGGGGGTTTTAATAAAACATTTCAAACTGTTGAGTAAGCTGGGCTTGAATTATTGAAAAATGATTGGTAAATCAAATGATTGTGTCTGTATTAAATTCAGAATTCAAATAACTGGCTACATGTATAACCCCAAATCAGAAAAAGTTGGGACAGTATGGAAAATGCAAATGAAACCAAAACTGCAGTGATTCTTAAATTTACTTTGACTTGTACTTCATTGCAGACAGTATGAACCCTAGATACAGTATTTCATTTCTTAAATACATCCATTCTTGCATTTCAGGCCTGCAACACAGGGGAAATTTAAATGTTGATGTAATTTCAAACAGGTGATGTCAACAGGTGATTGTAATCATGATTTGGTACAAAAACAGTGTCCACCAAAGGCTACATCTTTGAGAGGCAAAGATGGGCAGAGGATTTCCAATTTGTCAACAGATGTGTGAGAGAATTATTGAAATTTTTAAAAACAATGTTTCTCAAAGAAGATTGGAAGGGATTTGCATATTCTTCCCTCTACAATGCATAATATCATTGAACGATTCAAAGACTCTGGATAAATTTCAGTGTGTAAAGGGTAAGGTATCAAGCCTAAGCTGAACACCCGTGATCTCTGATCCCTCACACAGCACTGCATCAAGAGCCATCACTCATCAATAGCTGATATAACCACATGGGCAAGGGATTTCTTTAACAAACCTTTGTCAAGCACTACAATATGGAATTACATTCACAAATGCCACATAAAACTTTACACTGCAAAAAAGAAGTCTTAATGTTGACCATGTCCAGAAGTGAAGTCGACTTCTCTGGGCTCAGATGAACCATCACACAGTGGAAATGTGTATTGTGGTCAGACGAATCAGTATTTCAGATCTTTTGTGGGAGAAATGGATGACATGTTGTCCGGACCAAAGACAAAAAGGATCATCCAGACTGTTTTCAGCAACAAGTCCAAAAGCCAGGATCTGTCATGGTATGGGGACACCCATGCATTTTTCAACAAGACAATACAAAACCACATTCTGCACACATTACAAAGGCATGGCTGCAGAAGAAGAGGTATGGGTATTGCACTGGCCTGCCTGCAGTGCTAACCTGTCCCCAGTAGAGAATTTTGAAATGAAAAATGTGACAATGATGACCCTGTACCATTGCACACCTTAAGATGTGTTTGCAGGAAGAATGGGACAAAAATACACCTGAAATGCTTCTTTGCTTGGTATCTTCAGTGAAAAAAATGTCTTTTAAGCATTTTGAGAAAGAATGGTGACATCAGAAATTGGTAAATGCTTTACCGTACCAACGTTTTTTGGAATGTGTTGTAGGCCTGAAATGCAGGAATGGATGTATATTAACAAATGAAATGAAGTTGACCAGATAAAATATGAAATATCTTGGATTCTTACTGCCTGCAATGAAATAAAAGTTAAGGTAAATTTAAGTATCAATGTGGTTTTTTTAATTTGCATTTTCCATACTGTCCCAACTTTTTCTGATTTAGGCTTCTGACATCTTTTGAAGTGTGTTGCCTTTGCATTTGCTGCTCTATAGCTACTCTGTTTTTTACTCTCTGTAGTTTATTTTCTCACAAATCTGAGCAGTCGGTCGACTGAACATACTTGAATTTTAAAGGGAAACCTGACAATGAATTGAATTCTAAAAACATGTTCCTTGATCATTAAAATGGCTCTCTTTCAGCACAGATATTTTTCTGTACTATTTTGCATGTAAAACATACTAAAATAAAGCATCAATCAATCTGTTAGTCAATAGTTTTCTGCCTTTTGTAATCAGAAATATGACAAATTGGATTGTAATGCAAACAGTCTTGATTTGAATGATTCTAACAATTCAAGAATATCTTAGTAAGTTTATATAATTACTAAATCATAGGTAGGATGGATTAGACAGAGGGTGGAGTAACATAATATACTGTAAGCATGACTAAAGGGAAAAAAAGAAATTAACACCACATTAATTGTAAACATAAAATATGTCTTGTGAATTATTTAAACGTTAAATTAGGGAGCCTTGCTTATACACCTAATTTAAACTAACACCACATTAATTGTAAACAGAAAATATGTCTTGTGAATTATTTAAACGTTAAATTAGGGAGCCTTGCTTATACACCTAATTTAATCTATGTGGCCAAAAGCGGACACCTCTTCAAATTATTCAGTTCAGATTTTTCAGTTGATCCCATTATTAACAGGTGAATATTATCAAGCACATAGGCAGTCAATCTCCCTTTGAAACAATGGCGGTAGATTTGGTCACACTGAGGACCTCAGTGACTTTAAAAGTGGCACTTTCATTGGATCCCAACTTTGCCACAAGGCATTATATGAAATTTCTGCTGTGTTAGATCTTCCCCAATCAACTGTAAGTTCTATTATTGTGAAGTGGAAGCATCCAGGTGTAACAACAGCTCAGGCATGAAGTGGTAGAACCTGTCAACTAATAGAGCAAGGTTGTCGAGAGCTGAAGTGCATATAAAAATCACCTCTCCTCAAAGTACCAAAGGTCCTTTGGAAGCAGCATCAGCACAGGAATTTTGCGTCATGAGCTTCATGGGTTTCTAATGGCTGAGTGGCTGGACATAAGCCTTAAGATCACTATGCGCAATGCCAAGTGTTGGCTGGATACGATTAAAGCTCTTCTCCATTAGACTCTGAAATAGTTGACACTTGTTTTCTGGATTGATGAATCCTGCTTCACTATCTGGTAGTCTGATGGACAAATGAATGCCAGGAGAATGCTACAGCAGCTTCTGTACTGCATAGTGCCTGTAATGTTTTGTGGAGGGGGGATAATTGTCTGGGGCTGTTTTCCAGTGTTTAGGCTTAGCCCTTTGGTTCAAGTGAATAGTATTGTTAATGCTACAACATACAGACATTTCAGACAATTGTCCACTTCCATCTTTATGGCAACAGTTTGAGGAAGGTCCATTCCAGTATGACTGTGCCCCTGTGCACAAAGCCAGGTCCATAAAGACATGGTTTAAGGAGTTTGGTGTGGAAACACTCAAGTGTACTGCACAGATTCCTGACCTCAACCCTATTGAATACCTTTGGAATGAATTAGAATGCCGATTGCTAGCCAGGTCTTCTTATCCAAGATCAGAATCTGACTTTACAAATGCGCTTTTGGTGGAATGAGCAACACAGTCCTTCAGACACCCTCCAAAATCTGGTGGAAAGCCTTCCCTGAAGAGTGGAAGGAGATAAAGCTGCAGAGCAGGGGCCTACTCCATATTAATGCCCATAATTTTAGAATGGGATGTGCAACAAGTTCTCATAGTTTTGAAGGTCAGGTGTACACAAACTTTTAGCCAAGTATAGTATACCTTGGAAGAGTTGGGGAGAGGGCATGAAGACTATTGATGTGCAGTATGTTAAACTTCATAGGATATTTCTATGACATTGTAAGTGTTTCTGGAATGCTACATTTTGATTTTAGAGAAATATTAATGGAAACTTGAGGCTAACATATCTTACCCAACTGGTTATAGGTTAATGACATTTCTCCTAAGGCTGTTTCTATTATAGTATTTTGATAATGTTTCTTGTATAATGGGTACAGAAGAGAGATCTATTTTAATCCAACTAATTATTTAACTTGTATAAATCCATCATAATCTAAATCACAATTTTTTGTATTATATTTATGTGCAACGGCAGGCAGTGTGGTGCAATGTTTAAAGCTTTGGACCTCAGGTTGTGGCTTCAAATCCCACCATAGACACTCTAAGAACGTGAGCAAGTCATTCACCAGCCTGTACTCCAATTGGACAAACAAAAGAAGTGTAACCAATTGTATCTTAAATGTTGTAAGTTGCTTTGGATAGAAGTGTCGGCCAAATAAGTAAATGTAACTTATATCCAGTCTTTAGGTTTATACAACCAGTTCTCTGATGCAAGAACCTTGTGCCAAAGAATGCCAGTGTAGTCAGATGGCATGATTTATGTAAACATGATCAGTCGTATTGCTTTCTCTTGTATACACTGATACATGCGGTCCAAAATTGAAAATGCTATCTTCTTAAAGTGCAAGCAACCTGAAATTTTAATTTTGAGTCTTTTTACACAAATTGATAATACTAATTAGCTATGCTGCAAAAATATTTCAGATTTAAAATTCAAATTTAAGTGTTCTCCCAAAGTTTCAGTGTGCAAATTGGAATCATGTTGATACTGAGACTCACTCCATTCAAAAATACAGTGGAAACGCTTGTTGTTTTAACTGAATTTTACAGCAGGAACTGTCATTTCACCTCAGTGATATGTTTATATAACGTACATGTTCTGGAAGACTATTTTATTATTATTATTATTTTATTATGCTTTATGTGCACTTCTTATACAGACAAATTCAAAGAAGCTGGGTAATGTTTAAACATCTATATGGCTGGACTTTGTAAACAGTACTGGCATTTTTTCAGAGTAAAAAAAAAATGATTTTACTGTCCCACGATATTAGAATGCTTAGACTATGTTTATGGAGTCGTAAAAACTAATTTTAATGAATTCTTTCAGCCACTACACACAAGCTCATACTTTCCATGTTTTTAAAACATAGGCTGGAGTCTTTTTTTGACATTTAGAAATAAATATGCAAAACTCAATTGAATGAGCATGTTGGATTCACTCTTGGATTTCTGCCAAGGCTTCAGTTTAAGCCAGGGATTGCACGAATCATGCATTTTATTATCAAAATCCTGCACAACTTAATTTAATAAAGTGGAAAAATCCTGCTTCTTTTTAAAAGAAAAATAAATCGGGAGTAAAGCTTTGGGTGAGTCTGAAGTTACCAAATCATTGTGGATTACTTTGCTTATTACTGATAATATTTGATGTTGTTGTCATTATCAAGAGAATCCTGAAATCCCATAGCTGAATGATTTTGAAAACTGACCTTAAAGTGACCTGATTAATTTTGTTTTATTATGTCTTACTCTTCTTGAGCAATGTTTGTGCCTGTTAGCTTTCATGTAACTATAGTAATTTGTAGTAAAATATGTTAAAGCAAAGTTTACTTAAGAAATAATTTAAGAAAACCATTTTGAATAAAAAAATTCTAACATGTAACCTAAGTCAGTGTTACAGGATATTCATTTATCCTCACCACCTGCTGAATCTTCACAGGTTCAAATATGAGTCCCTGAAAATGCAAATGATAAATAATTAGCTCCATCATTTAATTTTCCCATGGTGGGTGAAAAAAACACCATACCAAACTTGATTCAATTTGCAACAATTATAATATTATGAAAAATCACCATGTTTTTACTTGCATTGGTATGCAAAATGTAGATGATTTGAACGTAGCACAGCTAGCCCCTTATCTTCTGTAAAAGGTGCAGATGCTTCCATGAAGTACACACTTGTGAGCAAACCTTGTTCACTATCCTGAATTTTGGGGATTATGTGATTATGATATAGGGGTTATCTCAGGATTTAAGATCAGTCATAATAAAATACTAGTATCATTTAATGGTAAGCCTGGACATTTCCTATTCTTTGTTGTTCTTGTCATTTGGTTAAGAATTGCAATTTTTCTAAAGCAGACTTACCCAACTTTCTGTCTTAAGTCGTAGTACGGGGTTTCAACGAATGGGACTCTTTTTTTTAATAATTTTGCTGTTGCACATTGTGGTTTTATTTGCATTAGTTCTTCATGATGGAATTGCCAAATTGGTTTCTTGTTTTTGCTAAATCTGAAATGTCAGTTCTTCTAAAGAAAACATGGCTGGCTTAGTGTCACAAGTCGTAGTACAGATTTTCATTGAACAGGGTTCTTATTTAATACCTCTGTCATTGCACTTCATGGTTTTATGTGCTTTTGTTTTTCATGAAGGAATTGCAACATTGGTTTCTTGTATTAGCTTAGTCTCAATCTAAGATCTGTTTGACAAGGCCATCAACTATCAGACACCAGGCAAGTGCAAAACAACTTTATGTAAACCTGCTTTGACAAATGAAGTGATCAAGAACAGTCCTTGAAGCTGTGCACCCATCTTACATCCACCAGTCCAGTGTAGCTCACCAGGCCACTCACACAGACCCATTCCCAGTCCTTCTTCCAGCAAGTGGAAGAAAGTTGGAAGTTTCCTCATGTCTACTTCTACCCATGCCTTTCCCCAGTGCATTCCTCAAAGTCTTCTATGGTTTACTTATTTAAAAGAAAACATAACAAAGTAGATGTGGGCGGTATGACCAAAATTCTATATCATGGTATTTTTCTAAATTCTGCCGGTTTCACGGTATTAGATGGTATTTTTTCCCCCATGCATGAGTGGATGTTAACCACATTTTCCACTGCAATTACTGCAGTAGACTGGCTAAGAATAACCTAGTCGACTGTTATGAGAATTGTACATCGTACAAAAAGACATTTTAATGTGCACACAAGTATTAATCCAGGTTTGCATGGCCCCATAAAGTGATAGTTTTCAAGGGGGTGGCACTAAAGAGAAGGAATCACATTGCATGACAGATGCAGTCAAAATATAGAACCTTTTAATTGAACAAATTTTGCAAAAGCTTAAACTATGATTTTGACAACATATTTTCAACCATCCAAAGAGGCATTTAGACTTAGTAAAATATCCAGAGGTGTTTGTCAAAAGTTGGATTGCACTGAACACGTCTTAGAAAAGGAATAAATAGTAAATATTTTTTGTAAACCAACTACTCTTTCTGTTAATGTTAACAATCTCTGTCCACTGACATGTTAAAGTGACTTTTTAAACAATTTTACCATCATTAAACTGCATAATATTTAAACTAATAAATAATAACAATAAAATACAAAATAGTATTACTGATAGTTGCACCATTACTTCAAGGCTTCAAGCCCAGGTGCATTACACAGTATTCACCAAATTAAAATAAAATAAAACAAGTGCAACTTGGTGATGACATCTTACCAACTGTACCATCATTTAGGCAAACTGCATTAATATGGACCTTGCTTCAAGCTAAGCTATATACATAAATAATAAAACTGCAACTTGCATTTGTAATGCTGTTTGTGGTATAGCCCTATGGAAGCGCATTAGGGCCACTGTGAAGAAAAAAAAATATGGACACGGAAGAAAAAAACAAACTATATGTCGAGAATAAATTCGACATGTTGACTTTATTCTTGACATTTCCACTTTAAAGTTGACACTTATGTCAAGATTAAAGTCGACATTTCCACTTTATTCTCATAGTTTATTTTATAATTAATGTAGAATGTTGTAAACTAAACTTCATCCTAAAATCATTGTTTAATTTACTAGATTTTCTCAAACCCCGTCATAAGTTAATGCAGCACATCAAATACTTTGTGTTAAGTGTTCCCCGACCCAGTCGTTAATCACTACGCTTCTTAAACTGACTTCCTCCGCACTAAGAGCAGGCGTCTGCAGCAATCACCGCACAGAATCTATTCACTTCATGATATTCCTGCTCTCTACCAAAACCCCAGTTCCTATCTTTCCTTTTTCTTTCTCCACATTACCAATCACCACACGATAAACGTCTTTGTGAAATTAAAACTAGTTATTAACTTAGCTGACGGAGTGTTCAGAACTTTAAAAATATCTTCGTTATACATGTTTAATTATGCCATCCATTCAGAGTTGCGCCCATCTCTGAACGAGTCGCCAGCACATCGCAGGATGAATACAAGCAAAACATACACTAGCAAGTACAAAAACAAGTACAACTTGGCTTGCAGTATTATCCAGTAGTATAGAAACAGTATTTACACATCTGACCTTTTAAAACTAAAGTATCTCCAGGCGATGGACGTGACTCCTTTTTTTCGGCAAAAGTTCTTCTGTTGTTCATGTTCAACTTTATCATCGGCTTCAGTTTCGGAATGCCCTCTGTCCATTTTTCACATTTCACAGAACTTTAATTTTTTTGCGCATTTATTTATTTAATTTTGTCCGAAATAGTCCTCCATATACCTATGCTACCGCCCACTATTTGGTGGTGTAGCAGTGAAAAAGAGCCCTAGTGCAACAAATATGTGTTTAGCAGTGTAGCAGTGAAAAAGGTCCCCACTTGAACAGTTTCCCGCTGCGCCACATTCCGAACGTCGTTTAGGCAATTTAAACCGGTGTTGCGGTATAAGAAAAATCCATATCATAAAAAAAAAAAAAAAACGGTTTTCGGTATGAACCGGTATACCGCCCAGCACTATAACAAAGTACACTTTTGGTTGCGTTCCTGTTCAGGCGTGTCCAGTTAGATATTTAAAAATTATTTTGAAGTAATAGACTAGTCAACAGAGAAAAGAAGCAAGTGACAGAGTCATGGCACAACTAATTCAACAAAAAACAATAAGACAAAAACGTACCATTACCTCCAAATTTTAACCTAAGCTGCAGGTCTTTGTGTTGTGGAATATTATTTTTTAGAATAATAATATGGTGAAGTTGCTTGAGTTTATGTATTATATTATTCCCATCAAAGTCTGGATGTTAAAATGTAACCATTCTAGACAGAAGTTTCATGTTTTGTTTTAATTTTTTAAGACTGCTGCAAACTTTCATGGCTGTTTCTATAATAAATGATACTTCACGCTGCCCAGCATGGATGATGAGTTTTAATGACAGGGCTACAATAACTGATGAATTTTTCTGGTCTCAGACTTGAGAATTACCCTTTCAGGTTGGCCTTGCCATTTCAAAGAAATGAAAGATTAACGTTTTTGGCAATTTTATTCAATAAGGTTGCCAGTTCATTTAAAATAAGGCATTTGTTATGTGTGCTTCTAGAGTTCAATGATGTGAGCAGTCGTTGTAAGTGTTTAAACTCTTGTTCCTTTTTTAAGTCACGCATTTAGGAAAACTGTTAAGTTAGGATGGATAAGGATAATGGAGGAACAAAAACAACTGTAGATATCCCCTATCTGGAAATAAAGGCTGCATAAACCAGGATGCTTTCACTTACTACTCTGTATATAGTAGCTGTTGGTGTGACAAGACTTTTCAAATCAGGGCTGCCCACTATGTTTACAAAATTAAATAAATTAGTGATATGCAAGTAAGAAAATATATCGTGAATGGGAATAAATAAATACTAGAAATGATATGTTAGCATAAGTTATTGTCACAAAAGTACATGTATTTTTGTTGCTTATTTCTTTACTTATTTACTAACTGTGCTACCCATCTAAGACAGGTTGAAATCAAAATAATCAACATAGATGTCATTTTTTTTATTGGATACATGGGTTGCCCGTTTGGTCTGATATAATAATGCAAACCTTTCCTTCACGGCGGCCTTTTCCGTTTCAAACTGAACTTCCCATTTTTGCCTCACTCTCTCTCACATCCTTGCTTACCAAACTAGCCTCTCTTATAGTTGAAATGTTTTGCTGGGAAAATACAGCAGTGGTCGCTACGACATTGGCCTGGTTTAGTAACTCAAGCCTGGTTATGTCAGGGATGTGCGTCAATTTGTCATTATTTTCACTCATCCATTGCCCACTACACAATGTTATCAGTCATTAACATTACAGTTATAAACCTCATTCATGAGGCACAAGGGGGTATATGAAAATTGTTATAATGCAACTGTTGGTGGTTAGGCCAGTGAGTCCCATTTTCTTATTTTAGACCCTTATTTGATAGTTGTTTTTTTCTTTCATTTTTAATTTCTTGACCATTCTTCTGTACTTTTTTTCCCCCTATATTATATTTTTCTGCTTAACTCTAACAACCAGATAGACATACAGATGCATTGACACACATGCACACACAGACACTTGTCCTTTTAATAAGGTGGATAAGCTCATTTCTGTCTTTCCAGGAGTTGCTCTCTTTTGGACGTGTTCAGTGTTAATATTTGCAGTTCACCATCTATTGAAAAGTATTAATGCATGTAGTAATAAAATCCATTGTAATTTTCATTTCAACAGATGGCACATCACAAACATTAGCAATGCTTTTACAACTCCCACACTAAATGGCATATAACAGAAACCTAGCAACCAGCTGAACGCTAAGATACAGAAACACACACAGTGTTCACACACAGACCCTTGTCCTTTTATTAAGGCAGATTAAATTATTTGTTCATTTATTTGAGATGCTGATGTAATATTAAATATGTCAGAAAAAAAACTGTTAAAGTTGAGAGGATGGACTTTGGTGAGTAAGTGTTTTTGATGGATGAATTGTCAGTAGAGTGGATGGATTTCAGTTGCCACATTTACATCAGACACTTGGAGTCTGTTGTAAATTTGGAGTTTCTTGAATTAAAGTACACAGTAATTCTTGGGAACTTTTTCTCACACTCATATCCATTGTAGACTCAATAATCACAATCTGAGCATTCCTTGGGGAATCCTGTAGTTCATAGCTCTTACAGGTGGGTTTCTCAGAATTACTGTACCAATCACTAAGCCCTGTATATTGATGGGTGAAAATTACAGTTTTCATTTTAAAGTGTATTACATGGTGCATGTGGTATCATGGAAATAAATGAAGAAATAATTAAATACATATATAAAGAAAATACAAAATACATATATTTCATGACATGCCCAGTAGTCACATTTTGTTGTTCTTTATTTATTCTCATATGTCACAATGCATTTATTTGTTTATTTCATTTTGTCCAAAATACTCCTCCATAATCCAGAAGCCATTTTGTTATTTACATGACATTTGTGTTTTGAGATTATGTCAGCATTTTTACATTCGGGAAACATTAGCTGATTAATAAGGTCTCTGTCTTCTTTCTGATTATTTTAGAATACCTATTAAAATCGTCTTTGTTGTTTTGATTTCATGGTGTCTCGCATAACTGATCAGATGTTCCTTCCTACAAAATTAGCTCTAGTACAGAAATAATCCTAGCTGCAGTAATTAAATCTTTCATTGATGCACTCAATACACTTTTGAAGACTGCATCTCGGTTGCTCCCATACTACCCAAATTTGTGCTGCCTTTAGTACTGATATATGTAGTCTCTGTTCTCTTCAAAACGAGCACTGTAAATTGGTGTTTACCAACTTAATTTTAACAGTAAATGTATGTCAATGTAAGAATGTGTTGCTCTTAACACGTTATATTTAGTAAAATTTGAGCCATTTACTATGTTTCAAAAGTGCCT
This sequence comes from Erpetoichthys calabaricus, assembly GCF_900747795.2. Classification (NCBI taxonomy): domain Eukaryota; kingdom Metazoa; phylum Chordata; class Cladistia; order Polypteriformes; family Polypteridae; genus Erpetoichthys; species Erpetoichthys calabaricus. The sequence continues at coordinate 39,302,446 of NC_041400.2, read as the reverse complement.
GAGCTATTTTGTATATTTAATTTTGCAATGTAAATGGCATAAAGATTGGCACATTTGGGTTCAGCCATACACTAAATACAGGTAAAAACAGAGATTTAGTTTGAAACTTGTGTTGAATTTTTCCTTGCCACCATTGTGGATCCCTTAATGGCAGAACAATTCTGAAGGTTGCTTACATTATTCTGAAATATAAAAAATAGTTAAAGTAGAATTATAATTTTAATAGACTTGCTATTGATCTAGTACAACACTGAGATGTGCAGTGGGTCCGTATATGTCATCAGCTTAGCTTTCCTACTTAGAAAAGCTGCTAAAATTATTTCACATTCTCAGGTTGTTTACAGCTGTGTTTCACCTGCATTGGGTCCAGCTGGCTTTATTTACTTTAACAACCAATCATTCTTTAGTACAAGATGTGTTTCTCACTCCGATTATATAATGAGCCTCTCCTTCTAAATGGCCTAAGTGATATGACACCTGCAAAATGGCCAGAATCTCCACCTGCCTGCCCAGAGGGGGTACAGTGAAAGGCAGCAGGAGATCCGTCAAGACTGACTTTCTTCGGCCTACTTGGGCCAAAATGTACTTCTAAATTAAAGTTCAAAAATATATTCTTAAATGTTCCGATTATACAAAAATGCCTTGTTAGAGAAAGAAGGGATGACTGTAAACCCCTGGCCAGGAGATAAAAAGGGCAAACAAAGAATGTTTATAAATAAAAAGATTATTTCAAAGATCCTTTGTATATCAAAACATAACTCAAAGAATAGGAAAGAGTTGCTTAAAAATGGGCACCCCAGTACCAAATAGAGACCCATTACACAATCCAAATATAGTTGTCAATAAACAAAGCAAGATGGAGCAGTAATCTAGTAATCTAATAAGAAGAATAAGCAAAAACACAAAAGAACTCACCAATGCCCAGTGAATACAATGCACTGCATTTAGCTGCCTAACTCCTCAGTCTTTTTAGAACTGGGGGACGTCCTAGGCCTTTGCCTTTTGGGGAACCACCCATATAAAAGGAACACAGTAGAACAGATTCTCACACACAGAAACTAAATAGTAAACAAAAATACCTAATTATATAAACAATAAACATAAATAACAATATTAGCACAAACAGTAATAATTAAAGAATTAAGAATGAACTAAAAAGGCATAAAAAAAGGAATATAAACATAAACCAGGGGAAGCCCTGGTTTAAACATAATAGATTGGTTGCTAATTATCTACTGGTACAATTCTTGGACGTTGCTGCATCTTTGTTAGTGACCCTCTACAGTCTTGCTTGGTTGAGGTCTCATTGAGCGAATGAAGCTAGTCAGGTCACACTCTTCATGGGGCTTTGTTGCATATTGGTTACTTACTGTATAAAGTATCACTGTCATGGCACTCAGTAAGAACTCTAATGGTTTTGTATTGTATATACTGTGCTTGTTTTTTTTTTCTGAACATCTATAGTACATATTGTTTTAATTTCCAAAATTTAAAAATGAATCCTTAATAGGTTTTGTGTACATTGTGCAACAAATAACCAGTTTCTACTATGAGATCCTGTAGGCTTCTCTCTAGTATTCGTTTTCACTAACCATATACTGTACCAACCTATGAATTTTCAGTAAATGTGAACAAGTGCAAATTACAGCTTTAGGGAGCTGGGAAACCAAAGCACTTTTTCTTGACAGACAAATGAAAGACTGTATTGAAGCTGAGGGCAAAATGGCTTCAGTGAGAATGTTAGGGGTTACAGTGAGGACAGCAAAATGTAATTGTACATATTTTAAGAAAATACCAGAGAAAGGGCTTTTGATTTAAATTCTAATTTCCTGATGAATGTAGCAGGTATAAGAATTTCACTTGTTCACTCCACTGTCTTTACTAGTGTTTTCCTGTTGTTGGACTGCCAGGATAACCAAGGCTTATCCTGTTGGTTATACGTGCTGGGCAGCATGGGACAACATTCTATGACTGTGTGACCTCATCTGCAGGCCTAAATCTACTTTCATTGTGCTAATTTAGAGACTCCAGTCAAAGTAGTGGAAAGTCCCCTTTAGCTGCAAGGATTTTTGTGAGTACTGGGAAAACATGCACACAACAACAACAACAGCATTTATTTATATAGCACATTTTCATACGAAAAAGTAGCTCAAAGTGCTTTACATAATGAAGAAAAGAAAAATAAAAGACAAAATAAGAAATTAAAATAAGACAACATTAGTTAACATAGAAAAAGAGTAAGGTCCGATGGCCAGGGGGGACAGAAAAAACAAAAAAAAACTCCAGACAGCTGGAGAAAAAAATAAAATCTGCAGGGGTTCCAGGCAACGATACCGCCCAGTCCCCTCTGGGCATTCTACCTAACATAAATGAAATAGTCCTCTTTGTATTTAGGGTTCTCACGGAAGGACTTGATGATGATGGTCATGCAGACCAGGTTTGCATTCTCACTGTTGGAACATCACGGTGCTTTGAGTAGATGGTGGTGGCACAAGTCACCACCAAAAGGACACCGGAAAAGGAAACAGAAGTGAGAGTAGGGGTTAGTACAGATTTTAGAGCCACCATGAATAGTTATTATAATGAATTGGATATACAGAGTATCGGGATTAAATTACAGTGAAGTTATGAGAAGGCCATGTTAAAATAATGTGTTTTAAGCAGTTTTCTGAAGTGCTTCACTGTATTAGCCTGGTGAATTCCTATTGGCAGGCTATTCCAGATTTTAGGTGCATAACAGCAGAAGGCCGCCTCACCACTTCTTTTAAGTTTTGCTCTTGGAATTCTAAGGAGACACTCATTTGAGGATCAGGTTGTCAGACATTCCAATATATAAGATGGGGCGAGATTATTTAAGGCTTTATAAACCACAAGCAGAATTTTAAAGTCAATCCTGAATGACACAGGTAACCAGTGTAGTGACATCAAAACTGGAGAGATGTACACATGGAAGGTGTGTTGCCTGGGAACTTGAATTAAATTCCAGTTCCAATAAAGGCAATTAGACTACAGCATCGCCTGTTTTACCTCCATGCCACCAAATCATTTGTTTTCCCATTTATTTTTAAATGTGAAAACATCACAGTTGTTTTGGATTTGAACTAAGCATTCTTTTCTTTCAGGCAGGTTTACTGTACGTATTATATTAATTAAGTTTATATGGAGTTTGCCTGTTTCTCCCCTGTGTCTATATGGGTTTTCTCTAATCTTAAAAGGCATGTGTTAGTTTTTTTTTAGCAACTTTGATGTGGTTGAGTATGAGTGATTCTGCATGTATGAAGGGGTGCATCCTGTGATGAACATGTAACTTGTGAAGGGTTTCTCCCTGCCTTGCATTTGATAACACAAGGATATTGGTTCTCTAGGACCTTGAACTGAATGAGCTGGTTCATAAAATGGAAGGATATGCACTAGTGAAGAAAAATCTAGGCAGAGCTTCCTTATACAAAGTAAGTTATTCTTTCATGAAGTGATGCAAAAGGTGTGCCCTGAGGTAAATGTAACATTGGATGTTATGGTAGATAGCAAATGTCATGTAGCAGTTATGCCAAGGATGGAAGGCTGACAAGTGAAATGCAAAATTTTAGTGCAACCTGAGTCTGAAATCTTCAAAGATCATCCATTGTGTGTGATTTGTAAGTATTTCCTCCAGAGGATGTTTGCTAAAAGGTATAGATATAAACGCAAAGTATTTGTTTACAGGTAGTTTTACCAGGGTAAGTATAATATTCAGTCCAGAGAATGAGTCATCTTTACTCTTACAAAAGTGTTATTTTCTCATTCTGAATTCAGAGTATTTGTAGTGGTGCTGTAGTTTGCTATTGTGAAGGGTATTTTATCTCATATTTTACGTCTGCTTTGCATTGTCCACTGACTCTGTTTTCTTAGGAGCATATTTTTAACCAAGATTATATGTGATGAAATTGAATTGCAGCCATTTTATCAATTTAGCTTTGCATCAGCAGCTTTTACCTAACCCTAGAATCTGGGAAACCATCCAGAATGCACTTATACTTTGAATACTTTGTTTTATTATAGATATTTACAAGTCAAGGACTGAAGATTAAATTTGAAAGTTTGGTGAAACTTAAATGTCCGTCTGATTTACAACTTTTTACACTAATCTAAGCTGTATGAAAATACTATATATGTAACTTTGCTATAACTGGTGAATGTATTCACTTTAGTATTTGTGTAGTGAACACACGAATGTGACGAAAAAGTGCTCTGTTAACTAAAAGTTCCATAAAGCAGGCCAGGGCCTTCACCAGTTTGCACAGGTATAGGTATAGGTACAGCTAGCCCCTAAAAACCACATACAGGCTTTGGCTTGCTGAGGCCTACAAAGGGGTCCTGGCTTAAAAGTTAAAAAATGCACCAAAATATCCTTCAAAGGAGAGGAACTACCGTATTTTTCGCACCATAAAACGCACGTTTTTTTCCCCAAAAGAAGGTTGGAAATGTCTGTGCGTCTTATGGAGTGAATATTGCGTCACAGACCATGATGTGTATTACCTGACAAAAGTCGACATCCAGGGGTAGAGGGCGACAAAACTCACTGTTACATTACAGGCATTCCCTCTGTGCTTGGAGGAATGTTAGACTCATTGACTCGGCATCTAATCCTTGCGTGTGCGTGAGTTACGAAATGTAAACAAATGTAAACAATGGCAAGATGGCATCGACATCTCAAGAGGGAGCGAAACGAGTGCAGAAAACAAATGTTTTGTGCATTATCACTGAGTCGGACTTTTGTTGAGAGTGATCAGGAGATCGAACAAGAGAGTGAGGAACTGGCATCAGCTGATCGGGACATCAGCCGATGCCGCCCCAGCTGAGCGCATTCGTGCACCTATGGCAAGGTTCGTGTGGGAGGAATACCTAGACATTGATCCGTGGGAGCCAAACTGGCTACCGGACTTCACAAGACAGTATGGCTTGCTGTTGGACTCGACAGATTACCAGCCGCTGGACTACTTCAGGCTGTTCTTTCCTGAAGCTGCCTTTCAGCTACTGTCAGACGAGACAAACAGGTATGCCGAGCAATTTTTTTGAATCGAGGGCTGTGCTTGCACCTCATTCTCGTTTTTCAAACTGGAAACCCACAACAAAACACGAGATGAAGGGCTTTGTGGCATTACAAATATAGACTGGCGATATAACTTCAGGGAGCATTGGTCCAAACGTGCTTTGTCCCCTGGTGGCTTTGGACAGGTTATAACGCGTGATGATAGGTATGTGCTCCTGCAAAGTGATTGTGAGCAACTGAGCTTCATAAATTCTGACACTAGCAATGAGGAGTTCTTGGGGTTTCCATAAAACTAGAAGAGTGCTTGAACCTTAAAAGTCTCTCCTTATTTGTTAATGACAGTGATGATGTTTCTTAATTCCGCTGTTGAATTTACATGGTTGAAATATTATTCTGCTATATTTTATTAAACTTTTAGTACACGATTTGGTTCAGAATATTTTTCTTCTTGTTTTCCACCTCTAAACCTAGGTGCGTCTAATGGTCAGGTGCGTCTTATGGTGCAAAAAATACGGTATATAACCTCTGGCTAGATGAGACAAGTCTAAACAATGATTCTTTATGAAATGAAGAATTAATTTTTTATTCAATAATACAAAAAATGTGAAAAGGTCAAAACTAAGTCAAAAAGAACTTACCTAACAAGTTCATTTAAAGTGAACAAATCCCAATACAGTATGTGATATAAGAGTAAAATCTAAAAACAGAAGCGAAAACATAAAAAAAAACCCAGAAAATCCAAAGAGAACAATAATTACAAAATCTCCAACACACTCAATGAACCAATGCTAGAACCTTTTCTTTGACTTCAGTATAAATGTAGACAGTGGACCCCAGTGGCAATGAAGTCCTGGGGTTCCACCCACAAAACTCAAGGAATAGTGGAAAATTTAAAGACATAGTACATTAATAGTATAGGAATATTCCACTCAAAATGATACATTTTTTATTTTTTAAATAATACCATGTAGTTTATAAGGGTGGGCAAGAAAAATTTTTAGTCTCATATTTTCACAGAGAAAATACATAACAACGATTCTAAAAGAATGGGATCCAACATTGGCCAACGCTGGACAGTGATTAACAATGTGAAAAACATCCATGGAAAAAAGAGTAAAAATTCTCACATAACTCAGTCGTATAATTCACATATCCGTTATCCGTTTGTAATCTACAAAATGTTTAAATGTTATTAACACTTACATCAGGAAAACCCAGCATACAATATAAACAGGAAAGGCACATTCTCTTAATATTGTGCTTTTGAATTGAAGGTCTGCCTAAAATCCCCTCCCCCCTCCAAATTAATTTGTTTAAGAATCATGTATTGCTACAAACTGGTCAGGTCAGGACAGGTTTGGGCGCATGCACTGATACAGTGCGTTGCCACACCCACCACACTACGAAACAGCACAGGATCCTGGTTGGCATACCCCCAGGCAGACATGCTCAAAGTTAGCCAGCCCAGCAGATCACAACTGCAATGTCACCCATAAGGACCGTTCCATCACCTGCCATGACAGCGATTCAGATGTGTGTAATGCTTTGATTCCTCTGTAAGCAGGATGTGGGTCACTTAGACTAAAGATGGTGTGTTACTTCCTCTAAAAAATGCCTCCTTATCTGCCCTCAGAGCTCTCGCAGCTGTCCTTCTCATTTCCTGGTACAGACCATAGTTGCCATCAAGTCATGCACTGTGACTCCTCTTGATGATATCCAGGGTGCCCTTCGAGATGAAACACCTCCTTCTGGGAACACTGGTAACACCAGCACAGCCCTTCTTGTCTTGTCTTGTCTTGTCACAGAAGGTCTCCCACATGACATTAGGATCAACAGTCGCACCCAAGTTTGTAAGTTCCTCACATAAATTGTGTGCAAACTCATTAGAAACAGCATGATCTTGGAGTCTGGCCAGGTCCAACCTCGTTCTTCTAGTAGGTGGTAGCCCACTGGACCTGAGCTGGATCTTCAGAGCAGCAATCAGAAGTCTGTGGTCAGAATTCACAAACTTGGCACTTCTGCAGACCTGGAAGTTGTGTAGGAAACTCCAGCATCTGCCCATGAGGATGCGATGAATCTCCTTTACTGCACCACCAGTATTGGAGTACCAAGTCCAACAATGTGGCTCAGGACACTGGAACCAGGATCCAGTGATCTGCAGCCCCTGACCTTTTGCAAAGTCAAGGAAAATGGAACCACTTCACCACGGTCACCAGTCCTATGGAGACTGACACAATATTCATAGCCAGCTCTGTCAGTGCCAGTGATCAGATTGAAATCACCCATGCCCAATGGAGTGCCACCACGCTGGCACCCATCAACCTCTGAGTGAAGTTGCAAATAAAATGTCTCCCTCACTGAAATACCACTCACCGCGGTTGGAGCATACACTGAGACAACAGACAGCGCATCCAGAGAGTGCCTTATTCTGAGTCTCATAATACGCTTGTTGATAGAAGTGACATCGGCCACAGCAACAGCTACTCCCTGAGTATGACAGCCGTCAGAGTGACCAGACCAATAAAAAACTTACCCACCTACAGAGTTTTATCCAGTCCCAGGTCTGCGCACCTCAGAGAGTGCTGCCACTGAAATGCAGCGTTTACCATGCACCTCCGACAGCAGAGGAAGATGATCATCATGCCGGAGAGACAAGACATTTCACACATCTACCCAGATAGGCCACCTCAAATTGTGACCCGAGTGTTTAACATGCAATGGGTGACACCTCTGCACTACTCCAGTTCCGATCCCAAACAGGCCTGACCCCATTGGCTTTCCTGCAGTTTTGACTCTTCCAGGGATGAAGCTTCCGAGGGCTTTCCCGCATCCCCTTCATAATGCAAGCAGCCTTCCTATGGGCGGCTGCAGCAGAGCTACTCCTGTGGAGAGCAGAAAGGAGTCCTATCTATCGTCTCAGAGCTGAGTGAAGTTTTTTTATGGTGGCTGGAGTGCCAATCCTCCCATCGGCCCCCAAGTTGGTGGACCGTTTGCAGGGTGGACGCAATTTAATGTCATACCCAGGACAGAGAAAAACTAGGTGAAACTGGGTGAAAATAAAAAAATATATATATAATATATATATATATATATATATGTGTGTGTATATGTTATATAGTTTTACTGTCAAATAATGCAAAGAGAATGCGACACGTGTTTCGCCCTTATTTGGTAACCACCCATACAATCAGATCATGTTTCAGACTACAAATGCTATGAATATATATATACTGTACGGTGATCAGGCTGAACATAGTAACTGTTGAAAAGTAACCTTAATTTGTTTAGTGGGTAAATTAATAAAGGCAGTTATTATATAAAAGATTGAGCAACACATGAGAAGTCCTAGTGAACAGTCCACATGGAGATTGTGCTTCAATAATTTTCCAAAATTAGATGTAGATGGGTACAAAACTTGCTCAGTGTTACACTGACAAGAACCTTGTTAGAATTAATTGATACACGATGTTTGCTGATGAGATTGTGATCTGTAGCGAGAATAGGGAGCAGGTTGAGAAGACCCTGGAGAGGTGCTCTAGAGAGGAGATGAATGAAGGTCAGTAGGAACAAGACAGAATACATGTGTGTGAATGAGAGGAAGGTCAGTGGAATGGTGAGGATGCAGGGAGTAAAGTTGGCGAAGTTGGATGAGTTTAAATACTTGGGATCAACAGTACAGAGTAATGGGGATTGTGGAAGAGAAGTGAAGAAGAGAGTGCAGGCAGGGTGGAATGGGTGGAGAAGAGTGTCAGGAGTGATTTGTGACAGACAGGTATCAGCAAGAATGAAAGGGAAGGTCTATTTGCATTAAAGTTCATGGAGATTATGGGGTTATGAAACTTGAAAATAAATGTTATGAGAAGGACTTGGGAGGCATAGTGGAATGGTCACTGTCCAAATCCAGGCAATGTATAGAAGCAATTAAGAACGATAATAGGATATCTTATTATGTACAAGTCAGGGGACATTATTGTTAAGCTATCCACACCTGTAGTATCTGGAACACTTTGTGGAGAGAGAGTCCAGAGAAGTGCCACTAAAATGATTACAGGATTACATATTGTGAGCTTTGAGGAAAGATTGAAAATGGTGAAAGCAAGCAGAGGTTTGGAGGAGACATCATAGAAATGTTAAAAATTATGAAGGTAACTTGTACAGTTGATTCCATCTGTTACATAAAACAAAAGAGTTCATCAATAAGGACATAGGAGAACAGGCAGAAGCTGGTTAAGTTTCACTCACATGTTAGAAAGTTTTTCTTCACTAAGAAAAGCATAAGTGTAATGAATTAACAAGTAGGGAGGAGGATATCAATAGTTTGGGAAACTTCAAAAATGGACCTGAAGATATTATGTTTTGCTGTTAGGTTTACAAGAAAAAATGAGCTACTGTATGTTGAGCAAAATTGTCTGTTCACATCAATAATGTTTTTATGTTCTTGTCAATTTGTCACATTTCTTTTTGCTTCCTAGCACAATGTAACTCATATTCTCAAATGCACATAGTCCAATTCAGTGTTGTTGAGTTTGGGTGAGCAAGAGGACAGACCCTATTCCTATTCCTATGCTGGGCACAGGACAGTATGATGAACCAGAAAGGATGTACTGTTCAGCATGAACTTAAATTAGGTATAACTGATTAGCAAGTACCTGAATGGTAACCATAAGTATAGGCTCACTAAGGGTCCTGTATTCAAAGAAGTGCTGGCATGAGACCAAGTAATGTATTATTGTACTGCATAATGGTAGGTTTATGTGTCATGTATAAAGATACAGACTGTTTTTTAAATAAAAAATTAAACTTCAAATTTTTATTTAGAGCACATACTGATGTGCAACTCTTGTTCCCTGTGTGGTCTGTTACTTCTCAGTGCCCATTAATGCACTTTTGAGCAGCAACTTCCCATTTCTTAAGCCTTCCCCTGTTCCTCTCCTTTTGAATGAGAAGAGCCACACAAATGCCACAATACATGTTTTAACCAGCATTGTCTTAACATCACCAAAATCATACACAATGTATGAGGATCTTTACAAAGAGTTAAAAGGTTTTGAAAATGAGCACATCTGCCTGCATCTTCTTTCACCTAAAATTAACTTTGTAGGTTCCGAAAGGAAATGAAAGCCATTATAATAATGTATGTTTAAAAGGTTTGACTACTCCTTTTAACAGAAGTGAATACTTAAAGCAGAAGTGCTCTGCTTTTAGGTTGTAGTAGTCATAAAACTTCTCATGAATTTAAATTGAAGTCTTATCTCCTATTTTACAGGAAGATTTGTGCCTTAAGGAAAATGGGATTTGGAAGGGACCTTAGAAATTCTCATGAAGCACTGCTAAAGCTGCAAGACTGGGAGATAAAACTGCTAGAAACTGTGAAAAAGTTTATGTCATTGCGAGTGAAAAGTGATAAAGAATACGCCTCCCTTCTTCAAAATATCATCCAGCAAGTAGACAAGCATGAGAACTCTACTCAAGTGGATTACATCAGCAATACTTCTAAGGCAAGTGACTGTTTTATGGAGCTTAAATATGCAATGTGTCTAGTGAAACAATTTTCTGGGGAACAAAAAGCTTATATCCACTGACGTCTCACACTGAAAATACTGCATGGAGAACAGTAAAATTTTGTAAATGTTTAGCAGCTTTAGGAGCTTGTTATAGTGAAAGATATTGGCTATGTTTAACATTTTAGGAGTGGATGGGTTTTGTGCAGAGAATTGACTGCTTTGTATTGCCAAACGGGCACTTAACTGATTATGACAGCCTTCATGATTAATGTGGTGTTAAAGGCAGACACAGAGTGAAAACAATGAAATCCTTTAAAAGTATGTTTAAGAACTGAAATTAGTTAACTACACTGAAATCAATCAAACTTTATTTTATACAGTATACTGTCTGCACAGAATCATACTCTGTGTACTGTATGTTTAGAATTATGGCTGAACTCTATGAAAAATCAGGCTATAGTTTATTATTTGACACAGTCTTAATAGATTATACGTTAAAAGGAATGACTTTGCAACTGTGCTGCTTTCACAGAGATAGGAAGGAAAAGAATGTAGAAGAAAGATTGAAAGCCATTAGGTCTTCTGAAAATTGCACTTTTTCCTTGCTTCTTCCTTTTAAGGTTAACTGCAGTCTGAAAGTTGTGTACTAGCTGGTCTTTTCTGTTTTACTCTAGAAACACAGTAATTAGCACCACCTTGTACTAACTGGTGACAGAATATTTCGTCTACTAAAGGAAATTCACCCTCATGCACAGTAGAGAAGGCAAAGTTGGTTTGCAATTATTACTATCTATATACTGTATATAAAATCCCTATGTGCATCCAGGTGTCCGTGTGTGGGTGTCTTCTGATGAAGTGAGCATGCGCGGGGCACGGTGCGATGCGCGATATTACTGTCAGAGAAAGTTAGAGGCGTTTTACGGAAATACAAACCAGTATTGCTGCGAGAGGAAATTAAAGGTACACGATACAGTGACATATATTACAGCCACATACAAGCCAGTATTACTGTCAGAGGAGATTAAAGGCATATTACCGACGCGCACGCCTGTATTACCGCCAGAGAAAATTAAAGGTATATTACGGACATACAAGCCAGCGGACGTACAAGACGGTATCCTTCAATAAGGGCGCACACAGGCATCCTTCAATAAGGGCGCGCACAAAAAGGCGAGCCTCAAAAGGGCGACCTCAATTGGGCGCAGCGAATAAAGGCGCGTGTAAATAAAGATCTGCACCTTTGTTGCTCTTCACATATTCCAGAGCCATTTGAACTAAATTATGTACGAACGCCTTTATTCGCCGCGCTCAATTGAGGTCACCCTTTTGAAGTTCGCCTTTTTGTGCGCGCCCTTATTGAATAGAGCCGTACAAGACAGTATTACTGTCACAGAAAATTAAAGACACACAATACATGGCGGCAGCCCACGAAGAACGGTCAGCTCAGCAAGTAAACATCAACAAAAGAAAGGCTGAAAGAAAAATACAACCAACAAAAAGGAGGTCAAAGTCCCTTGCCATTTAATATAGACTGTTTCTACTAATGTTTATGCACTTCTGTTCTAGCGCCCGTTATTGTAACGGGCTAAATGACTAGTTCTATAATAAACAAGAATATGTGTGAACATTCCCTTCAGCTAATCTGGCCTAGAAAGTCAAATATAAATATTTATGATGTCAAATAAACAACCTTTATTTTATATTGTACTTGTCTATAACAGGCACCATCTCATATCACTTTGTAATTTACACACATACTTTGTATCCAGCAGAGAGCACTAGCCCCCATAGGAATGAGTTATTTTGTGATTGCAGTGTGTTACATAACCCGAAACTAAATATAGATATGATATAAAAAAATCATACCCCTCCCATAGTAATACGGCAGTAAGAAATCACATAGGAGAAATAGCTTAGCTTTGTTTAATGACGGCTTACACTGCATAACAGATGAATGAAGCCAGTGGCAAAAACCAGTTCGAGAGTGGGAGCCCGATGTGTAGAGTCTGCCATTTTCGCCGTTGCAATGGAAGGATTTTCAGGATTGGATGACGTTATCTCCCATCCGTCCGTCGGCTTCAAAGGTGTGTTGGGCAATGTTCCAAGGCTTTATACTCTTTCTTCACGTGCATCCCCCCACTTAGGTGAATCATGCAAATCCAAACAAGGCAAAAGAGGATACAGTTTCATACTCACTTTGACAGACAAAAATAGTATACAAAAGTCCTCAGTCTGACTCCCTGTTTCCCAGTAGTGTCTGTCTGTCTTGTCTTATATTATAATGCTTGCCTAGCAGTTCTATATGGTGAACCCCTGTGCTAAATCTGGCTCTGTGTCAATTGTGCTTGTGAGTACGAAAAGGCAGATTTATAAGATATATTTGCACAGAGTACATTGACATATTAAACGTATGCTTATTACATACTCACATTTACATTTTACATTTGGACCACAGACAGGGTAAAATGACTCATGCAGAGTCACACAGTGAGTTGAAGGTGGGTATTAAAACAGTTTCCTTGGAATCAGATCCAGGTTGGTTAGATCAATATTTTTTTTTCATTTTGTAGATATAAATGCCAGTGAACATGTTTAATGCTTTAAAAATTCTGGTGCAGTTTTCAGGAGAGTGAAAATTAGTAAATGAAAGCAAATCAAACCAAACTTCAGTAACATAGACCACCCCAAATAGATTAATCTAATCGGGGTATTGTCGCACAAGATTTGAATTTATCTGCAAAATAATGCATTTGTCAATTAGATATAGCATAGCATCAGTGCTGTATAAAGGATTTAGCAGCCATTCTTGAGTAAAAGCAGAAATAATATTCTGAAAAGCTACTCAAGCAAAAGAAAATGTTGCCAATGAGCAAACTATTCATGTAGAAGTTTTAAAGTATCTTGTATTAATTGTACTGATGTATCAAATATACAAGTAAATGTAGAGTCTCTGCCCATTTTATATACAGTATACTAGCTGTGCTACTCGTAATTAATACAGACCTTGCAATGCATATGTCTCTGTTATATGTCATTTGGCATAGGATTCGTAAAAGCTTTGTTAATGTTTTTGATGCACCATCCATTAAAATAACAAATACAATACATTTTGTTGCTAAAAGTGTTTGTGATGCAACATCTTTTGGAATGACAGAAACATAGCAAGTGGATGGTCACTCAGACAGATACATATCCTTTTTTTAAGATGGATAGTCAAAAAAGTCTTGTAAATGTAAAATAATTTAGACTGCTTTATGTTTGCTTGTGAGTTGTATTATTATTATCACTAAAGTATGAACCAAGTAACTGCAACTTGAAGCAGCATCATTCAGGGAGAGCAGATATCTTAATAATTGCATCTTAGTTCACTGGGCAACATATGTGACAGGGTGAGTGAACCACAGCATGTGAATGCACAAGCACACCTCACCAGGCTGCTGTGAGGACAGTGTCTGAACGAATTAGCATTAGCTGATGAAATAACTGAGACTGAGATTGTATGTTCCTAATGTCCACTGTTGCCCTGTTCTGTGGACAGTGGTGAGGTATACTTGAAACAGCCATGTCAATGGTTGGTTGGTAATGCCAGTAACGTTCATTTGACAATTGTTGCAGATTCTTCATATATGTGAATTTTCTTAAAGCAGGGGAAGCCTATATTTTTGATGATTGACTAAATAAAACATTATGCTTCTCTGAATGACCCTTTTTGTTTTCTGCTTTAACTTCGCAGTAACGAATGTGTCCAGTAAAATATATCAGGTTAAATGTAGCCATTTGCGATTGAAAATGTAGTAAAGTAAAAGTTAAAAGTGGGCAGAAAGTTTTATATTCAAGAAAAGTAGAAATATTTTTAAATGTAAATAAATATAAATGTTTTAATGTACTATAATGAACTATACTATACAATATTATTATTATTATTTACACTCATTCTCAGACCTTCTTAACACAATTGTGGGTCATGTGTGGCTGGAGCCTTTCCCAGCTACCCTGGATGCAAAGTGAGAAATGTCTCAAGGCAGGACTCCTGTCCATTGCAGGGCCCGTTCATGCACTTGCTCACCCTCACACTTACATATTCCAAGAATGTAAACGCTAATTAACCTAACATGCATATTGCAGATGTGAAAGGAAAGCCCTTAGGAGGACATGATAGCTCCATAGGACAAAGACCAAGATTTGAATAAACAAAATGAGGCTTCAGTACTTATCACTTGCCACTCATCTAATGTTCATTTTATTTGTAGCTTTACATCAGGTTGAATCAACTGAATCATACTGTAACCATGTCATTTGATTAAGTGGTTCATTATAGTCTATACACACTATGTCCGAATCAAAAGACATATGGACTTTCTGTTTTGATTACTTTTGTCATCTTATTCAACATCGGTGTTGGCTATCTTGTTTATCTAATAAATGCCACCGAACCAGAAGACTGACTTCAGTTTGAACTTTAGGCCATGTTTTGCACATGCTCGCCACAAGTCTGTTCAGACACTGCCAAACAGGGATACTAATTTCAGTTAACTAAAGTAAAACCTTGGATTGCGAGTAACTTAGTCTGCGAGTGTTTTGCAAGATGACATAACATTTTTAATACATTTTAACTTGATAAATGAGCAAGGTCTTGTAATACTAGTAGTACATATACGCTTTGTCTGTCGAGTGTCACGTGACCACAACTGAGCCGATGGTGATTCTCTCTCTTGTTGCGGGATTGTGGGTAATTGTCTCCCATGCTTGTTTCAGTTGGCGTGCCTCACTCATATAGTCAACATCCGTACGCGCGTATACTATGTACTATAGCATTGTGACCACGTGTGTGTGCAGTGACGTGTGAGTCCCTGTCTTGCACCCCAAAACATGAAGCTGAGTCTCAGTACTTTAGCAAAGCCAGCTTTTAATCAGCTTGAAACAGGAACAGCACAGTTTTTTATTGTAGCAGGATCTGCCACTCTCTTATACCCAGACACAGCAATCAGGCAGGGTCGGGGCCAGGTTAATGGCCAAGTAAAACTGTGCCCTTGCATTTGTAATGTTCCGTGCATGCATCACCCATCGACGGCAGGCGCTTATAGCATGACCGTGATCTTTTTGGATTCGCTTCTGTGGCAAACTGCAACAGCGCTGGGAGCCTTGTGGTTGCTTTGGGACACGCTTCTGTGTGTCGTCCCATTGGGGGGAGTCTCAAAAGAGTTTAGAAACCTTACAGTGCGTAAAGTATTTTTTTTTTTATTTTGTGTCTTTTTTATTTAAGTACTAGGGGGCTCCACCCCCTGCTCGCTTCGCTCGCCAACCCCTGGCGTTGGGGCATGACAAAGAGTGAGATGTATGAATTAGATATAGAATAGTGTGCAGGTGTGGATGATGCATATAGAAATGTGTATGCGTTGGAATGTAGGTGTGTTGGTTTTATCAGGACGTAAATGTAGAACAATATCTCGGTGAAATGGAGGCTCCCCATCTTTACTTTGAAAGACAATTGCCACTTCATTAACGACGGGAAGATTGTATCGTCTTGGATCTTGTTCTTTGTCCTTTATCAAGACTAAAGCAATTGTAGTTGCTGCTATACCTTCTGCAGTTGCTTTTGTATTGGCCTCCTTTTCAACCTCATGTAGCATTTTTATAGACTTAGCTAATGGGTGATTGTTTATGACATGAGTGATGTTTCTCATTATAAGCTCTGTGCATTGTTTGTTTTCAGGAAGGTTCATTCGTTGATAGATTGCCTCATCTGGATCTAGGATGTAGATTTGTGCATATTTGTGTTGTTGATTTGTTTCAGGGTGCACTGTTCCAATGCGATGCAATATTTGTCCACATATGCGAAAGCAGTATGGGCCATTGCCTTTTGGTGGCCTGATATGTACTCCGGTAGATGCAAAAGCAAATGAACTATTGTAGGATGTAATGCAGTTCATAAAGTTTTTACTTTTAGGCACATCGTTAGTTAGAAGCTTCTGTAGATATTCAGGATATGAATGTAAAGGAGGCAGTCTAATCTGACCCTTTTGACAACAACGTGTAAATTCATTATTTGTATTGCCAGTTGTTTCTTCTGGGAAGTTACGTGAATGACAATGATTGCAAATGACATTCATTAATCCCAATGAATTTTCCTCAATAGTGGACTCATTATTGAACGCGTTGTCAGCCAAGTGGCGGAAGCGTTTAGCAGGTGTCTGGCGTTGATGTCCGCGACGGGCAGGTTTTGCTTGTGGTGTTTGAGAGCCGTGTTGTTGCATGTCCAGTATTTGGGACGCGCTATTTTGGAGGTGTAATTGATTCGCCTGTGCTTTGCGAAAAGTCCGTTTCAGTCTACGTCGTGCATTGTTTGTATCGAGCCTTGTCCGTTTTTGTATGTCGGTCAGTTGAGCTTTCTGCTTTTGGAGCCTTGCTTGCTTGTTTTCTGGCAGTTCATATGCGCGTTGTAGACGTCTGCCTTCATTTATGCTGTCTCTTCGCTCCTGTTTTTGTATGTCTGAGACGCGAGGTCTTTCGGTTTTTACTCGTGCTTGTTTCGATGCAGCACTTTGAGACGCGCGCTGTATGCGTCTACGTTCATTGTGTCTGTCCATTTGGGCACGTCTCTGTAACGGGGTTACTTGAGCTTTGCGTTTTTTGAGCCGAGACACTTTTTCTCCCGGAGTTTCAGAAGCGCGTTGTATGCGCCGCCGTGTATTTTGTTGTTTCATTCGGGTCCGTGTGTTTGGTCCCGTTATCCGAGCCGAATCGTTTTGTACCCGTGACCGTGTATTCATGACTTGTTTGTTCCTCAGCATGCGAAATATGGATAAGTAATAAAGAGGATCGCACTCACTGTTAATATGGAGCCTTTTCTGCAGTTGAACGGTTAATAGTGCTTTATTGTAAGGAGATCCACTTATGCTGCCACCTATGCTGCCTAGTGTGAAGGTGTTGAGATGACGTATGTTTAATATGGACGGTTCCTTTAGAAATGGGGCTTTGGGTGTCACTTCTTATTGATGTGTGTGGGGGGGGGGGGGGGGGGAGGATTGTTGGGGCGCGAGTGTCTTCTTTCTTTTTGTGTGCCATGGGCTTGTTGAATCCTCCTCTTTGTGTGTGTCCCGTCCGTTGCTTGTAGGGTGGGTGGGGTGGTTTTGGGTTCTTTTTTTTTGTGTGCCAGGGGCTTGTTGAATCGTCCTCTTTGTGTGTGTCCCGTCCGGTGCCTGTGGGGGGGGGGGGCTTGCAGGTGTGCGAGAGCGGCTTCTTTTTTTTTGTGTGCTAGTTTCGTGTGCAATGGGTTTCGTGCGGCGCCTGCATTTGACTACTTTTTTCTGTGCTGACTCCTTTTTTCTGTGGTCGCGGCGCCTCATTTCTTTGACTTCTTTTTTCTGTGCTCACTTCTTTTTTCTGTAGTCTTGGCCGCCTCTCGCGGCCCCTCATCCGCCTTTCGCGGCCCCTCATTTCTTGGGGCGCCTGCGCAGTACGTCTTTTTGCGGCTACGGCCCATGGTCGGATGTCCCTGCGTCCATTCGGTTTAGCATTCTCGGTTAGTAATATGGATAGTGACTAATGACCGATGGATAGCAGTGATTCTGTTAGTTAGAGTGAAAGTCATCCCACATAGTAACCCTCCTCCTCCTCCTCCTCTCCTCTCTGTCGTCTCCCTCACACCAGCCATGATTCTTTTCAAAGGTAAAGTGCAGGTTAATTTGTTTTACTGTATGTATTTTTACTTTATATTTTGTATTAATCATTTTATATGAATATTTTTGGGTGGTAGAATGAATCATCTGAGTTTTCGTTATTTCTTATGGAGAAATTAACTTTGATATATGAGTGCTTTGAATTACAAGCACGTTTTCCGGAACGAATTATGCTTACAAACCAAGGCACCACTGTATTTAGTTCTTCTTTTCCCAATGAGTTAGGTCAAAATCAGTTAATGGCTCTGTGTAAAAGTTTTTAAAGACTATGGCAGATCATGAAAATAATAAAATGCTGATGCGTCTTACTCAGACTTATTCTTACAATAAACACACATTCACATGCTTATTCTGCACCATGCAAGTAAAATTGTTCCTCTTTTTATATTTTAGTTTAA
This sequence comes from Erpetoichthys calabaricus, assembly GCF_900747795.2. Classification (NCBI taxonomy): domain Eukaryota; kingdom Metazoa; phylum Chordata; class Cladistia; order Polypteriformes; family Polypteridae; genus Erpetoichthys; species Erpetoichthys calabaricus. Next base: position 39,283,836 of record NC_041400.2, on the reverse strand, counting down.
TGCAGTTACATAGTTAAATCAGCCTTCACCCTGCATCATCTCATAACAGGCCTGTATGAGGTAGAAAGGTTTCATTATAACAAACTCATGTCCTTTTTTCTTAATTAAGAAAATGTCTTGTTAATTTTTTTTTTTTAAAAGAAATTGCTTTCGCAGTCTCCCTATACCAGCCATTTAATCTGCATGTTTATGATAATGTTGAAAGGAGCTTACTTTTAATGTTGTTAGATTCTCAAATTTCAATACTGCAAGGTTATTATGTTAAAGAAATCTCTTTTAAGGTCATACTGTTGAGAGGAAATCACGTTATATTACTGCTATACCTTTGTGGGTAAGAATGCGCTTAAAAGCTCAAAGAGGAAAACACAGTATGTCTAAGCTTGTTTCTGTTTTCTTTTCATTTTCTTCAGTCATGGTTACAAATGGTTCAACAAACAGAGCAGTTAAGCAAGATTATGAAATCCCACGCTGAGGATCTTAACTCAGGACCCCTTCATAGGTTGACAATAATGATAAAAGACAAGCAGCAAGTCAAGAAGAGTTACCAGAGCTTTCATCAGCAAATTGAATTAGAAATGTGTAAGGTATGTCATTTCAACCTGTCCTGTTTCAAAAAGTAGTTATGTATATTTTATATTTTATTTTTGTTTTTGTTTATTTTGAGTTATTTTTCATGTCTTTATATTATTTTTTTGGTTTCATATGTGATGTAGTTCTCCAGTAATATAGACTCCAGAAAGTGCAGCTACTGTGCAAAACATGCTGCATTATTCCTGTTATAAAGAATATAGGCATATCTTCTCCTAATGACTATAGACCAGTGGTACTTGTGTCTCACATAATGAAGACCTGTAAGAGGCTGACATGGACTATACGAGTCCTCATGTGGTAGACCACATGGACCCACTACATTTTGTTTATTGAATAAAAATTGGAGCGGAGGGTGCAATTACTGTATCTGTTCCACAAGGCTTATTTTCTCCCGGACAAAGCTGGGAGCACTGTGAGGATTATGTTTTTTTATTTCTCCAGTGCTTTCAGTACCATTCAGCCATCCCTTTTAAGTGGTAAGCTGATAGATATGCAGGCGGATAAGTCTATGGTGTCCTGGATAATGGACTACCTGTCAGACAGAGTGCAGTTTATGAGTTTCAAGGACTGTGTTTCTGATATGGGTGTGAGCAATACTGGAGCACTACAAAGAAGAGCTCTGTCTCATTTTCTCATCAATCTGTACACCTCAGACTATAAATACAGTATATCATCAGGTCATATTACTTGCAGAAATTCTTAGATGACTCTGCACTTATGGGGTATATTGATCAGGGGGATGAAACAGAGTATAGGAATCAGATGGAGAAATTAGGGTTACTAATTTCAAAGGGAATCTTTTGTTTCTTGGTGCAGAAAGAATTGTATGCAACTTAACAATAGAAAAAAAAGGAACTGGTTGTTGATTTTTGCTGCACCAAAGAGCCTCTATGTCCGGTCACTTCTCAGGAAGCGGATTTGGAGGTGGTCCACTCCTACAAGTACCTGGGAGTCCACATTAATGACAGATTGGACTAGTCTTGTAAAATAGAGGAACTACATAAGAAAGGGCAGAGCAGGTTCTTTTTCTTAGGAGACTGTGTTCCTTTAATGTGGGAAGTGACAATCTTCACATCTGCTATAATTCTGCGATGGCCAGTGAGATTTTCTACAGTGTAATGTGCTGAGCTGGTAACATCACTTCAAGAGAGGCCCACTGAATCAACAACCAAATTAAAAGGCAGACTCAGTTATGAGATGCACTGTGGCCCCCTGGAAGTGCTAGCAAAGGAGTGGATTTAAAACAAAACTGAGTGCCGTTAGGGACAATGCTGCAGCTCCTCTCTCTGATACACTAACACTGAGGGCTTTCAGCCAATGAATCATTCAGCAGAAGTCTGTCAAGAAACGCAACGGGGGCTCCTTTATACTAACAGCAGTACGCCTATATTATGCCTCACTGGGACTGGGACTGTCATGCCAGAAGTCTTTTTTCTTTTTACATTTTCTTCCTTTCTAGCCACTCTGTTGTGTGTTCGGACTAGAGTGTGTGTATCTATCTATCTATCTATCTATCTATCTATCTATCTATCTATCTATCTATCTATCTATCTATCTATCTATCTATCTATCTATCTATCTATCTATCTATCTATCTATCTATCTATCTATCTATCTATCTATCTATCTATCTATCTATCTATCTATCTATCTATCTATCTATCTATCTATCTATCTATCTATCTATCTATCTATCTATCTATCTATCTATCTATCTATCTATCTATCTATCTATCTATCTATCTATCTATCTATCTATCTATCTATCTATCTATCTATCTATCTATCTATGATGACAGCAAGAAGTCCTTTATTGACCCAGCAGTGCTATCTTCAATACTGGGGGTCAAGTCAGTCAGAATGCTTCACAGTTTTTTATCATTCATGGCCAAAGATTATCATCGGCTGAACAACTCGATCAGAGCAGTGAACACGGAGATGGAGGTCTGCCCTGCTGTTGATCTGTCCTCACTCACCGATAATACGATCGTGTCCTTCCATAAAGGGGAAGTCGTGAGTTTTAAGTCTCTGTCAAAAGGGGACCTTTATAAATATTGTGTTAAAACTGTACACTTTGCAGCACTAAATACAGCATGTGACACACCATGGAGAGAATATCTGGGGGTGGAAGGTGGGAGTGCACCTGCTTGGAGGGAGCTATATAAGCCCCCGAATAAGAAAAGAACAGCGGACTTACAATGGAGAGTCCTGCATGGGATTGTTGCTACCAATTCCTTTTTAAAAATAATTGAGCAGAAAGAGGATGATACTTGTATATTTTGTGGACAAAAAGAAACTATATTCCACTTATTCTTGCAATGTATGAGACTTAGTTTTTTTTTCATTTTTTTTAGTGAAATATGTAGTAGGTTAATGGGGAAATTTAACAATATCATGTTCATTTATGGAACAAAATATAATAAGGAAAATCGTCAAAAAGTTCAACTATTAAACTATTTATTGGGTGAAGCAAAATTAGCAATTTTAAAGAGTAGAAATAATAAACAATCTGGGACAGGGGCTACTGATGCTGTGATGATTTTCAAGATAAATGTACGCTCCAGAATAATAATGGAATATACGTATTATAAATTGATGAATACATTAGATTTGTTTAAAAATGTGTGGGGGATTAAAGGGGTGCTTTGCTCCATTGATGATGGAGAACTAAAAATGATTGTATGAGAAACTATTGAAGTTCTCCTTTTTTGTGTTTTCTTATAATGATGTAAAATAGATGAGCTAATCGAATGGTGTAACATCATAATATTTCTGTTGAAGTTATGATTTGGGACTTTTAAGTGCTTGTTTGTTACGGGCTCAGGGGGTTTAAATTGTAAATTAGAAGAATGGAAAAGTTTTTTTTGGGTCATTTCAAATTAATATAAGAAATAGTATATCAAATATCGACTGCAAGGGAATTGATTCTCATTTGATGCAGCAACCTGTAAAATATTGGTTATTTGTTACCTGTTATATATTTGATTTATTGCTATTTGATCAATAAAGGTCTTTTAAAAATAAAAAAAATATCTATCTATCTATCTATCTATCTATCTATCTATCTATCTATCTATCTATCTATCTATCCTCCCCCAAACTATGTGACTTTTCAATTCCACCCGGGGGGGTAAACGTTAATGTTATATAAAGTTATTGTCTGTTTTTTTACCTGCATTATTATCAATCTTTAATTTAATATTGTTTTTTGTATCAGTAAGGTGCTGCTGGAGTATGTGAATTTCCCCTTGGGATTAATAAAGTATCTATCTATCTATCTATCTATCTATCTATCTATCTATCTATCTATCTATCTATCTATCTATCTATCTATCTATCTATCTATCTATCTATCTATCTATCTATCTATCTATCTATCTATCTATCTATCTATCTATCTATCTATCGAGTTTCTGTAAAAAGCCAAATTTACAAATAAACTTTTTTCTATTTGTTCTGTTTCTTTTCTGCTTGTCTGATTATTTTTGCTCTGGTTAAGGATTCTGAGTGCTGGATTGTGTTTTTGGGATTTACTCACTGTGGATTGCCTTTTAGGCAACTCCTTTAATTTTAGCAGTTTGCAGTGCAGAGCTTTTGTTACATTCTTTTGGTATTTTTCAAATGAATCTTTCTTTTATGAAGATTCTTTTGTTTGCACCAGCTGAGGTTTACGGTTACCCTCCTTTAGTGGAGAATTTTGTGACACTGAAAGACATTTCAAGGATATTTTGGGGCTACATCCCTTTTAAGTCAACAAAGCCTGAGTCAGGCCATTTGATTGGGAATTAAACTTACTGAGTTGAGGCCTTTTCCAGGTATTGAAGCTTTGTGGAGCATTATTTAAGTTTCAGCCTTTTTGCTTTCATGGAGACAGAACGTTTCTTTTTCCTGACAGACATTTCAGTTTTGTTTTAATGACAAGATTAATAATTCTAATTTTCATAGGCAATCTCTCTTGAACATCTTTTTGTATTATTGTCAATCTGCTAGTAACATTCTTACTGGCTGGATATCAATCTTAGGCATTCTGTCTATCATATTATCTAAACAGAGTGTTCATGTTTCATATAAATAGCCTATTTTTATGAGACTAATAAGTACAGCCTCCAACATTCTCAGACACCCACAAATTGGCATTGGGTGTCTGTACCTTTAAGAGAGCAGAGCATTATGGGAAGGGCTTGAGTTTCTGTTTCAGTTTTGAGCCAATGTAAATAACATTTTTTAAAATTTTATTTTACTTCACCCTGGTTTCCTTCTTTTCCAGTCTTATTAAGTTGAAATGACATTTCATTTAGGTGGAAATTCCTTGACAGCTAAGTTACATTTATGTATTTTGGTAAGCAGAGAGAGAATAAAGTGAAGTGAAGTGGATGGCTTTTAGTAATGTTTCACTGAAGCAGTTTGTTGGTTTTATTTTTATGTTTTACAGTATATCAGTCAATTATCACTAAATGTCACATCAGGTTTTTTCCATGTTGGTGTCAATTCTTCTACAGTTACTTTACTGTCAAAAAAATATTTAGTTTGTTTCCACATTATCCTCTTTAATAAAACCCCTGTGTGCGTCCAGTGTCCATGTGTGTGTGTCTTCTGGTGAAGTGCGCATGTGTGGGGTACGGTGTGATGCTTCAAGGGCCGCCTGACGTGTCACAGAAGATAGAGAGGGCGAGAGCTATAAAATATCGCGCGGCCAATCCAATCGGATTTCTGTAAATGAGGTAAGACTTAAAACAAAAGGCATCCAATTGGGTACTGAGACGCAGAGACTAGCTTCCCCAAAGAGGTGGAATTAGTGTTTGTTGTTGTGCAAGTGTTCACTCTGAGGATGTCAGATTTGCGATTAAGAAGCCTGGCCCGGTAAAGTGGAAAGTGTCAGTCGTTGAAGGGGTTTTCCTAAATATACGAATTTTCATGATATTACAATAGGATGACTTTTAAAAGTAGATTTATTTTCGCGCACATAAAATCCATTGCTGGGGAGACGCGACAACTACAATAATCAACTGCACGCCTGCACGGATTAAAACATTTGCTGCGGAACTGCACAGTACTTGCTGGAGAGACGCCACAAGCACGATTATCAACTACACGCCATACATTACATGAGTTGCTGGGGAGAATCTGCTGATTGCCCACTGTTGTGACAGAAAATTAAACGCATATTACGGTCATCAAAGCCAGTATTACTGTCAGAGAAAATTACAGGCATTTTACAGAAATACAAACCAGTATTACTGCGAGAGAAAATTAAAGGCACACAATACAGTGATGCATATTACAGCCACATACAAGCCAGTATTACTGTAACAGAAAATATTATGGACGTACAATCCTATATTACTGTGACTATCTACTAACAACATGCCACCCAAAAGAGCAAATAGATCTATAGAGGAACAGGAAAATGAGCGTAAAAAAAATTATCAAAGAGAATGCACTACTGTTCTAGCGCCCGTTATTGTAACGGGCTTAATGTCTAGTTATTGAATAAAAAGACATTTTTCTAATATCTCAGTGTATCAGTCAATTATCACTAAATGTCACGTCAGGTTTTTTCCATGTTGGTGTCAATTCTTCTATAGTTACTTTACTGTCAAAAAATATTTAGTTTGTTTCCACATTATTATTGAATAAAAAGACATTTTTCTAATATCTGTTTAATTTAAATTTCAGTACTTATGGGCATTAGAAAACCTTTTTGGATATGTTAAAAGATTCACTGCCTTTTATTTTATTTTTAGTAAAGCTCCAACAACCAAATAAGAAAGCCACAACATGTTTTTGTGTTTTGCATGCATTTTAACCAATCGCCTAATATTATTGTACTGTCAACCAATCATCAACAAGTTGCTTTTTGTGCAGTGAGCGCCATGATGGCAAAGAGGCAATTTCAGTAGAATGAGGTGTTAAAAATAAATGGCTATGGGCATAGTTGAGAAAAAGCTGGCTGATGCTTAGAGAAGAATGCCTTGGCACGTTGTGCCACAAATTAAACAAACCTGGTGCTTGTTTCTGCACTGTGTTCAGCTGCAATACAACATTAGCACAAAAATGCACTGTTAACAGGTGGGTTTTGGTTAGAGATTAGGGTCGAAGTTGTGGATGGGAACATTTGTCATGGTCCCTAGGTGGTGATGGGTTAGAGGAGTAGGAAAGGATCAGAGCAACGTCTGTGCAAAATTCATTGTTTTTATAATGCCACCATTAGTATGATATCCAGTTATTTGTTAGCCTCTTTGGGTGTCAAATGAAACCCGTGAAGATGATTTACTGTGCCAGTTTTAAAAATGAACTGAAGCCACTTTAATTACTTCATACTATTCATGGAATGAAGCTTCAGGGAATTTACCCAGGTATATGCGTTGTATGTATTTTTTGCATGTTACACAGTGGTGAGGGCAGATATTTGTTTTAGTAAACTGAAATTGTTTAAAATTTACTCATGATGTAAAAGGAACAGTCTTGCAGTCCTGACCCAAAAAATGGGAGCTTTACTGTTTTGTGGATGCTTTTAATGACTTCACAACCTCTAAAGCTCTGAGGTGTATCCTTCAGAAATGAATGCAGTAAGATAGGACCTGTTAATGGCTATATTTGTTTTACATGGTATTAAATTGATCATTTAAGGAAAATTCAGAGAAGCAAATCGTGAATACAGATATTGTGAAACGGTGGAACTTAATTGTATTGCAGATAAAAAGGCTTCAAGAAGTACAACATACAACATGTGTAAAAGATGCCTAGCAGGCCAGTTTTATTCTTTTGACCACTGCTTGTATAGTCTTGGTTTAGAAAAAGAAGGGCTGAAGGGAACTTAATTGTTATCAACAGATACCATTTTACATTCTGCGTCAAGTTCTGTGACTGGATTTTGTTTAAGTGTGTTTTACGTGTTACCAAATATAAAAGCATTACTAGTAAAATTGCTTGTTATTTGGTCTCAGTTATGACCTTTTCCATAAACACACAAACCATACAGTTACAAAAATTATACTGAATGTATAAAATGTGACTTTTTATACAGTAGGTAGTGTTTGAAATTAAAATGGCATGGGCATTTAAGAACGTTTGAACCTGTGGAACATGACAAAACAATAAAAAGGCCAGTGTAGACCTGAGTATCCAGAAAAAAAGTCAATATACCAAAGGAGAACTTGCAAGCTACACACAGGAAGTGACCAAGCCCAGGATTGCCTTGTGCTGACCATTGCACCACAATATTGGTCACTTGTCAAGTTTGAAATCAGATAATATCTATTTATTGACATTAAAAAGTAAGTACATCAATAGTAAATTTCTCTAAGTAGTTGGTTCATCTGTTTATAAATGTAAATACAGTTTTACAGAATGTTATAATTTTTACAGAGTTTTATTTTAGAAAATAAACAGTTAAGTTGACATGTATTAATGTTAAGTATTGTCCGTGAAATTAACCTTTTAAAAGCAGACATGTTGAAGTGATAAATTAAGACCATGACTTAAAGCTTTTCAAGAAAAGCATCTTTATTATATATTGTTGAGTCAATGTATTTAGTTTTTAAAATTATGCAAAGAATTATGTTTAAAACAAAGAACTGAAAAAGCAAACAGCCATAGCCTGTGACTTTTGATTGCATAAATATTTTGAAGTCATAAATTCAAAGGTACTATAACTTCTTTTTCTATAATAAAATAAATAAATAAATATAACATAAATAAAAAATGTATATATTTCAGAACACAATTTAATATTAATCTGCACATTTATATTTCAGGTGACAAAAAATGACTTGGAAAAATTAAAAGGTGCTTATAGACAATTAACAAAAGATGCAAACTGTGCCAAAGAGAAATACAAAGAAGCCATTGTAAAAGGTATTTTTCATTATGTTTTTTTATTTAAGTTACTTTTTTTTGGAATATTGAGTGTCAGTTATTGTCCAATCCACTATATCCTAACACAGGGTCACGGGGGTCTGTTGGAGCCAATCCCAGCCAACACAGGGCACAAGGCAGGAACAAATCCCCGGGCAGCGCGCCAGCCCACCACAGGGCACGCACACACCCACACACCAAGCACACACTAGGGACAATTTAGGATCACCAGTGCACCTAACCTGCATGTCTTTGGACTGTGGGAGGAAACTGGAGCACCTGGAGGAAACCCACGCAGACACGGGGAGAACATGCAAACTCCATCCAGAGAGGACCTGGGAAGCGGAATATTGAGTGATCTACATTAAATTTGTTTTTACCTGCTCAGGAGTTAATTTTTGGACCATTGTTCCTGTTTATAGTTTGTATAGCAATGGAAGACCAAAATGTTTATTGGGACTGAAATTTCAGCTTTCATTACTGAAATAACAATAAGCACATGGAAATTATGGGAAAACAAAACAGCACAATATCATAAAACAATTGTGAACATTACCAACATTGGTTTTGTATCCCTTTAGTACAGAGGTGGGCAAAGTCATTACTGGAGGGCCGCAGTGGTTGCAGCTTTTTGTACCAACCCAGTTGCTTAATAAGAAGTGCTTATTGCTCAAGTAACAGTTTTGCTTCATTTTAGTTCTCTCGCTCGTTAAGATTTTGAACCCTTATTGCTTATTTTAGTCTTAAACAGTTGTAGTATTGGTTTTTAACTGTTCCTTATTAGCAATAAGATGCCATTGACAAAATAAATTTGTCCATTTACACCTGTGTGTATTTATCATGCACTATTTGGTTTAATTAAATACTTAGAAGGAAAGTGAAGAGAAAAACATGAAGCACTGAGAATTACTCGTCTGTTTTAGACTTCGTCATTTGGATGATATCCTTAGAAAGAAGTAAAATCTAGGATATGAGAATGACATGACATGGCAGAGTTAAAGCACTAACAAGCCATGAAATTAAATAATTGACCAGGATTGTTTTTTAATTAAGCAACTGGGTTGGATCAAAAACTTGCAGCCACTGTGGCCTTCCAGGACTGACTTTGCCCACCCCTGCTTTAGTACCTTGTGTGACTACCTCTGGTGTACAGAGTCAGTGAGCATCTGAATAACTGTAGTTGTGGGATGTTATCTAGGCCTACAGATAGACCTGATTGAGTCAGCCAACCACTGGTGGCAGAAGGTCATGTCTCTGGAATATTGCATTACAGGTCAACCCAAAGGTGTTCTGTGGCTTTAAAGTCAAGAGAGAACACAGGTAAAGACAGCGCCAGTATGCCAGAATTCATTCCTCAGGACGGCTGTTACCAGTCCAGTTGTGTGTAACTTGGTATTATCCTGCTATAGGGTCAGGTCTTGTAGGAGAGGGTCTCAAACAGGTAGGCATAATAAAAGGCCAGCAGCTTGGAGCCTGTCCCTCACTGTTCTCTTACAGATGTGGGCATTGTGCCTGCCAAAAGTTTCTGCAGCAGTATGGGTGCCAGAATGAAAATAAAAACACTAAAACAACATGTGGATTATATATAGATATCTGGAAATTCTTAATAAAATATTGCAACTTGTCAAAATTGTTGTCTTAATTTCCTTCTTTTTGTTTACCACTGGCTCACTACATTTCTCCACCAGTATTGTAGATAACTTCGTTAGCAGATCCAAGTCAATGTCTGTTTGTCAAATTAAAATGTCACCCTTGGGAGAACCTGAATGCACCGGAGCATACAGTATATAGCAATAATGAATTCCATGGCATTCATGGTTCTTTCATACTTAAACACCCATTAAATTTGTTTTATTTGTTTTATTTAAGGAATCTGCCTTAATTGCTCCCTAGACAATGGAAATAAATTACTGATCAATGAAATACAAGGAACAGATTTTTTTTCTAGTTGGTTGGAGATAATAGAGAATTTTTCATATGGGTCACTAGAGATAGATAGGAGGCAACATGAGAGACCGTATTTTATTTCACTTTAAAACATATGGTAGTATAAATCATTAATTCCATTCTTGTTTTTCTCTGTCTTGTGTGTTTTATTGGTCTTCAGTTTTAAGTTGCTTATCATTTACTATTTTTTTTTTTTTACTCAAAACCACCCTTAAACTATACTTTGTTTGCATACACGGAAAAATTAATTGATAAGAACTTAGAGGAATACTTCACCAGAAGTTATATTTCTTATACTGTATTTATAAGTTACACACCTTATGTACTATGCATTTATGGCTAAGAAAAATTTTAATCTCATGTTTTCATGCAGAACAAGGTAAAAAAAAAAAAAAGAATATAATAGATATAATAGAACCTAATGACAACCATCTCTGTATAGAGGCAAGTAATGCAAAAAATTTCCATGAAAACAAATCCTCACATTACTCGTGTTGCATATTCCATCTGTTATCCGGTTCTTTGCTCAGGTTTTGATGGTTTTGAATTAAAGATTTGCCACCTCCCCTCATTTACTGGTCAAGAGTCCTGTCTTCAGTTTAAAGGCACAGTATAATGGTAATGCCTGTACTCTTTATGTTGTATGCTGATTTTTTTGTAATTATTAATAATATTTTAGCAAAAAATGCACACTTTTGCAAGTTTTGAGCATATGACTGGATAACAGACATAACATACATATGAATCATGCGACATGATAAATATGAGAATTTGCTTATTTTTTCCATGGTTGTTTTTCTCATTGTTTGCTGTTTCCCAGTGAGAGATCTCCATTGGGCTCTATTATTTCAAAATTTATTTTTCTCTCATTTTGCATGATAACATGGGATTCAACATTTTTTTTTGGCTATCAGTACAAACTACGTGGTGTAAGTAACTCAAAAAATAACTAAATGAATGTCATGAATGTGAAAAATAACATACTTCAAAAACTAGCAAAAGAGAACTTAATGAAACCTGAATTCAAACACAAACTAGTCTGTCTGCAAATGAACACACCACTCTGGTATTACCCTATACACCTGGAGCTGAACATCCTTATTTTCCGTTATTGAGTCTGTTTTTTCAAGAGATGATAATTCTGGGGGCGACACGGTGGCACAGTGGTAGTGCTACTGCCTCGCAGTAAGGAGACCTGGGTTCGCTTCCCGGGTCCTCCCTGCGTGGAGTTTGCATGTTCTCCCCATGTCTGCGTGGGTTTCATCCAGGCGCTCCAGTTTCCTCCCACAGTCCAAAGACATGCAGGTTAGGTGCATTGGCGATCCTAAATTGTCCCTAGTGTGTGCTTGGTGTGTGTGTGTGTGTGTGTGTGTGTGTGTGTGTGTGTGTGTGTGTGTGTGTGTGTGTGTGTGTGTGTGTTTGTGCCCTGCAATGGACTGGCGCCCTGGCCGGGGTTTGTTTCCTGCCTTGCACCCTGTGCTGGCTCCAGCAGACCTCCGTGACCCTGTGTTAGGATATAGCAGGTTGGATAATGACTGACTGACTGATAATTCTGGGAGGCAAATCATATTAAATGATGTGAAGCCTTATAGAAATAATGCACAAATTTGGTGCATCAGTTATGTGTAACACATATGTGAATGAAGTCATGGGTTTGACTTACTGTACCTGTAAATTTTAAAATTTTACATGCCCTTAATTTATTTTTTTTACAGGAAAAGAACCTGAAAAGGCAAGAGATCGCTATGATAAAGCCATGATGAAACTTCACAATCTCCACAATCAATATGTATTGGCTGTGAAAGGAGCTCAGCTACACCAGGAACATTACTATGATAGTACTCTTCCATTGCTTTTGGACTCTTTGCAGAAAATGCAGGAGGAAATGATAAAAGCACTGTAAGATCAAACTCTTTGATTACCTATAGTACATTATTATTTTGAATTTATTTTCATGTCTTTCTTATGCCGCAAGCACCTTTCTCTTTACTGCCTAACAAAGTTCTCATGAGCATTTTATCCTTCATCTTATAAATAGTTTATAGCAGTGTCACACTTGCTTGCTTTTTATTGATATTTAACAATATTAATATCACCTATTGACTTGAAATTTGTTAAATCAACACTAAAAATGTTGAGATCAAAGCTTTAAAAATGCTTTCTGCATTAAACTTGTTTGCCAGAGTAATGCATTGTTAAGTAGCTATTTTAGCTATTGTTAGATTGTAATACAGAAAATGCAAAAAATAAAAATGTCCTATGTGATAATTTGTAATGTTGCTTCAGCCTGTGGTTATTACAAATATCGAAGGGCACCTCATCATTCCAATGGAATGTAGAACTTATTCTTGAGTTTGTGTGATATACGTTTTAATACTTTTATACATTTAGTGCCACTTTGTATGATTCACTATCAAATAGGTCTAAAACATACCTTGAAAGGCTTCACTGTGGTTTATATCTAACACAAAATACAGAAATTTAATATTGTTGTTCCACCTATTAGCTTCATGCAGAACTACTAAAGATACATGTTGAGCAGTGACATACAGTATAACTAATATAGAATGCAGGTGCTGTGCACATTTCTTAGTAATTTTTGTAAACTGTTCATGCAGGCAAAAAGTGTAATTATTACAATAGTTTAACACTTTAGCAATGTCATTCTGTTACTCTGTTGAGAACTTTATATCATGTGTACAGTGTAGTTTTACTGATTGCATTAATGTAATGGTTTGTACATGATGTTTTGTACTTTGACTTCATATGTTATGTCACTGCTGGAGCAATTGAAGTTTCCTTTGGTAATTATCTATCTATCTATCTATCTATCTATCTATCTATCTATCTATCTATCTATCTATCTATCTATCTATCTATCTATCTGTCTGTCTGTCTGTCTGTCTGTCTGTCTGTCTGTCTGTCTGTCTGTCTGTCTGTCTGTCTGTCCTCAGCATTCACTTACACCATAAACGGAGCCTTTGCTCTGCATGCTATTTAAACATCTGGTGTTTTGTTATTGCTTCAATTAACAGTTCTTTGGGAACAAAACAAAACCAGGTCAGCTTAAATATACTTTCACCTTAGCCCTTTCCAAGTTTAAGTCTTCCCTTTGTTCAGCTTTCCTAACTTTGCCTCCATATGATTAATACAACATGCATATTTACAGTGATTGTGAGGAGTAGGTCACTAATTAGCATCAATAAATTTATACTGTATAATATTCTAGGGAACGTTTTTGGTCTTTCTGAAAAACAAATTACTTTTATAGTTTCAGTGCAATCCCTTGAGATCTATACCATATAAAAGCAATTTCTTATCTTGTCCATATTCATTGTTGTTGTACTGAGTCTTATTTTGTCCAGCGGTGAGTACAGAAGTAAGGCGTGGGATCTCTGGGTAAACTCATTTAGTTACACAGGCAGACCTTCAGCTGTTTCCTGTCTTATTTGTGTAGTTAAAATGTTCCATTGTGCACAATACTGAACAGTGGTTCACCACAACAGATAAAACAAAATACCCAATTATTTGAGCTGTATACATTTAAATAATAATAAAAATATTTTATTTCTGTTAGATCATGGAAGTAAAAAATCAAGATGGAAACTGGCCAAATGTAACATATGCAAAATTTAATGTGGCTGACTTTAGGTGCATAATGAATAGAAACAAAAGTGTTTGTGCCTTTGTGCTGGTAGGATTAAGGCCTTTTTTGCATGTCTGTCTGTAGACATACTGTACATACACAGAAGTATAAATGTGTGCTTGTATATTGTTACTTGAGACATGCAGTATATCCAGAATTCTCATCCCAATGTTTGATGGAAGAGATTAGTGTTGCTATCTGTGTGGAGTTTAAACGTTTGGGTACTACTTTAGACATCCTTCAGATGTGATTGTTATGGATAAATGATGGCTTTCATTTGGCTCAGTACAAGGTATATCTTCTTCTATAATACGCTACCGTGGCTGTTCGTTTGTCTGTCCAGGATTTTGAATCACCTGTAGCTCGCAAACCGTTTCACCTATTGACTTGAAATTTGGTACACATTTACAACGTGACGTCTACTATCCACTTTCGGGGCGATGATTTTATTACTCTTTTTATTTTTATTTTATTTTATTGTAGAATCAACTCTCGGCAGCGCGCAGCAGGGCGGCTGTGTGGCGCATGCGTATGGGCGCCGTTCTCATTCCCTACCACTTTCGCTAATCATTCTTGAGGCAGATTGAAGACTTAAGTGCCAGATTAAGTGAAAAATTAAAGAAAACATACTAAGTAATTGCAACACAAAAACTAACTTAATCAGTTTTAACGCGAAAAGATGCTGACGAAAGAAGAGAAGAAGTGGGCTGCTAGGGTGGAGAAAAGAAGAGCTGCTCAGGAAGCAGCAAGAGCATCAACCTCTGAGCTAATGAATGCTAAACGTACAGAGAAAGAGGATGAATACCATGAATGCTCAAGTCAAGTGTATTTGTGCAGTGCACCGTTACTGGTATATATACTGTATATATGTATATATATATATATATGTTCAGCAACGGACAGACTTCACTGTACAGATTCTTTGAGTATAAAGAGATAATTGACTGTTCAGTTTTAGTTGTAAATAATCTGCTGAAAATAAGAGATTTTCTAGCTTTTCAAGGAATAGCCCACTGTACACAATGCCACCATTCTTCTAAAGCCAGCTTTATTTGCAAGTATCCTTCAGTTCCCAACATAATTCCTCTCTGCATGAAAGAACTTGTGTGGAAAGTATTAATATGGGTTTACTGTTTTAGAAGATCACTGAGATGAAATGGGTCTGAGGCATTAACTTCAAAAGGAAAATTAGTGTCTGAATGTGATATCACAGGAGAAGAGAGTACAGTATTTTAAAAGTCATTTGAATTCACTTGTCCATATCTCTTATAAAATATTTTTCTGACCATTGAATATTTTACTTGACTGAAGAGAGTCTTGTACAGTTAGCTACTTCCTCAGCCATCCTTGAATCAATCTTTAACTCTTCCTGCAAGGCTTTTATAACCAAGTAATAATAACCTGCTCTTGAAATTCACACACGTGTAACGGAACCTGTGAACTTCATAAATGACTAGTCTTTTTGATTAATTACAGCATGAAAGATATTGTTCACTCAAAGCATTTTAAACTTAGAGAGCATGACTGAATAATTCAATATCATTTAGCAGTTTCTGTTCTCCCCCTTTTATTTTTAAAATCCTTACAGACGCTGTTTAAACTTGGCTTCAAAAAAGTCTTGCTCTTCAATACTGTTATTCAAGTAATTCATTTTTTAATGATTTTTTTCAGCGCTCTGATTAATATACAGTTTCATTAAACCGTCTTTTTCACAATGAATAAGAATCTCACCTGTGCATATCAAATTAGAGCTCTGTTAAAACCGTACAGTTGATTTTCTGAATAATGGCTGTCCATTGCTTAGGTCATAACACTAATTATGAGTTTGAAGAGAGGATTCTTGGTGACTGAACAGCAACACAGATATGCACAAAGCATGTTAGAGTAAAAGCTATTGACATTAATTTGTCAGACATTTGTTGAAGGACTTCTTTCCAGTGATATGTGCACATTTGTAATCATCGGAGTTCTATAACTATTGATGTCGGGGGATATTTGCAAAATAAAAAGTGTATAGCCTTTATAAAAAAGATACAAGTGTAATTACCCCTTCAGACTTATCTAAACAATTTTACTCCTTATTTAAATTCTGTGCTTAAAGTGGTACTTTTCACCATCTTAATTCACAAATGATCCCTACCCCGGCAGGATCAGGGACAAGACTGGAGTCAGCCCAAATGGGATGTTAGCCCATTGTGAGGCATATTCACGCACACACAGTAACTCGTATTGGGCTGGTTCAGAGTCATCAATTAGACTTGCGAGAATATTTTTGTAACAGCAATTGAATCCACAACTTTTGAGCTTAGTTACAGCAGTGCAGTTCACAGTGCCTGACTGTTGCCCATTGTGAATGAGTATATTAGCAATATTAGTTTATTTCTTTACTAGAAGAAAGTAGAGAAAATGTGCATGGTGCTAGTTAGTAATAATAACGATGATGTAATCCAATAGGCTATGTCACACTCTTGGACATCATCCTGTTGCAGATGATACCTACCCTTTGCCTTGTATTTGGTTAAACCCACTCAGCAGCTCCATTTCTCCACAAAGCTAATTTGAGTTGAGCCTTGGCACTTGGGTATGCTGGCCACCATATGTCTGCAAGCTGTAAACTATTACACAGGTCTGGAGAAGTCTATTGTAAATGGTATGTGTTGCAGTGTCATGGGAGAATTTAGGCACAGTCATAATCTTTAATACTTTCAGGGTTAGTAATCACCACTGCTTAATAATTCTGAATGATCAGACTTTTATTCCCTTTTACATAATTACTTTCAGAGAGGAACTTAACCCAGAAATGTATTGTCCTTATCCACAGGAAAAAATGCTGTAATGATGAGCATGACAGCAAAGTTATCCATATGTTTTGCTCTTCTCAAGCACAATGAATGAAGCCATTCAAGCTTATAAAGGACAGCCTGGAATAATGTCCGAGTTGATATTTTCCATATCCAATAAGAGTGGATGATTTAATAAATATTTAGTGGTTAAGTGGTACTTCATCCCTTCTGTAGAATCCCAGATGCTGTCAGACCTCATGCACCTCTAATACTTGTTCTTGTTGCACTAACTCTCATTTAGAATGAGCATTTCTTTAACTCACCTCCTGGCTCTAACCTCAGCCTTTCTCTGGTGTGAGATGGCTTTCTACTTCTACACAGAAGAACTTCTAATTCAATCCATGGAACCACTTGCAAAGCCAGGAACATTCTTCAAAAAGCATTGTGGCCTAACTCCCAGTCTCACTGGCAACTCCATGTCTCTCAACATTGTTAAACCCTTCTTAAAACATTAGTACCATTTGAAGAGTTGCTTCCTCATGTGGGAACATGATTAGTGTAATAGAACTGAATTAGCTGTTGACTTGTGTCTCAAATACTATTGGAATACTTTCCAACTTCTCATCATTCTAGGTCCACTTCCTATTTCTTGTCTGCTTCCTGCTTTACCTTACCCTGGCCTGTGTCCAATTGCAGTATTTAGCCGCAGTTGCTATATTTGACTAGAAAGGTGGACTTCACATTATATTGTATTAACATGGTGTTATTTTTTCTACTTTTTTCACAGCAAAGGAATATTAGAAGAATATTGTCAGATAACCAGTCTCTTAACAGATGAAATAGTTAAGGTGCACAAAGAAATACACACATCAGTTGAACAGATTGACCCTGCAACCGAATATGAGCATTTCATTGAGGTTCACAGGTAATATTTATTTCTTATAGTAACCCAACTAGGGAAAATGTATCATATAGACTTAACAAATAGTTCATTTAAATTAAATGGGAACTTTGTCTTATATTCCTGTCAAGTCCAGGCTCTAAAATATATACTGTAAATAAAAAATCATTTAGTAAATGTGTACATTTTAGCAAATTGATCCTTTATCGAATTGAAATTTTAATATGATAATTTTTCTTACCATACATAAGAAATAATAATTTTATGTATGTACTCTTCTGTTTATGTGTATGTCTGGCTGCTATGTCTCTGTCATTCCAAAAGATGGATCATCATAAACATTATTACTAGTAAATTACATTTCATTTGCATTTATCATTCCAATAGATGGCATATCACAAGCGTTAACACTGCATTTACAAATCCCATACCAAGTAGCATATAACAGAGACATATGCATTGTATTGTGCACTGCAATCGTTAATGTTGAGGTGTACATTGATTGCTTAGAGCTTAACCTTTTCTTAAATGAGTAGCAAAGCTAATAATATATACACATATTTGGGGAAGGTATAGTGATACAGTTCAGATTTTAAACTTTAAACAGATTAACTTGTTTTGAAATTTGGCCCAGTAATTATTACTGTGAAATGCTCAAAGTGTTTTAAATTTGAGCAAATTTGCTCTGGTATATTTTGCTGTGCTATTTTTGTGCACATTGGCCTACTGTTTTTTTTACTCATAAAATCATAGCTTTATATAGGAACATCATGTGCTGAACTCATCATAATTAAATACCTAATTTGAGAAGAATCATTTTTTTGTTGTCTGGTATGTTTATAATATATTTTTCCCTTTCAGTAAGTCACCTGAAGTTAAAGAACTAAATGTAGAATTTGACGTTTCCTTGCTAGAAGATACAGAAAATCTTCAAGCAAATGAAATTTTGTGGAACAGTTTAACAGCAGACTCTTTGCAAAATATGTAAGTATTTAAGTATCACTAGCACAACCCATAATAACACATTAAATGCACAAAGTTTTGAAATGATTAAAGTTCTTAAGGCTTAAAATTGGAACATGTATAGTCCTCATGTTTGGTCAGCCTCTCTTTTGAAATGTTGTTATTGTGACCTGAAGTACTCAGTGCCAGAGCTTGTCTCAGTGTTATCACTCATTCATAATTTCCCACCCATTGCATCAGAAAGCTTTGTGGGCAACTTTAGAGTGGACTAGCTATGATGAAGCACACATTGACAACTATTAGGCTGTGGTTTTAAGACTTGCTTTGTTGCTTGTTAATGAAAGGCTGTCATTTGACTTCTGTCTGTCTGATAGCCATCTTTGTAAAGGAAGTGCATAGGCAGGGGTTAAATTCTTGAGCCATGTTCATATCAACTCATTTCCCAACGTTCTTATAAATGACTTCTTTGTGTTCAGACCTTTTGATTTGTTTCTTTATCTTTGATTTTCAAAGGGCCCTAATAGAATCATTCTTTCCTTTTGTAATTTTCATACTTCTTCTGATCTGATCAGGGAAATCATCAGATATAGAGAAGAGCAGAATTATAATTGCTTTCATTTTGTGGCACACAAATGCCTAGATGTACTTAAGGATACATCTTTCTACAGTGCTATATACGACCAAGTCACATTCCCTCAAGATAAAGTGTTCCAACCAATCATAAATACAGATTACAATGGTCATAGTTTTATTGTTAAATCTGTTGGTATCCACAAACAAGTGTGCCAGAAAATTACAATCCACATCTCTTACACAGATTGAATTGTTGACACTTGACCAAATGAAACTCATGGTATTTCTGGTGTGTATCAGCAGGAATCAGGGTTAATATGGTCAGTTGATGTTTGACATTAGTGGACTGGAAAAATGTTTGTGTTTACTAGCTACCTCAATATGTATCTTCTTGTTTTCGCTGATAGGAGTGGAACACTACTGGATTATTGACTTCTGTACCCCGCCCAAGATAAGATTCAATTAGTTGTAGTTTCTGATAAGTCTCCCTCAATGTCTCTGTGTTATTCTACAAACAATAACTTATTAGTTACTCTGCTTTAGTTTTGTTAGAGTGTGTTGACACCTAAACTGTAAAGCATTAAAACTGATCTGGTTTGGTGTTTCTAGTACACTAAAACCATTGAACCCTTGGTGAATCACTGCTTTCGCGTGTTTGGGTAGCTTGCATGGTTCATTGACCACTAGAGGTATACTGGCTGGGGCTCAAAGGGTAGAGGTCAGACAAAATGTGATCTGTGGTCCTCCAGGTTGGGGGTTGGGCATAGGGATAACCACCCTCTTCCATAAAAATATGCTATATTATGGAAATAGCAACAAAGATTACCACAAATGTGTGTACATGCCTTTCAGAATCATCACATGGTACTCATATGACTGCTAGCAGTGAAAGCTGAAAGTAATCTACTAGTATGAAGATGGAAGTCCTAAGTGCCAAATATAAGAGAAGAATTAGATTTTGGAATATGTATACCATGTGTGAGACTGGTAAGCTGGCTCAAGTCACTGCTGAGAAGAGGCGTTACAACCTGCACATTTTAGTAATCAGTGAGAGTTGATGGACTGGTTCAGGCAGAATGAAGACACAGTCTGGAGAGGCAGTACTGTACTTAGGAAGAAAGGGGACAACCAGCGTCATGAAGGGCCATTATCCAAATGAAAGGAACAGAAAAATTCCTTATGGAGTGGATGCATAACACTAGGTTAATTGCTGCCATACTGACGGTAAAACATTCTAATGCCACCCATATATACCTGCTAATGACAGTGATGAGTCTGTCAAGAATGCATTTTACAAATAGTTTCATGCAACATTGACAGTAATGCCACGTCATGACCTGTT
Source organism: Erpetoichthys calabaricus (assembly GCF_900747795.2). Taxonomy (NCBI): domain Eukaryota; kingdom Metazoa; phylum Chordata; class Cladistia; order Polypteriformes; family Polypteridae; genus Erpetoichthys; species Erpetoichthys calabaricus. The sequence continues at coordinate 39,263,233 of NC_041400.2, read as the reverse complement.
GATTGTGATGGGTGACCTGAATACCAAGGTGGAAAGTAACAATGTCCACTTCAAAAAGAAAATGGTGAAGCATGGAGACAGCACAAAGAATGAGAACAGTGGAAGGCTGGTGAAACTGTTTGTGGACTAAAACAAATTGATAGGAGAGACACTCTTCCCACAATACAATATTCACAAGCTGACATGGTGTTTTAGAATGACAGGGAGAGTAACCAGATCAACTGCCTGATGATAAATGGAAAGTGAAGGAGAGCTCTGCTTGATGCTAATAAAGTTCTGAAGAGGCACCAATATTGGAAGTGGCCTCCACCTTGTCACAACTGTTTTGCAAATGAAGCAAGAAGTGCGGGACAGATCAAAATGGCACTCAGATGGTTTGACACAGACAGACTGTGCAACCCAGAAGTGAGCAATGCCTTCATCCTCCAGGTGAAGATCGGGTACCAGCCCATGGCTGACATAGAAATTACTTATGAGAAGGGAGTTGAATCAGTCAATATACAGTGGCAGCATATAAATTTCATTATACCAAAAAAGTGGAGAAACTTGTTCAAGATTCAGGCATAGGAGGAAAAAAGAGTGAACTATCTCAGATACCTGGCAGGTATTAAAGGAAGAGGAAAGAAGATTCTTAAAGAAAAAGCTCACAAATGCCAAATCTGAGAGGGTGCAAGAGCCATACAGATAGCTGTACAGGGAAGTAGACAGAAAGGTGAAAAGAATGGTGAGAGCAGACACATTTGGTTATGTAACTGACTTTGCACCCAGACAGAAACAGCAACTGGGAAAGGTAAACAACGCAGGGTCTAAAAAAATCACTATTAAGCTACGGTACATGTGGCAGGTTCCATAGGACCAATAGAATTCCGGTTAAGGACAAGCAAGGGAAACTGCAAAGTGAAAAGCGGCAGGAAACTCGCTGGGCAGAATACTTCAGAGAAGTCCTGAATAGGCCACTTCCAACCGAAGAAGTTGAAATACAGGAAACAGAAACACATCTTGAAGTCAATAACATGCAGCCTGACAAACAAGAGATTATCAAAGCAATTAAAGTCTTTAAAATGGCAACGCACCAGGACATGACACTCTGAATGCAAAACTATTCATTGCTGACCCAGTTTTTGTGGCAAAGATCATACAACCCTTATTTATATAGGTTTGTCAGGTGAAGGAGGTACCTGAAGACTTAACCATAGGGAAAATAGTGAAAATATCTAATAAAGGACCACTCAGTGACTACAGCAACTGGTGTGGTACTACCTACAGCGAATCTCTTAGGCTGTTGACATGTAATTAAGGAAAAACAAGCTGCATTCCAGAAAGGAAGGAGATACACTGAACAGATCTTTGCACTATGAAATATTATCACATTGCATAGAGTGGCCAATGTTCTTGAATAGATAATTTACTTTTCTGCCTTGTCATTACAACTGACTGTGTTGAAGGGCGAGTTAGCACTGAGAGTGTCATGGGATGGTACAGAGAGAGGATGTGAGCAGTAGGAGTAATGACTGGACGAGCGGTGTGGAGGGGAGTGGTCAAGGCTGAATAAGGTGGACACAATGGTAAACATTTTTAATATAATAGAGAGAAATTTTAGAATTGTTTGTTTTCATCTCTGAATTTGAAGTATTAATCAGTGCAAGTCTTATAAAGTGCTTTCTTATATTGTTTAATAAATTAGAAGAGATCTTGAATGTCTGCAATATAAATACCCAAAATTTTTAATGTATTACAAATAGATCTCAAAGAATGTAATATCTCGTAGCGTGTTTGAAGAGAATTTAAAATGGTGATTACAAATTACTTCAATTGTGCCTTCTCAGTCAGCAGTGTATGATATAGTATATGGAGAAGGGTAAAACAGTCAGGTAAAGTCTATACTAAGGCAGGGCAAAAGGTTTCAGTAAGAAAACAGGTATCATTCTATCTAAGTGGTTTATTTTCTAATAGGCAAATAATACGTAGACATTAACTAAAACAGCATTTAAACATAAAGAAGTGAGTTTTATGTCTAAGGTTTTTCTATTGTTTTTAATAGGTTGAAAACAGCAACAGAAGAACTGGTCTTGACCCAACAGACGCTGCTCAACAAAGAAGAATTAATGCAGGATTTAGAAAAGAAAATTGAAGAGTCTGCAAAATCATGTGAAAAGAAGTCCGAGTATGTATAAAAAAAAAAATTACATGTTTTGAATAATATGTCAGTTTACGGTAGTATTTGGAACTTGATTTTTTTTCTTATAGTATGTCTTGGTCAAAGTGAGTTTCAAGTGTTTGAGACAATCTTGACAATCTTGGCTGCATAAATTGTAATTTACTGGTTACTTATTTACACTTTTTACTTGAAGTTCTTTAATTGACTACTACCCCACACAGCCATTTTGCTGCCATTTTCATTGAGTTATGAGGATGTATGTGCGTTAGAGAAACTGTGATCTTAAAATAATGAACACCTTTTTCTTCGACATTGTTGCCAGACAGTTGCTATGTCTGTTGTGCCCTTTGCTACCTATTTAGACTAGTACTATCTCAATTGCTAAGGCTAAAAATAAATTGATTTTTGAATTCACCCTCCTGAAAAGTTTATAGCCTCCTACATTTTGTGCTGTCTAGCAATTGAGTTATTTAGCCTCTGGTTTTTCAAACTCACTACAGATTTAAAGTTGTACGCTGTTTGCAATTATATTTTAGCTCTGCTTACACCTTGGTAGAACAACAGAAGTTGCAGGGATATTTACAGATGTGGATGCATTTATCCAAAGCAATGTGCAAAAGAGATCAACATAATCGAGTAAACATCAGTCTAGGGCAGGGGTAGGCAACGTCGGTCCTGGTGAGCCGCAGTGGCTACAGGTTTTCATTCCAACCCAATTGCTTAATTGGAAACCAATCATTGCCAATCTCAGACCTTATTTAATTTTATGGCTTGTTAGTCTGTGCAATGTAAGGCTCTTATATCGTAGATTTTTTTCCTTTCCAAGGATATCATCCAAATGATATGAAGCCTAAAACAGATCATTTTCAGTCTGTCACATTTTTCTATTAAGTGTTTTATTAAATCAAACAGTGCATGATGAACACACACAGATGTAATTGGAAAAAAGCTAGCTGGAGAACTGCTGGCTGCTTTGTCTTTTACATCTTATTGCTAATAAGGAGCAATTAAAACACTGAATGCAGCAGTTTAAGATTGAAATAAGCAATTAAGGTTGGAGAAACTTAACAAGCGAGACCACTAAAATGAAGCATCAAAATGTCACTTAAGCAATATGTGCTTCATCAGCAATAATTGAGTTCTCGTTAAGGAACTGGGTTGGAACAAAAACCTGCACATACTGCGGCTCACCAGGACCGACGTTGCCTACCCCTGGTCTAGGGGACTGTTTGGGAAGAAGTATTACATGATAAGTTAGCAAAACTGATAATCACAAGTGAAATACTGAGAACAAAATACAAGCTACTTAAAATTCCTATATTATTAAAACCTAATAGCTAATATCAGTTAGGTAGAAACTCGCAGAAACAGAGAGTCTTAAAGTGCTGAGGGATTTTAAATGGAGGTTTGCCATCTGCTAAGGAGCTACACATGAAAGAGTCTGGACTAAGATTCGATACACGCAGAGATGTTGTTCATCAGCAGACCTGAGTAGTCTTGAAGGAGCATAGGACCTTGCAAGTGTCTCCATGTATGTATATAGGTGCTGACCCATTGACTACTCTGTAGGTAAGCATCAAGGATTTGAACTTAATAAGTGCCACTACAGGAAGCCAATGTAGTGATCTGAAAAGGACATCAACTATGATTACATCACAAATCAGCTCTACAAAGATTGACAGTTTTTATTTATTTAGCTAGTTAGACCTCTTCATAGATTGATTAGACACTGATAAAAAATGATTGCATTTTTCTTACATTTGAAACTCTATTATTTTATCATACAATCTCAAATTAGAAAAAGTTGGGACGGTATAGAGAATGAAAAAAAAAAAAAAAAAGTGATTCTTAAATTTACTCTGACTTTTATTTCATTGTAGACAGTATGAACTCAAAATATTTGCTGTTTTGTCGTTTAAATACATCCATTCTTGCATTTCAGGCCTACAACACATTCCAAAAAAAGTTGGGATGGCAAAGCATTCACCCACTTTGTAATGTCACCATTCCTTCTCAAAATACTTAAAAGACATTTTAGAATGTGTTGCCTGAAATGTGGGAATGGAAGTATTTTAACAAATGAAATAAAGTTGACCAGAAAAAAAACATGAAATATCTTGTCTTCAATGAAATAAAAGTTAAAGTGAATTTAAGAATATCTGTGTTTTTACTTTCTTGTTTACAAAGTGTTGGAATCCTCCAAAAATTCCATTTTGAGATTTTGATGAATCTCAACATTTTAGACCACCCTGAGTCCGAAAATACCATTTTTGGAATTATGTCTGTCTGTGTGTGTGCGTGAGTATGTAAACATGTTAACTTGAGTGTGCTTTCATTTAGGTCAACCAAATTTTGCATACAAGTATTGGGTACAAAACGTAGATTTCTATCAACTTTTGGGCTATTTCCGTTAACCAGAAGTAGTAGTTTACCTTTTATTCATGCAGCCGCAGAGTCTGATTTATTCAACTTTACTTTTAGAATAATTGTTCACTATATTATTAATTTGATTTGATTTGTTGTTGATGGTCCTTTAATATATATAATATAAAAATATAATCATTGTCTTACGGTTTACTCCTCAAATATCCATCCCCATATCTGAGCATACAAGAAAGTCTAGGGGAAAACAGCTTTTTTTAAACTCAACTTTTTCTGATTTTGGGTTGTATGAGAAAGTATAAATTTCGTAAGCATCAATAAATTCGCTACACATCACAAGCCTCATTGCTCAATTCCAGTTTTTTTGTTCTGATTGGATTTGCCTATCTTGACAGTTCACATTCATGAGTATAAGTGACCTGTATCTAACTGTAATGTGAATACATCTGTCCTCCGAAACGGAAAGCATGTGCACATTGATACGTTTGTGCAAAAGTCATTTGTGCCACCCTAAAAACATATGCATGGTGTTAAAAACCGATAAAATGAACATGCAAGTAGCTAGTGTATGCATCACAGTTTTCTCTGGGCGAAGACAGACTGTTCATCATCCGCATGTAGGTCGAGAAGGTGAAAAAGATCCAGATGGCCATCTTTTGCTGTTTTTGTAGTTATTGCTGGCACTGCTCCACCAAGAGATCTGTGGGTACAAGAAAGGAGTCTGCAATGGTTGGACTGTGATTGTTGCCATAGCTGTGGGTTATATCACATTAAGTCATAAAACCGGATTTGAGTCACTTCAGGCTGGTAATGTGAACATAGCTAAATATGCTTATAAACCTGCTTCAAAAATTCAAGCAAGAAAAATGTCACTGGTAACCCAACAGACCGTATGCACAGACATCAAAACATTGAAGACAAAAGTATGTTTTCTTTAAAATGAATATACAGTAAATGTAACTTTGCTTATCTTTCAATAATGAAAAATAAAATTAATCTTTTGGAAGCTTATATGGCTCCCTCTAAAGTTAGTTATGTTGAAGATGGTGCTCTTGTTACAGTCCATACTACCAAGTATTTAACTAATTAACTATAGAGCAGTAAGTGGCAATTTCTGGTTTCAACAAATAAATGAATCCACTGTTCACACATCATTGTGTAGTATTTATAAACCGACTGTTAGACATATGGTTACTATAAGTTACATTTAGCTCAAAGACATAAACTAACGAAATTTAGGATGGATTCTGCAAAGCAAAAAATTCAAGCCTTTTGAGCTAAGAGTTTTCAATATTGCCTTATATTCACACCCACCAAAATAACTTTTTTTCTTGAATTTAAACACTAATATTTCTCACTCATCTACAGTTTTACAAAAATAAGCAGTTTATTAATAATCAAAATGCACATTATTTACTGTAATTACATCTGCATGTGATCAGCATAAGAATTCAGATTAATATTGTACGGAGAGTACATAAAGAAAAGAGGACTGGTTCCAGCTCCAGACCCTGAGGAACAATATGTCTAAATCTACCCCTGAAGGAGGGAGTACTATCTTTAGATTTCTGCACCTTCTGACAACAATTTGACTAAAATAAATTACACATCATGTGATAAGAAATAAATTTCAAGACATTTATGTGGTTCTTTTTGCGAAGGTGGATAAGGAATCCTTTACTTGTTTATTAAACTTTAAGTGTTTCTACTGTATTTGGTTTTCAGTTTTGTCTCCTAGATGCCAGCATCAAATGTGTATATGTATGTATGTATCCTGGCCTTGTTTTTAATTCTTCTGTTAATTTTAAACATAAGTTAAAGAAAGGCAAAAAAATCATCACTGGCTTTTTCAGCTGTACTGTATTCTGATTGTAATTGCCAGTATAGTATATGTTTATTTTAATAGTAACTCATTGATATTATAATTATTTGGCTATTTTTTGTTCTACAGCATTGTTTTGCTACTTAACCAAAAACAAGCACTGGAAGAACTGAAACAGACAATCCAACTTCTTAAATGCACTGAGGCTAAATTAGCTGCTCAAAAAGACCTGTTGGATCAGAAGATGCAAGAAAATGATGGCAAAGAGCCTCCTCCTGTAGTTAACTATGAAGAAGATGCAAGATCTGTCACCTCAATGGTATGTGCGGCAATGGCATTTATAAATCAATTTCATGTATATCTTTATATCCATTTTGCAGTTCTCCTCTTACAACTAAACATCTTCCTATTGTTATTTTAGTACTCTCACTACTTATGTGTAGCACTTATTTACAGGTGCTGGTCATAAAATTAGAATATCATGACAAAGTTGATTTATTTCAGTAATTCCATTCAAAAAGTGAAACTTGTATATTAGATTCATTCATTACACACAGACTGATGTATTTCAAGTATTTATTTCTTTTAATGTTGATGATTATAACTGACAACTAATGAAAGTCCCAAATTCAGTATCTCGGAAAATTAGAATATTGTGAAAAGGTTCAATATTGAAGACACCTGGTGCCACACACTAATCAGCTAATTAACTCAAAACACCTGCAAAAGCCTTTAAATGGTCTCTCAGTCTAGTTCTGTAGGCTACACAATCATGGGGAAGACTGCTGACTTGACAGTTGTCCAAAAGACGACCATTGACACCTTGCACAAGGAGGGCAAGACACAAAAGGTCATTGCTAAAGAGGCTGGCTATTCACAGAGCTCTGTGTCCAAGCACATTAATAGAGAGGCGAAGGAAAGGACAAGATGTGGTAGAAAAAAGTGTACAAGCAATAGGGATAACCGCACCCTGGAGAGGATTGTGAAACAAAACCCATTCAAAAATGTGGGGGAGATTCACACAGAGTGGACTGCAGCTGGAGTCAGTGCTTCAAGAACCACCACGCACAGACGTATGCAAGACATGGGTTTCAGCTGTCGCATTCCTTGTGTCAAGCCACTCTTGAACAAGAGACAGCGTCAGAAGCGTCTCGCCTGGGCTAAAGACAAAAAGGACTGGACTGCTGCTGAGTGGTCCAAAGTTATGTTCTCTGATGAAAGTAAATTTTGCATTTCCTTTGGAAATCAAGGTCTTAGAGTCTGGAGGAAGAGAGGAGAGGCACAGAATCCACGTTGCGTGAGGTCCAGTGTAAAGTTTCCACAGTCAGTGATGGTTTAGGGTGCCATGTCATCTGCTGGTGTTGGTCCATTGTGTTTTCTGAGGTCCAAGGTCAATGCAGCCGTCTACCAGGAAGTTTTAGAGCACTTCATGCTTCCTGCTGCTGACGAACTTTATGGAGATGCAGATTTCATTTTCCAACAGGACCTGGCACCTGCACACACTGCCAAAGCTACCAGTACCTGGTTTAAGGACCATGGTATCCCTGTTCTTGATTGGCCAGCAAACTCGCCTGACCTTAACCCCATAGAAAATCTATGGGGTATTGTGAAGAGGAAGATGCAATACGCCAGACCCAACAATTCAGAAGATCTGAAGGCCACTATCAGAGCAACATGGGCTCTCATAACACCTGAGCAGTGCCACAGACTGATCGACTTCATGCCACGCCACATCGCTGCAGTAATCCAGGCCAAAGGAGCCCCAACTAAATATTAAGTGCTGTACATGCTCATACTTTTCATGTTCATACCTTTCAGTTGGCCAACATTTCTAAAAATCCTTTTTTTGCATTGGTCTTAATTGATATTCTAATTTTCCGAGATTCTGAATTTGGGACTTTCATTAGTTGTCAGTTATAATCATCAACATTAAAAGAAATAAACATTTGAAATACATCAGTCTGTGTGTAATGAATGAATCTAATATACAAGTTTCACTTTTTGAATGGAATTACTGAAATAAATCAACTTTGTCATGATATTCTAATTTTATGACCAGCACCTGTATATTTAAAAGCAATTGCTAACCTACTCAGGTCCTTCAATTGCAATATGGAGACACTTCAATTGCCACAGCTTTACTTTGAATCCAGTCTCCTAATTACAGTTTCATTTATCCATTTAACCTAAATTATCCATTAGGCCAATTTTTCTTTTCCCCATTTATGGACTCAGGCATCAAATTCTGAATTAGTTTAAAGGGTAAATCTTAGTTATGCATTTATATTTATAATTTGTGCTTGGAGAAATGTTGTGTAGCAATAAGATGTTTAAATTGGTTGTGTTATCCATGCATTTACAAGTTCTCTGCTTTGCATTCACCATTTGCGTTATGTGGTATTTTATAGTGTATGACTATTTGGGGTTTAAAGTTAGCACAAGTGGCAAAAATATCTTTCCACTTCCTTGAGTAAACAATAGCACAGGTGTCTGTTGTAGTCCTAAAACTCCATCTACACTAATACATTTTTCATTTAAAAACTCATACATTTTCCTATATTTTCACCTTTTGCCTACACTACCCTATTTTTTTTGAAAATAAAGTGTCAGCGTTTCAATATGGACGGGTGTGAACATGGTTTTTCAAAAAACGATAATCTAATCATGCTCTGATTAGTTTGTGCTTATTTCGGGGCCCTTCCTTGATTGGTTTGTGCCCATTACAATAGCTCATTCTCTGATTGGTCACCCTTCTTGGAAGTGTAATAAATGTTCTGGGGTGCTGTGTTGATTTTAAATAAATAATAGCACCCCGGAAGAGTGCAGGCTATAATCAGGTGTGAGCGTGCTTTGCTCCAAGGACATTTGGGAGGTGCCTGCCTGATTTTGAAGGCACATGCGAGTGAGCTCTTCAGGCAAGTATCTCTTTAATTCCTTGAAGGGCACAAGGCATTCGCCCCTGTGCCCCCGTTAGGAGCATTAATATAAAAGGAGACTGCACGGGAAAAGAAGAAAGACAAGATGAGCTGTAAGAACAGCATCGGTAGGAGAGGCAGGATGAGCCCGCCAGGGTGTGTGAAAGGCAGCATGGTGGATGTCCCCGTGAAGGATCAGTGCTCTAGGGTAGGTTAGACCCACTGATGTAATGTTGTGGAGTGGGTGCAATCATGGTGGAGTCCTCTCTAGGGATCTGAGGTGTACTGGTGCTGGTGAGATGGAAGACAAGAGGACAATTGACCCCAAGTAGTCTAGCCAGTGACGCTCAAAGCAGCCAAGACAGCATTCAGGTTGGAGAGGACTGCGGCTGCTAGTGTCTACACCAGCTGAGTGAGCAAAGGGTTAGCTGGGGAGACGAAGTGGGAGTTGCGCTGGGCTTGTCAGATGGAACAAGGACCCGATGACTGTGATGGTTTTATTCTTGTTTTCAGTTCTGGATTTTAATTGCATTATTTTTATGGATTATTTTTTCATGGAAGAGAACACTGCACTTTTGACACTGTTTTGTTGGATTGTTTTTTTAATAAAAGCACCTGGCACCTTTATGCACCTACACCTCCCTGGGGTACGTTTTGGCAGTAGCGGGTTCAAGAGGCGCCCCAGAAAGACCAGGTAGCATGGACCCGATGTGCACCGTCACAGGAAGAAAAACATATTCTGACATAGCAACAATGAAAGAGTTGCTTTCCATTGCATTTGTTGTGCTGCATACCTGTATGCATTTAGAATCGCAATTAATTCTTCATACATGCGTAAAAAGCAAATAACCGGTTGCCACAGTTTTGTGATAAATCCTATGAGTGGCAGCATTACCATTGTAGTGAAAAATTTAGAGCTGCAGCATTTTTGATTGAGGAGGCTAAATTTTCAGTTAATTTGTAATATATCATGTTCCACAAATTAGCAGTTTTTTGTGTTAATTCACCTAATATTTTGATAATGTTCATGGGGGGAAAAAATCTGACATAGTATTTATAGGATATCAAAATAAACCATATATTTCCTGAAGCAGAAGAGTTTGAATTGGATCATAATTAAGAAATAGGTTGGTGCAAAAGTCTGGCCTAACAAGAACTAAGCACGATACACTTTCCTTAAGGATGCTCCTCTATGGTTGTAGTTTTAATTCAGCAATTGTTGATTTGGTGCTCTAAAACCCAGTCCTGGATGCTGAACAGTAGCTCATATTTTTGAAATAACAATGTGTTAGTGTTCAAGTGTTTTTATCCTTCAACCTTTAATAAGGTGATGAAGTTTTGTAAAACACCAACTCTCCTTATTGTTACAGACACCATCTGGTGTGCTGTTTTTCTCCATCACATATACAGAAGCACATATGCATAATATCCAGTAGGACACCGGAAGAAGTTGCTTTTAGCTACTGAACTGATTAGATTCATATCATATGTGGGAGTAATTGGAAATGAACTGAATTCAACAGTGGGATTATATCAAGTGACAAAATGTGAACTGTAAACTAAATAAAACATTTTGAATAATAGTGCAGCATTAAAGCAATGGTCTAAAATGCCCTTACTTTGTTATTATTTTACTGTTATTTGGTTTTAAATGGCAGGTTAAAACATTGAGACAGATCAGATATTAGGGCTTTGAATTAGCAGCTTGTTCAGTTCATATCAGTTCACTTGTTTGTTTTTTTTAAAAGCATTTTCACTAAGAAATTGAAGTGGCATATACTATTACAAATGTAATACAATTTAAAATAAAAGGACATGCAATAACAACACAAACAAATAGGTGAACACAAAAACCATGTGGCATATACACTTGTGAGTATGAGTAGGCTTACTCTACACTTAAGTCAAAATTAATAAAAAATATCTGCAGAAAAAACTATTTTTTTTTTTAAAATCCGCATTTACTCGGGCAACTAATCTCCTGGGGCCTCATGTATAAACAGTGTGTACGCACAGAAATGTTGTGTATGAACGTTTCCACGCTCAAATCGCGATGTATAAAACCTAAACTTGGCGTAAAGCTACGCACATTTCCATCGTACCTCATACCCTGGCATACACAATTTCTCTGCTTGGTTTTGCAGACTGGCGGCACCCAGCGTCAAAGCAGTGCTACAGTTCCTGTGTGGTTACCCTTTCTTTCTTAGACCCACATTCCTGACGCAGCTTTATAAATACACTGAAATTAACTGCATATTGTTTATTAGTGTAATGCATCTGATTGTAATTAACCTATAGCAATATAATGGTCCAGGGAATAGCCATAGTATTCCAAATACCATAACTGCTTTAGCGTTGTTATGCTCACTGCATCTTCTCCTTCTTTCAGCTGCTCCCATTAGGGGTTTCCATAGCGGATCATCTTTTTCCATATTACTCTCACTGCACCACTCGGTGTATTTATATCACTGTATCTGAGTGGGGAATCACAGCAACAGCTGATCGGAAAGAGAATTATCGGTATACAGTTTCAAGCACACACTACCTCAGCCATGGCAAAACGCTTCAAAGCCTTTCCTGTACGGACCTTGCTTTTCAGAAACAGTTTCATCCCAAGAACTATAAACGCACTCAATCAGTCCATCAAATGCTCCTTGTAGAACTGTTTGTACTTATAAGTACAATTACCCCACTGTAAACTTGCACTACAGTTATAATATTGCACAACCTGCGCCACTTTATAAAGCGCATATGATGACGATATCATTTTTAAGAAGAAATGCAGCAAAATATGTTGCTTATAGTATACAGATAAAACTTTAACTTCATTTAAATAATCTGTATTGTTAATAATTAAACATGTGAGGACACGGTGCCGCAGCTCTAGCTAGTTCACGGATTGCTCCTGCCTTGCGCTGTATTATTGCTGGTGCTGACGCGACACTGGAAGGATAGATGGATAGAATAATTAAACATGTACTAAGAAGATATTTCAATGTTCCTTAAAAGTTTTGAAGAATCGGCGTGCTAAGCTTACAGAAGGCTTAACGTTGATTACAGAGCTGATTATGTGGCGATTGGGTATTTGGAGAAAGAAAAGTAAGGACATGAATTGGAGGTTAGTACGTTTGAAAGAAATAGTACTTCTGTGTTCGGATTCAGCGGGTTGGAAAATGGATGGATGGATGGTACTTCTGTAATAAATTATTTCATTGAAGATCGCACATGGCGCAGCAAGCCTCTTGTGTGAGATATGAACAATCACTGTGCCACCTTGTTCCCATGTTTAATAACATGCTTTCATTCCTATCATCATGAAAAAGATATCACGTATACATCTCAGTATTTTAATTATTCAGAGAGCTGTAATATCACGAATGCAATGGATTCTGTGTCCTGTCGGAGAAAGAGAAGGAACGGAAGCACGTAGTGATTCACACACATAGAGCACATAGAAGATCAAACACAGAACAAAGCATTTAACGCGCTACTTGAGAAACTAGTAAAATAAACGATTTTAAGATGAAGTTTATGATGTTCTACTTTAATGACAAAATAAACTACGTGATTAAAGTGGAAATTTTGAGATTAAAGTTGACATTTCATGCTTTTTTCCCACTGTGTGCCTATTTTTTTTCTCTGTACCCTAATAAGCTTTCATATGACACTCAGACGATCCTCTACGGGTCGCCTTTTCACGCCGACTTTGATATGTGACAACTTCTTTTTTTATTTCAGGCACTGTGCGACTTTGTGATCTTGAGCTTTCGAGTTTCTCCGACATTATGTCACTCGATCAACTTTCTTTTGTTGATTATATCACTGTTTAAACCAACAAATAGTACGTTTTTCCTTTGCCTCCACTTGGTATTTGCTGAAATTCTTATATTTTCCCCATGCTTTTCCCATTGTCTTTTCACAGAAGGCTATTTATATCGATTTGCATATTCAAAGAGGCATAATTCTGGGAGGAGTTGGGGCGGGACAGAAGGCACGTGCACGTGCGTTACTTTTCACGCTGATCGGGATTTATGTAGTGGAAGAATGTGAAAGTTTGCGTACGCACAGATTCCTGCATCTGGATTTTTCTGTGCGTATGCACATTCCCGCTTTTGTTCTTACGCCATGTTATAGTGTGAGTTCTACGCACGGCATTATACATGAGGCCCCTGGAGTTCTATTTTGTCAAAGCATTATGTTTAGTCAAATTGACACTTTATTAGTAGGTTTCTGTTACTGGATTGCATGCAGCACACTCGTTTCTGCTTGGCTGTGAATTGAACTCTGCAAAGGATCCCGTACGTATGCTTCTTGCCTTCCACCCAGTGCAGCTGGAATAAAATTAATGCAGGTATTTTTACTTATAGGTGTGATAAGATATGAATTGCATTAGGTTAATTGTTACTTTATAAAGTAACAGGTCTATGTGACGTATATTAGTTTTAACGTGTTACCCAACTTTTCTCAAGATTGTGTTGCTGAGTTAACACTGTACATTCAGCTCATCAACATGATGTTATTGACTTCTAAAATGTTGAGACAGATTATTTCAGCCAGCTTTTCAGAGGATGTGCAAAGACCATACAAAAGAAGGCTGATAGAGCGCAACAGACAAGCACAGACTACAAAATCCTTAACAGTAACCCAGTTAATGGTTTATATGACCACATACTCCGGTTATTCGTGGAGAAATGTACCTCTGTTAACCACGTTTCTCAAAGGCCAGTAACCTAGTTTCTCTTACTGGAATAAGGATTTACATTTTAGAAACCAGGTTAATGTGAATAACTGGGTTATTGAGGTGCATTTAAATGTACCAAATGAGAAACTGTGGTAATGTGATTTTTAATCAATGGGCTGTTTTGGTGTTCTTACGATGGAGACAAAGTCAGCATTGTACATTCCAGGTTTCTAAAACATGCATAAAGAGACAATGCCATTGATAAAGGCACTGTTAATATTATTAGTCTTCATGAGTTGCTGAGTGTAAAATAAAGAAATGGTTACTGAAGAAGTGAAAAAATGGCTGTAAATGCAGTATTCTTAATAGTATGAGGAGTATGTGCTCCTTTTCACTGGTATGTGGCTGTTGAACTTGAGAGAGATAATGGTGAGTTCCAGAAACATATCTAAATAATAAAAACAGTAAAAGTTAGTCCCATCCTGACAAAAAAGAAGGTTGGAGACTTCATCAGGTGTGTGACCTGAAATATTAAAAAAAATGGTTACATACAGTACATAGGTGGGGAAGGTTGGAGCAAAGTCCAGGAGACAGTGGAAGTGAAAGACAACAGTAGTGTTCATTTAACTGGCACCAATAAAAAACGTGTTGCAACACTTTCTGGATAACACTAGTATAATATTCTAGCTCCAAATTCCAACTGTACAAGGTTCGCTGCCCTTAAAATGCACTCTACAATACACAGCGGCTTAGGCTTTGATGATCCCAGCATTGTAAAACATAGATTTGATGCAGGGCCTCATTACTGCCAACGACCATCAGTCCATCATAGTGTTCTAAGATCTGTAGAGATAACTTATTCAAAACAGGAGTGATGCCAAGTGCAAGCAGAAGACACTGCAAAGTGAAAAGTAATGAGAAAAACTTAGTCATGGCTAAACAGAAGGTTTTTTTAGATTAAAGGCAAGATGAACAGCCCTTAATATGCAGATCTAGTAATGGCAATTATGTCTCTTCAGCCTTGACTGATGCGTATGGGGCTTATCTACAAGGTTTACAATTTGTACCTATGTCTGTTAAGTGTAAAAACTATTTGGCCTGTAATTATACAACAGGAGTAAAGAACAATATAATCATGAAATAAAACACTCCAATGACATGCAAAAATATAAACTATGAAAATATGCATAGTTAGTTGAGAACTAGGAAACAAGATGCCTCTAACTAGAAAACTTGGAATGAAAACTTTCAGCCAATACGGCCCAGTGTTTGTTTAATATAGCTCCTTTTTATAGTGTTATAGCTGCCCAAGTTGTTTTACTGCTACAAATACATTGTATTATTGTTTACATTCATTGTTTAGAACTAGAGCACAGGCAAGCTAAGTGACTTGATCAGGGTCACACAGTGACTAAGAGATGTGGCTGACATTTTGGAGGCTTATAGTATAATGCTTTAGCCACTGGACCACACTGCCTGTGGTCTGTTATTTTTAGTAGGTTTAATCTAAATTAAATTAGAAGGATTAGTTGCTTCAGAACTGATATTTGTCAGTAATTTTTCACCATCAGGACAAATAGTCTGCTCATTTCTGCAGCCATTGTGCAGTAATTTTATGTTATCCTGTGTACATTTTTTTAGTTCCAGGATTAATCAGCCTATTGTAGAACACAAATGATATCTGACAAGTAATCAATTGCTGCAGATGGACTTGTGTGAACATTTTATTAAATAGGAATATTGGTATAGCAGAGCAATCCCTTAGATTGATAATTTAGATATTCAATTTTTTGTGTTCATTAAAGTGTGCATAATTTTATTTCTGTTTTCTGTCTCTAGTTCAAACTTGAGACATGTTTGTTTTGGTGGTGCTTTCCGGTAAAGTTTACTCCCCCCCTTTTTTTTCCCAAAGTTGCTTTTATTCTGCATCCTGGACGAAATATGTTATTAAAATGAGTTCTATTTTAACACTGGGTTCCCCAGTATTAAATATTTTGCATCATTTGCAGTTCTTAGTCATTTAACTATAATAATACAGTGTTTATATTAATTGTAATTAAACACACAAACTTTGGGCAAACACCCTTTGTCATAAAAATCCTTTGTTTAGAATAATAAACATAGTAAAAGAAATATTTTTTAAATAACTTTCAAGGTAAAACAAGAGCTGCAGCTGCTACTTTAACACTTCACATTTTCTGACACTTGTAAAGTTCACCCTTTATGGATTAGTAGCAATTCCTTAAATTGATAGACCATTGCCCAACTCTGATTTAGCAATTACAATTCCAGTTCATGATTCCACTATGCCTGAAAACATCTGAATGCAGATTAGCCTTCTCTTTTGAAGAATCCATTATGTTTGGATAGATTTTGCATTCATATGTGATAAGGCAAAAGCAACACTTTAAGGCTCTCTTTTGAGCGCTATAAAAACCTATATACTTTTTTGCACTGTAGGTATCATTCTGCAGTGAAAGCAAATTATTAAAGAAGTTAATGGAATTTTAAGTATATATAAAACAAAAACATTTCATAGTTCAGTATAGTAAAGTTATTTCCAGCAGATCCCATGTGGCTAAAAAGAATTAAGACAAGAGTAGGACACTCTTCAGAAAGTGTATGAATGGTTGGATTGACATGAGTAAAGACAGGCAGAAGTGTAAAGCTTCAGTACTTTGTATTTGAACAGAAAAATAAATGTCAGCTTTGGTTGACAGTCTGATTCATAAAGGTTCCTAAATAGCTTTAAAAAGATGCTGTCATGTTTTCATCTGTTGTAGAGAAGCAGTTCGCTTTTTGATGAGAAAATATGCAAGCACAAAAAGAGTCCTGCACATTACAGGCTTCAAGATTCAATCTCTGACTATCTGCTTAAAAGAGTACAAAGATGTTTCCTGGTATCCAGACGACCGGCTTTAGTAAATCTTACCACAGGGGCTTAACTAATATTCTGAAAATGCATTAAGTAAGAATTGTAGTGGAGTCAGATTAAGTTTACATGGTCATGGAAGTTGAAGGGTGGCATAATTTCATCAGATGGTTTTAGTCTGTTAATGTTTTAACCAGAGGAAATTAATGTAAATATATAGAAATAAACAGAATGTAGAAAATAGGTTTCAATAACACTAGACTTTTAAAAAATTCTTTGGTAGTTATGATAGATGGTGTCTAGCTGGACATAAATACTATTTTGTATTTTCTGTATCACGTAGGAATTTGGAGAAAAATTAAATGAACTTTTATTGAAATTAGTGTGTTTAATCACTTAATGATGTTGACACATTGCATTTGTTCAACTGATCTAAAAATGCTTTTCTGCCGATTTTCATTTGTACTCAGTACTTGATTTTTCTTGTTCCAGTTGTCAACATTAGATTAGGTTAGGTAGATTTTATTATCTCAGCAGGAAATTTGTTTGCATCAGGAAAAGTACAAAACATAAAGCACTGTTACAGACACGAGAAAATAAGCCAAGGCACAGCAGCTCATAAAAAAAACTCCATAAAACTTTGGCAGTGGCTCTTCTCCTTATCAATGTACTTCGGTCTGTACAACACCTTAAATAGTTTAATTGTTTCGTTGAAAAACAAAGATTGTTAATGTCAGGTGTTTTCTTTACTCAGTTTGTCAAATAAAACTTCTGGATAAAACGCTTTTGAAATGATGTTTATGGAAAAATATTTGTTTAAAGTTAAAATGAACGTTGACTGGACAGGTGCAAACTTGAATAACAAACATGCATCTATAAATCGTCAAACTATCTTAATCAGGGATTGAAGACTCTCACAGAGGCATAGGATAAAGACAAGGACTAACCCTGGATGGGTTCCACTTCATGGCGGGCACACTTACTCATACATACACTCAGACTCCCTCATACGGCTCCAGTTTAACATAACATGTGCACAGGAACATGAAGAAAATGTGCAAATTACATAAAGACAATGGCCTGCATTTGAACCCAGGAGTCTGAGGTCATGACGTTAAGCTTTAACCACTGTTTCACCATGCTTTCCATTCAAAGATGTAAATGTAAAACTTGACAAAAAGTCAATGTTAGTTGACAGCAAAGTTTTGTCAACCTTCTTTCATTATTCTTTGTGTCTGTCAACCTTTCTTTTATCATTCTCAGTAAATTTTAATTTAGTTGAGATGGATGTGTAGAGAGAAAAAAAGGTCCTAATAAGGAGGAATGAGAAATTCAGAGGTATATCAAAGTGGTAGAGATATCTAAGAAAGTAAAATAAAGCAAGCTGAAGTGGGATGGATATGTGATGAGGAGAGACAGTGAATATATGGGCAAAGAGTACAGTGATCCCTCGCTATATCGCGCTTCGCCTTTCGCGGCTTCACTCTATCGTGGATTTTATATGTAAGCATATTTAAATATATATCGCGGATTTTTTGCTGGTTCGCGGATTTCTGAGGACAATGGGTCTTTTAATTTCTGGTACATGCTTCCTCAGTTGGTTTGCCCAGTTGATTTCATACAAGGGACGCTATTGGCAGATGGCTGACAAGCTACCCAACTTACTTTTCTCAATCTCTCTCTTGCGCTGACTGTCTCTGATCCTGACGTAGGGGGTGTGAGCAGGGGGGCTGTTCGCACACCTAGACAATACGATACGCTCGTCTAAAAATGCTGAAAGATTATCTTCACGTTGCTACCTTCTGTGTGCAGCTGCTTCGTGAAGCGACATGCTGCACGGTGCTTCGCATACTTGAAAGCTCAAAGGGCACGTATTGATTTTTGACTTTGTTTTTCTCTGTCTCTGTCTCTCTCTCTCTCTCTCTCTCTCTCTCTCTCTCTCTCTCTCTCTCTCTCTCTCTCTCTCTCTCCCTCTCCCTCCCTCCCTCTCCCTGCTCCTGATGGAGGGGGTGTGAGCTGCCGCCTTCAACAGCTTTGTACCGGCGGTGCTTCATATACTTAAAAGCCAAACAGCCCTATTGATTTGTTTGCTTTCCTCTCTTGCCTGAAGAAGGGGCCTGAGTTGCCTCGAAAGCTTGCATATTGTAATCTTTTTAGTTAGCCAATAAAAGGTGTCATTTTGCTTGGCTTTTCTCTAATCTCTGTTTCTGACAGTCTGTGCTCCTGACGCGCACTCCTTTGAAGAGGAAGAAATGTTTGCATTCTTTTAATTGTGAGACAGAGCTGTCATCTCTGTCTTGTCATGGAGCACAGTTTAAACTTTTGAAAAAGAGACAAATGTTTGTTTGCAGTGTTTGAATAACGTTCCTGTCTCTCTACAACCTCCTGTGTTTCTGCGCAAATCTGTGACCCAAGCATGACAATATAAAAATAACCATATAAACATATGGTTTCTACTTCGCGGATTTGCTTATTTCGCGGGTGGCTCTGGAACGCAACCCCCCGCGATGGAGGAGGGATTACTGTAATGGAAATGGAAGTAGAGGAAAAGAGAAGTGAGGAAGGCCGCGGTGGAGGAGGATGGATAAAGTAAAAAAGATCTGAAGGAAGGTTTGACTGGGGAAGAGATACAGGACTGAATTGTATGGAGAAGGTTGATCAGGCACATCTATGAAGGGGAAGAAGAATAGCAAAGTATATATAGTACATTTATTAAACAAGTAAAGCTACTGTTTTTAGCTGTGTCTCTTTCTAATAATCTAATAAGACAAGTTTTATATCATTTTGTAGGAAGGAAGAAAGATTTGGCTTAGGTCCAGTGATGCAGCTTGGTTACAATAAAATGAGGAGTAACATAATTTTAGCGGGTATGTAGAGACTGACTGTGTTCTCTGGGATCATTTTCATTGTGCTTTATATGCACTAGAAATATTCTTGGCAAATTCCTATTACTGCAAGGCAGAATGTACATTTTCATCTCATAAAGAAGTACATTTCTAATCTAACTTTCATTAATGGAAGTCATTTCTGAATATATAAATTACATACTATATGTTTTTTTATCACATCTATACCTAAACATTAAAAGATTTGTTTGACTTTGACAAATGCAATTGATCACTGATCATGTTTTTCTCTTTTAGATAAAAATTCTCTTGGTCTGTACCTGCCTTTTCTATAACAGGACCTCAGGGAAATCTTAAGTGAAAATGGTCGAAAATGTAGTCATTTTTTTTTTGTTGTGTGTAAATTTTTTTAAGTAACTTGCACAATAAAGTATATTGCAGCTTGTGAATTTTTAACCAATGAAGTGATACAGCAGTTACTATAATTTTATTTGATATTATAACATTAGAATAAAATTTACAAGACTAGCCCAACAGCTGTGCAATCCCATTCACGTAATTTCTCCAATATGAGGTTGATTCAGATTTTGCAGGTCAAACAAGTACTAGTTTACCACTGCTTTTTAACTTATTTCACGTGTTTGATGTTCTCTGATTGTGGAAAAAAGAATTTAAAAGTTTGTGCAAAATAGTGTTTATTCCCATTATTAAGTGGCTTAAAGATGTAAGCAATACAATAAGAGTTTATCCTGTAGGCCACCTGTGACAAATTCGAACTTGAACTTGAAAGCAAAATAAAGCAATCAATTAAACAAATGACATAGTTTGGAAAATGTATTGTGTTTTCTTTAGATTATGCCCCTTCTTTATTTAAATGCCTTTAAATGTAAATCTGAGGGACAATAGGGGTGATTTGACCACAATATGGTCTCATCGTACTTCCTCTTACAAACCTGTTATTAGTTGGCAACAGATCTATCATCATTAATCAATATTTTATTTTTTCTTGAGCTTCTGTAAGGTCATAATTTCAGCTTGGGTGCAAATAAAGTTCTATCTACAGTCATATGAAAAAGTTTTGAACCCCTCATAATTCTTTGGATTTTTGTTTATCATTGGCTGAGCTTTCAAAGTAGCAATTTCCTTTTAATATATGACATGCCTTATGGAAACAGTAGTATTTCAGCAGTGACATTAAGTTTATTGAATTAACAGAAAATATGCAATATGCATCATAACAAAATTAGACAGGTGCATACATTTGGGCACCCCAACAGAGATATTACATCAATACTTAGTTGAGCCTCCTTTTGCAAATATCACAGCCTCTAGACGCCTCCTATCTCCTTTGATGAGTGTCTGGATTCTGGATGGAGGTATTTTTGACCATTCTTCCATACAAAATCTCTCCAGTTCAGTTAAATTTGATGGCTGCCGAGCTTAGACAGCCTGCTTCAAATCCATAGATTTTCGATGATAGTCAAGTCAGGAGAATGTGACGGCCATTCCAGAACATTATACTTCTCCCTCTGCATGAATATCTTTGTAGATTTTGAACTGTGTTTTGGGTCATTATCTTGTTGGAATATCCAACCCCTGAGTAACTTCAACTTTGTGACTGATGCTTGAACATTATCCTGAAGAATTTGTTGATATTGGGTTGAATTCATCTGACCCTCGACTTTAACAAGGGCCCCAGTCCCTGAACTAGCCACACAGCCCCACAGCATGATGGAACCTCCACCAAATCTGACAGTAGGTAGCAGGTGTTCTTCTTCCGCCATGCAAAGTGCTTTTTATTATGACCAAGTAACTCAATTTTTGTCTCATCAGTCCAAAGCACTTCAGTTCCAAAATGAATCTGGCTTGTCTAAATGAGCATTTGCATACAACAAGTGACTCTGTTTGTGGCGTGAGTGCAGAAAGGGCTTCTTTCTCATCACCCTGCCATACAGATGTTGTTTGTGCAAATTGCGCTGAATTGTACAGTAGAACGATGTACAGATACACCATCTGCAGCAAGATGTTCTTGCAGGTCTTTTGGAGGTGATCTGTGGGTTGTCTGTAACCATTCTCACAATCCTGAGCATATGCCGCTCCTGTATTTTTCTTGGCCTACCAGACCTGCTGGGTTTTACAGCATCTGTGCCTGTGGCCTTCCATTGCCTGATTACATTCCTTACAGTTGAAACTGACAGTTTAAACCTCTAAGATAGTTTTTTGTAGCCTTCCCCTAAACCATGATACTGAACAATCTTTGTTTTCAGATCTTTTGAGATTTGCTTTGAGGATCCCATGCTGTCACTCTTCAGAGGAGAGTCAAAGGGAAGCACAACTTGCAATTGACCAACTTAAATACATTTTCTCATGATTGGACACACCTGTGTATGAAGTTCAAGGCTTAATGAGCTAATCCAACCAATTTGGTGTTGCAAGTAATCAGTATTGAGCAGTTACATGCATTCAAATCCGCCAAATTACAAGGGGACCCAAAGTTTTGCACAGCCAGTTTTTCACATTTGATTTAATTTCATACACCTAAATACTGCTTCACTAAAAATCTTTGTTCTGAAAACACCCCAGTACTCAGATGTTCCTAGGAAATGAAAGACATACTACTGTTATTTTTTTTGTTGAAAGTAGAGTCAATTATTATGCAGGCTGAGAGGGGTTCCCAAACTTTTTCATATGACTCTGTCTGTCTGTCTGTCTGTCTGTCTGTCTGTCTGTCTGTCTGTCTGTCTGTCTGTCTGTCTGTCTGTCTAATCATATTTCATAAACTATACATTATATTGTGTATCTATCTACCTGTCATTTTTCTATACAGTTTATAGTGCTGTCATGACCTGGAGTACAAAGTACCAGAGAATCCCAAAAAGTTCCAAAAGCACTTCCAAAAATGTCCACTAGATGAGGTAATTGCATCAAAAATCCCAGCTAGATACAAAATGCCTAGTAAAATCTTTATAAAAATAAAAAGGTTTATTTCTACAAACTGCCCTGAAGAACAAAAATCTATGTGAAGTACAAATGGCAAAATGAAATTGCCTGTAACACAAAGCCAATCCACAGCAAGCAAGTCCCAAAACAGGTTCCAATAGCAGGGTCAAAACACAGAGCAGAAAGTCGAAGAAAAAACAGATTTTTTCAAAAAGCACAGTGAAAGACACACATCTGCACCATCTCCAGAGCACTTTCACAATGAACCATCAGGAACTATCTAAACACTGTTATATTGGTAGTTAAAGTGATTATGTTGATGCCAAGTTAAATGTTCTGTAATGTAATATAAAACCCACAATTCTTCACAGGTGATTATTTCACATCTCTTTCTCCTGTTAAGCCTATTAATGTTTTTCTTTCGATTCCAGTCACTTGATTAGCATCTTTTTGTTCCATAGTTGCTTTCGGAAAACATGTTTAGGAATTTTCCACCATAATTTTATTTACAGTATATTGTTTTTGGTTATGTACTTTTTTTGTACTTCTGAAGTAAATTCCCTCAGGTCAGTCAGAACTTCCTGATAAACTTTCAATTGGACCACCCATTTCTGGTCTGTTTTTTTTTATACTGTTTGTATTATTCTGTCTCCAATTTTCTCCATTCTCTATTGCCCAATCATTTGTTAGTCTCTCAATTTCTATATTTTCCTCAGTTGACCTGTCTGTCTTACTCCTCTCCTGTAAGAGAGTCTGTACCCAAGCTCTCTGGTGATCAGACTGCCAATTATGGCTTTCTGTTGGACTTACAGTACATGTTTATTTATTGAGGCAAAATTATCATTTGACCTATCAAGGGTCCTTCAGGTTAGCCCTATGTCATTCTGCCCTGTGTCACTTTGCATTTTTTAGGAAATTAAACCTCTCTACCTGGATTTAGCAGGTTTGATAATGTTATGGTATGCTAAATTTTGCTTGCTAGTGTTTAGAGTCTTTGCTTTTCAATGCACTTTCTATGTAATACTTAGGCATCACTTTATTGCAGGCTATGATTAGTTTATATTTGTCATCATGTTTAGTTGTTATGCCTGTCACTAAAAGTCGATGTTTAAAACTATTACTTTTATCTTCTCAAACTTTATCTTAGCTGTGTTGCTTAGAATTCGTCATACAGCTATCAGAAAAACAAATCTTTGTAACTATATTATCAGTACCCACCCATCTATCTATAATTTTTAATTATTACAACTGGAAATCATTATGTTTTACCATACATTTTAGAGCATCATAGCTATCTTACATTATTATTTTGATTGTATGAAAATTTTCATATGACCCCACACTTATATAATAAGATACCATACTTAAAAGGTAGTGTCCATGTAAACATTTTATGCCTCCTAATGTCTATGTTAAATTTGAATGCAGATTTATTCAATTGCTGAACTTCCCTTTTTCTGTGTTACTGCTTGTTAGACCAAATCATGAATAACATGAATTAAACATGCATTGTTCGTGTTGCTCAGGCAGCATTTTTGTGTCATACATTGTTTTTTATCATAATTTTTTCTACTTTGTGCTAATTAAAAACTGGTGCATGGTAATAGGTGTCACAGTAAAATGATAAGTATATATTCAGGAAACATCAAGTGGCTACATTGTGTGTAATAAAAATTGTTTTTCCTTTTTAACCAAAGGGAAAATTATGGACATTATGACACTGATCAACAAAAAAGACTCTTTAAAGTCAAAGTGTATAAACATCTCTGCAAGGTGGTCTAAATTTATTATAAATGTAAAACACAAAATAATTGATCATATAATTATTGACCCCATCAAGTCAGTATTTTGTAGATGCACCTTTGACAGCCATGACAGGTATGATAACTGTGTGCACAGGTCACTATCAGCTTTGCACATTTGGGCATTACAGTTATTCACCATTCATCTTTGCAAACTGCTCAAGCTCTGTCAGGTTGAATTGGGATAATGAACGAACAGCTTTTTTCAAGTCCTACTACAAATTCTCAATTGGACTGTGATCTGGGCTGTGACTCCGCTACTCTGAGACACTAGCATTGTTGTTTTAAGGCATACCTCTGTAGCTTTGACTTCATGCTTGAGGTTGTTGTCTTGGTGGAAAACAAGTCTTCTTGTGGGGTGCAGGTTTCTTGTACACTGCATCAGGCTTTCCTCCAGGATTTCCCTATATTTACTCTGCAACCTTATTAGCCTTTTCAGTTTTGCTGCAGAGAAACATCTCCACTGCATGATGTTGCCATCACCATGCTTCATGTGTTTTTGATAATGTGCAGTGTTTGGCATACAACATACAGTATATGCAAGGCCGATGCCAAAATGAAGGCGAGTTAGGCATTCTCCTAGCGCGCAGATCATAAAGCGGCACCCATACCTGCCTGGGTTAGCTACTGAACAGTTGTTTGGCACAATAATAAGCTTTGCATAGAGCAAGCAATAACCTAGCACTGGCTCCGTTAAATAATCAGAATAATAAGAATCAGTCAGTTAATTTAGTTAGTCAACCTAAAGGCTGATTTTAAAAATTATGGTTTACCGTGTGTTAGTTTCAAATTTGGTGAGACTGTTTTGTGATTTGATAGCTAACTAACTTAACTTTTCAAGTGTCATAAAGAAATGACAAACAATCAACTATTGAGAGGTTTGGGGGAATTAGAGACCCCCATGAGGCAGCGGGTTCCAGTACACCGCTAAGCAATGAAACATAGTCAACAAGCTTTGTCCCCTGATAACACCTGCACTGCAATTCAAAAGCAGATGCACCGCACAGTTAAAATCGCTGTGCTACTACCAGGATAGCCAACAGGAGTGATGGGCTGAGTGAAGAGCAGTAGGTATTGCATCCAGTTCAGTTCTTGTCCCCCACAGGTGGAAATTGGGTCAAACCATAAAATCAGTGATGTTTTATGATAAGGGCTTGCTCAGAATTCAGTACTAGACCTTGCTGTTCTCTACAGACCATTGGAAGGTCCAAATTCCATTCTCCTAAAAAAAAGTTATTCGTCTTTTCGATTGCTCCGCCCACAGCAAGGAACCTGTGAAACCTCGCATTTCTGCTACTCATTCACAGGTGACAATTGGGCGTGCATTGCATGATTCTTTTCATATCATCAAACTTGAGCCATAACTAATAAATCACCTACAAATGACTGCATGCTGCAAGACACTGATTGCACCAAGACTTAATCAAACAACGCAGCTCATTCAGTTTTTGAGAATCACAACACAGCCTTCCCCCGATTTATTCTGAAATTACTTTTATATTCATAATATTTGGCTATGAAACTATACATTATTTATATTTATTAGGTGAATGCTACTAGACCAGTTATTACTTTTCATTTAGATAGATAGATAGATAGATAGATAGATAGATAGATAGATAGATAGATAGATAGATAGATAGATAGATAGATAGATACTTTATTAATCCCAATGGGAAATTCACATTCTTCAGCAGCAGCATACTGATACAATAAATAATATTAAAGAATGATAATAATGCAGGTGAAAAACAGACAATAACTATGTATAATGTTAAATGTAACGTTTACCCCCCCCCCCCCCCCCCCCCCCCCCCGGATGGAATTAAACAGTCGCATAGTTTGGGGGAGGAACGATCTCCTCAATCTGTCAGTGGAGCAGGACAGTGACAGCAGTCGGAATGAAAGTGAATACCACTGCGTAGAATAGAATAGAATAGAATAGAAGAGGGCGCTCGCCACAACTGTTTGATAGAACATCTGCAGCATCTTATTGTTATTGTTATTGTTATCTTATTGTTATAACATCTGCAGCATCTTATTATTTAAAAAGCCTGCTGTCTTTTTTGTGAAGCTGAAACAATCAATTCAGTTTCAAGTACCGTATATATTCGCATATAAGTCGGGTCTTGAAACCTGAAAAATCGATCATAAAATCAGACCCTGACTTATACGCCCCTTCAAAAATACAACACTTTAATTTTTTTTTTTTTTTTTTTTTTACATCCTCCTGCTTCCTCCAATCTCGCACCAGTTTCTCAGACGCATCGAATTTTGTTGCAGCAGCACAGTTACCAATTTCTTTCGCCACTTCAATGGCTTTTAATTTAAAACCAGCTTCATATTTTCTTCTGATCGAACGCTCCATCGTAGATAAGGGATGCTCTTACGATAAAGTGTATGAGGGTGTGAGATACAAAAAACACAAAACAGTGCAAACGTCGCTTCGGAATAGTTTGGGTATTACTGTGTGGTCATATAGGCACAATACATAGAAAAAAAGGCAGTGTGCTCGTTACCCTGTCAGGTGGGTGTTAGCATATCATAATCTCTTGGACCAATAGTGTGAGATTTCCGGATTCGACTCACACGACTGACGTTATTAAATGGTGTACTTGAAATTATAAGGTAAAATCAAGCCTCAACTTATCCACTTCCTTGCTTCATATTCTTATTCACTGCTTCCTTTTTTAATTTTCTGATGAAAAACTGTAAATATGCTAATGGGTAGTACGAGATTCTGCAAAAACCTAATGACATACTGTACATCTAAGATTGATATTTGAATCTAAATAGGCTGTTGTAATGTGGAAGTGAATGTTTGGCCAGGCCTGGTCTCTGTTTTGTATCTGGTTTTACAGGGGTACGTTTTATGAGTCCATACCATCCCCATGACCCTGTATTGTATTAAATGCATTTGGAAAAAGAAGTGACTGGTATGTTTGCCCAATTGGCAGTCTTAAAGCTACTTTTTCAATTTCCATATCAAGTAATTTTAAAAATCTTTTCTTTAGTGTTGTTTAATAACAAGTAAGCGATAATGCAGATGTCAGAACAAATCCTTTTGAGAGAAAAACACTGTAGTATGACTGGGAACATTTCATAGATGTTTGTTCTGCCCAAGGTTGATCCATCTGAGAACTGGAAATGTGGAAACTGAAATTATTGTGTTTTCTTTTCTTTTATTTAGAGAAGTGCAACATATGAAGAGGTTGTCATTAAAAGTGTATTTAGTGGTAATATCACAGCACACTGCAGTATGCAGACTTCACCTTTACTGTAGTATAATGAATTAAATAAATGTGCATTCCGAAGTGCTGTTTTAAAAGATAATTTGAATGATACTAGGATTTCCTTGTTAATGTTAAAATCTATTTTAATATATTTGAAGGAAAATTAAAAATGAATCTAAGGATACTGGCATCTGGAGGTTATTTTATTTTTATTCATGATGGCTTAAGAAATAGAGGCCGATTGAATTCATGAAATATCCTTTTTCAAAATGCTATCTAAAACATTGAGTCATTTTCTCTGTAAAGCTGGTGCTACATCCCATTATCATTTCCACTACTTTTCAGTGCTTCAGCCTTAGTATAAATAATTATACTGCTGTGTGTTTTCAGGGAGCACAAAAGTATTAAACGGTGTTCTCGCCAGCAACAAAACCAATCAAGATGAATAACTGTCTTCATCTGCCGCTTAGTCTCGCCAAAGTTGCATGACAGTGACACACAATTTGAAACTGGCACCATTTCTCAAAACATTTATTTTGCAAATTAGAATTTTCTTCATCAGCGAAAGATTATTTTTGCATTTTTTATTTGTTATTTGGCTCAATAGAGCATTACATAAGAACCAACATGATGAGGACCTAAAAAACAATACCATAAAGTTTAACTTGCTAGTAAGACTAAGCAGGAAAAAGCAATAGACTCTACAAACTGTGTATAAGCAGAACTTGTTTGTGTTCTGCTGGTTGATTTATCACTACATAGGCTCATTAAAATGAACATCTGGTTTATTATAGCACATCAATTTTAAGTAAAGACCACAAAACAACTTTATGATTTACTAATTAAGGAACTGTTCATCTATTTGAACCTGCAATTTTAAAAAAATATCATGGAAGAAAAATTACATTGGGCCTCAGAACATAAATACAGTATAAATAAATAAAAAACAAAGGCAAGATTGACATAAAGAATTGCACAGTAGGATCCAGCCCCGTCAGCACTTACAAGAATGTCATACTGTTCCCCCGAACTGTCAATAGTTGCAGATGACCACTACCATAAAACATCTCCTAGGCAACTCTATCCTTTTAATATAAATAGTAGGTTAGTGTTTGCTTTATATAATTATTTAATTTTAATATCCTGTAACATATGCATTTAGAAATGTTGTGTATTTAAGAAACTTTTAACACCTTACAAGTGTTACAGCAGTGGTGCTGTAAGAATTATGTTTCTAGACTTCTCTAGCGCCTTCAACACAATCCAACCTCTGCTCCTTAGGGACAAGCTGACAGAGATGGGATTAGATTCGTACCTAGTGGCATGGATCGTGGACCATCTTAAAGACAGACCTCAGTATGTGCGTCTCGGGAACTGCACGTCTGACATTGTGGTCAGCAACACAGGAGCACCGCAGGGGACTGTACTTTCTCCGGTCCTGTTCAGCCTATATACATCGGACTTCCAATACAACTCGGAGTCCTGCCATGTGCAAAAGTTCGCTGATAACACTGCTATTGTGGGCTGTATCAGGAATGGGCTGGAGGAGGAGTATAGGGACCTAATCAATGACTTTGTTAAATGGTGCGACTCAAACCACCTACACCTGAACACCAGCAAAACCAAGGAGCTGGTGGTGGATTTTAGGAGGCCCAGACCCCTCATAGACCCAGTGATCATCAAAGGTGACTGTGTGCAGATGGTGCAGACCTATAAATATCTGGGAGTGCAGCTGGATGATAAATTAGACTGGACTGCCAATACTGATGCGCTGTGCAAGAAAGGACAGAGCCGGTTATACTTCCTTAGAAGGCTGGCTTCCTTCAACATCTGCAATAAGATGCTGCAGATGTTCTATCAAACAGTTGTGGCGAGCGCCCTCTTCTACGCAGTGGTGTGCTGGGGAGGCAGCATTAAGAGGAAAGACGCCTCACGCCTGGACAAACTGGTGAGGAAGGCAGGCTCTATTGTTGGCATGGAGCTGGACAGTTTGACATCTGTGGCAGAGCGAAGGGCGCTCAGCAGGCTCCTATCAATTATGGAGAATCCACTGCATCCACTAAATAGTATCATCTCCAGACAGAAGAGCAGCTTCAGCGACAGACTGCTGTCACTGTCCTGCACCACAGACAGATTGAGGAGATCGTTCCTCCCCCAAACTATGCGACTCTTTAATTCCACCCGGGGGGGGTAAACGTTAATATTTAACATTATATATAGTTATTGTCTGTTTTTTTCACCGTATTATTATCATTCTTTAATTTAATATTATTTATTGTATCAGTATGCTGTCTGCTGAAGAATGTGAATTTCCCATTGGGATTAATAAAGTATCTATCTATCTATCTATCTATCTATCTATCTATCTATCTATCTATCTATCTATCTATCTATCTATCTATCTATCTATCTATCTATCTATCTATCTATCTATCTATCTATCCTCATAGCAATTTAGTTTTTAATAGCAACATTTGCTTTGTTTAGCATTTTGTGTAATGTACACTAAGTCACTTTCAATTATGTAGTGATATAACCAATTGACATTAGTAAATTAATGAAATTATATGTTGTGGAAAAAAGAAAACCAGACAAAATAATGTGTTGGGGTCCCTTCTGAGATGCACATTTAGTAGTAACAGCAATGATGCTAATAATGTGAAGGAAAAAACAAAAAAGGAACAACATATAGAACAGCTATGCAGTTTGGCCTCTGTGCACAGTCTTAGCAGATTGGACCTGGTGGATAACCGTGGCTTCCGTTTTCATCATTTCCTTATATAGTGGGATGACCAGAAGGAGCAAGGTTTCTGGGGCAGACAGAAATGTCACCACAGCTCTTCAGAGGGCTCCTGCTCCACTCTAAGGCTAGAAGAGGAAGAGAGAAACTATCTCTCCCAAAGCTGACCCCACTTTACCTCATGAGCATACTCCTGCAGTGCATGTGTGTGATATGATATATAAACATATAAATAGACAGATAGGGACACCACAAGCCCCAAATCCTGGACACAACCAACACAAATACAGTCACAGGTTTAAAACAGAGGTTTTTATTCTAAAAACAGCTCACTAAGGTTTCTACAGAGGTTGTAGAAGCACAATTATAAACAAATCTTCTGCCTTCCTTCATCCCGACTCTGACTCCACTGGATTGATGGCTTCATTCTATGTCAGACTTGGGATTACTTCCAGTGCCAGGGTATAGCCCAATGGAAGCACTTATGGGTCAAGCAGAAGTCCTGAAAAACAAGGGTTGTGGATCCCCACAGCACCCATGGGACCCAGCTTGGCTAACTCACTAACTTAGTGTCTAATTGAAGAAAGGAAGACCGTATTTTGGCGTGCAGAGGTCCATGGTAATCAAGTAAAAATTGTCTTGAAATGTATTCTTAATTCTTGTACTTGCACTCAATTTAGCAGGCAAGATGCTTTGTTTTATGATGGTTACAAATAACAATCTGAAATGCATTTAGCACACAGTGCCCATTAGATGGCAGTGTTGGATTAAAACTTTTCTTTTTTTTTTTCTTTTTTTCATTTGCATGCAGGAAGTCTCCAAGTGGTACATCATTAACAACATGCAGTTTGTTTAATAAAGCAACAAAAAAGAAATTATGTCTTCTGTCCTAAGATGATTACTTGCAATATAATAACACACTATGGTCATTTTGGCTTATTGGTTATTTGCACAGCCCCAGAAAGCCAAGTATGGCTGATAATTTTGCATACATTTTGCATTTTGTTGCAGACTCAGTTTAAATTTGTGATCATTTTGCAAAGCTGTTTTATTTGATGTAGAAAGCATTAGATTACAACCAGATAAACAGATTTATCCATCAAAATTTTAAATTAAAAAATTAAAAAAAAAAAATATATATATATATATATATATATATATATATATATATATATATATATATATATATATATATTCTACATCATTTGATTATTTTTAATTTAGCTTTTCACAACAGTTTTTGGTTTTTTTAAGCTTTGATTGCCTTTACCACTATAATTTAGCACATACACAAGGTCATTCATAATTTAGTATGTCTAATGTACACATTGTTGCGTTTTGAAACTGTTATGATACCCAACAGTAAGATAAACTGCAAATTTATAAAGAATATGTAATTAAAAATAACAGTTCAGCTTTACCAGGGGTAGCACATATTGCCATTAATAATGTGATAAGGAGGTACTTCAGCACAAAAAATATAATTAGCTGAAATTGTGATCATTCTTACTTAGAATTAAGTAAATGAATAGCAAATAAACCCTTAAATTACATTTATTTTCCAACTTAATTTCTCGAGATGCTTATTTGTTTCCTCAGTGTTTATATTTCTTCTTTTTGTAAATACATATATTAGTTGGAATGGAGTAACCTCTGTTAGCCACTATTGTTTGGAACAAAATTTTGCAGATAAAACTAATTGTTTTCCTGCACCACGTGAGAAGTAAAGCAAAATAACACCTTTTATTGGCTAACTAAATACAGAATGCAAGCTTTCAAGGCAAATCAGGCCCCCTTCTTCAGGTAGTTTGTAATCAAATTTGAAGGTGGACTTCTTTTATTATTTTGAAAGTGTCCAATGGGCAGCAGCAGGGTACCTTTTATATCGTGGCATTCTTAACAAAAAGCCAGTGTTGGACTCGCCTGGAAAAGGGAGATCGTCACAGTGCTAAGTCAGGGTCCACACAGTCTGCCAACTTTTTTTCTCCTTTACAGTTGCAGCTATATTTTAATGAAGGTGGCCTGAATATTTAAAATTTCATCTCATTATTTTAGGCGTTATGTATCAAACTTGCTGCCATGTAAGACAGAAACTAATTGCAGGGCACTGCATGTTGGCCGACTTGACTGGAAAGAAGTGGAGTAATAAAAGGAAACTGAACATTATTAACTATTTTACAATGACAAGATCATAGCTTTAAACAAGAGTTATGCATCTCAGGTTTAAGAGAAAATGGGACAGAATCCTATGCAAAATGATACTATTAGATCACTGGAAAAGCTTTTAGAAAAAACTGCTCTGAGCACACATGCAGATCAAAGTGCCGAGCAATGGGATAGAAAAAAATTTACTTTGTGAAGGAGTCTGGCTGTAAGTTTTTGGAAGACCATTCAATATTAAAGAGAAAGGCTATTGTGGAAGTGAAGTGCAAAAACAGATCTGTAAAATGCTGCAGCTTAGCACAGCTTGTCTGGAAAATAAGCCAAGGTATGTGTGTGTGTGTACAGTGAATATATGTATATATGTATATATATATATATATATATATATATATATATATATATATATATATATATATATATATATATATATATATATATGTTACCGGCAATGTATGAAAAGCAGGTATTGTATAGAATACCTAGGCAATGTATACAATGCCTGCCGTTTTTAGGCAAGGTATGAAATATCTGCATTGTTACATACTTTTCCTAGGCATTGCATAAAATACCTAGACATTATAAAGAATGACAAGTACTATTTTACGCCAAGTGTGAAATGTCCAGATTGGAAAGGTCTTTAATAACAAAAAGTCTAAAAATGAAAGAAGAAATACAAAATGAACTACAGGATATGCATACTGGGAGAACAAAAGAATCAGAAGTGTCATTATTTAGCCTACTATTTGTTGCAGCAAGGAAGACTAGAATGGCATTTTGAATTGCACTTAATTTTCTTTTTTATGGCAAAGGCATTTGTTGTTTTGGCACTTAGTCTTGCACATACACCTCACAAATCCTTTTTTTACACCTTTTTGTTTCTTCTGGCATGGCTCACAAAGGTGAATGTACAGTTCAATGTCATGACAGGTAATGTTCTTGTATTTGGGTGCAAGCTCTTTCAACATTCTGTCTCGTCCTCCATGGCCAATGGCCAAATGAGTGTCGTGAAGTACGTCAAATAATTCAGAATCTCTGACGTAAAACTGGATAGCACTGACGCCATCTTTAACAGGATAAATCAACTTGCTTTTGTTCTCTGTCATCATCACATCGTAGCGTTTCAGCAGCCAATAGTCCCGTGGTTCCTTCTTAGTAGTCGTTTTAGCCTTTGTTACATCATTCACTAACTTCTCGTAAGTGGCTTCCGTTAGAAAAACACAATTTTTAGCAGCATTTTCTGACATTTGGGATAGTTCTTTGTAGAACAGTTGTCGCATGTCAGCATGTTGTGATCCTTGCCCGTACACTACATTCTTTTCTCCCATCTTCACACAGCACAATATGGGTCAGCTTCTGTAGCGTTACTTCACCCACCACAATATATGGAACAGTCTCTGCTGCGGCATAGCAAGCACACGTGCTTCCACACGGACGAACAAAGATCCAGGCGCCACTGACGAAATGTTCTGGCGAGAATAAGCTTATTCTACACTCTGCTAGTTTGCATTTTAGGTGTTGTATAGAATGCCTAGGAAATGTATGAAATGCGATGTATTTCATACTTTGACGTCCTATTTCGGGCATTGTATACATTGCCTAGGTATTCTATAGAATGCCGGTTTTTACACATTGCCGGTAACATATATATACAGTGGGGCAACCAACTGTGCAAGTTCTCCCACTTAAAAAGACGAGAAAGGCCTGTAATTTTCATCATAGGTATACCTCAACTATGAGAGACAAAATGAGAAAAAAAATCCAGAAAGTCACATTGTCTGATTTTTAAAGAATTTATTTGCAAATTATGGTGGAAAATAAGTATTTGGTCAATAACAAAAGTTCATCTCAATACTTTATTATATACCCTTTGTTGGCAATGACAGAGGTGAAACGTTTTCTGTAAGTCTTCTAGAGCAGTGATGTTTTGGGGCTGTCGCTGGGCAACACGGACTTTCAACTCCCTCCAAAGATTTTCTATGGGGTTGAGATCTGGAGACTGGCTAGGCCACTCCAGGACCTTGAAATGCTTCTTACGAAGCCACTCCTTTGTTACCCGGGCGGTGTGTTTGGGATCATTGTCATGCTGAAAGACCCAGCCATGTTTCATCTTCAAAGCCCTTGCTGATGGAAGGAGGTTTTCACTCAAAATCTGAAGATACATGGCCCCATTCATTCTTTCCTTTACACGGATCAGTCATCCTGGTCCCTTTGCAGAAAAATAGCCCCAAAGCATGATGTTTCCACCCACATGCTTTACAGTAGGTATGGTGTTCTTTGGATGCAACTCAGCATTCTTTCTCCTCCAAACACGACGAGTAGAGTTTTTACCAAAAGGTTCTACTTTGGTTTCATCTGACCATATGACATTCTCCCAATCCTCTTCTGGATCATCCAAATGCTCTCTAGCAAACTTCAGATGGGCTTGCACATGTACTGGCTTGAGCAGGGGGACACGTCTGGCACTGCAGGATTTGAGTTCCTGGCGGCGTAGTGTGTTACTGATGGTAGCATTTGTTACTTTGGTCCCAGCTCTCTGCAGGTCATTCACTACGTCCCCCCGTGTGGTTCTGGGATTTTTGCTCACCATTCTTGTGATCATTTTGACCCCACGGGGTGAGATCTTGCGTGGAGCCCCAGATCGAGGGAGATTATCAGTGGTCTTGTATGTCTTCCATTTCTAATAATTGCTCCCACAGTTGATTTCTTTACACCAAGCTGCTTACCTATTGCAGATTCAGTCTTCCCAGCCTGGTGCAGGTCTACAGTTTTGTTTCTGGTGTCTTTTGACAGCTCTTTGGTCTTGGCCATAGTGGAGTTTG
This sequence comes from Erpetoichthys calabaricus, assembly GCF_900747795.2. Lineage (NCBI taxonomy): Eukaryota > Metazoa > Chordata > Cladistia > Polypteriformes > Polypteridae > Erpetoichthys > Erpetoichthys calabaricus. The sequence continues at coordinate 39,227,860 of NC_041400.2, read as the reverse complement.
GAGTGTGACTGTTTGAGGTTTTGGACAGGTGTCTTTTATATTGATAACGAGTTCAAACAGGTGCCATTAATACAGGTAACGAGTGGAGGACAGAGGAGCCTCTTACAGAAGAAGTTACAGGTCTGTGAGAGCCAGAAATCTTGCTTGTTTGTAGGTGACCAAATACTTATTTTCCACCATAATTTGCAAATAAATTCTTTAAAAATCAGACAATGTGATTTTCTGGATTTTTTTTTCTCATTTCGTCTCTCATAGTTGAGGTATACCTATGATGAAAATTACAGGTCACTCTCATCTTTTTAAGCGGGAGAACTAGTACAATTGGTGGCTGACTAAATACTTTTTTGCCCCACTGTGTATATGTGTATATATATATATTTATATATATATATATATATATATATATATATATATATATATATATATATATATATATATAGTGAAAGGCGCTATATAGCACCCGACCCAGCACAGACTGAGGCAGAGGCACGTACTTAAATAACACAGATTTTTATTTTTCTTCAGCCGTGGGGCATGCCTTCCCCGTGTTCCACAGGCCCAACACAGTCCCAAAACACACACAAATACCACAGCAATCCTTCTATTATCACCACCACCACTCCTCCTCAGGCTTAGTCCTCCTCCTCCCGACTCCGGCTCTCCTGAGTGGTGGTGGCTGGCCTTTTTTATACCCCACCCGGAAGCATTCCAGGTGCTTGGTCACCTGGCCCTAATTGCATTTCCGAGTGGGGCTGAAGATTTGACCAGCCGGGCTGCAGACTCCATGCAGCTCCCCCTGGCGGCCATCCGAGCCCCCAACCAGACTGTGGAGGACTCCATCTCCCATGGAGCCATGCGCCAGGTTGGGGAATCATCATCTGCCATATAATGTATATATATAATATATATTTGTGAAAGTAGATAGATAGATAGATAGATAGATAGATAGATAGATAGATAGATAGATAGATAGATAGATAGATACTTTATTAATCCCGATGGGAAATTCACATATATACTGTATATTTATATTTGTGATTCTTTTTTATCGATCTATCTGCACAGTACATATACACATACAGTGGACAGAGAAAGAGAGAGACAGAGTGAGAGTGAGTGTGTGTCTTTGTAATGTTTCAAGTGTGTACAAAAAAGTTAAAAACTTGGGACTGACTATGTTTAAAATACTATGCTGTAGCGTGCTTCAAATTTCAGTAACATTTTTGGTGACTTGTTTGGATATAATAACTCATGAATCATCCATTGCTAAGGAGGCCATGTGAAACAGCTCTGGGTTGATTCAAAGGTATTTTAGGTGTTTCTTCTCAATTTAAAATGATACATGTTTTCTTCTTCTTCTTTTGGCTGCTGAGCTTCAAAAAAAATGGCTAAACAGGAACTAAAAAGTTCTCTTTCAAATTAATTTGAAACCGTCTGTATTGAGATTCCCCAACTTACGCTACCAGTTAGCCTGTGCGTAAGGATAATTTTTTCATGTTTGTTTAAATTGTTAGTTTAAAATAGGTGCAACAAAAATATCTGAACCACAAAGTCTCACACAATGATATGTCACAAAATAGTGTTCATTTTTCTTAAAGATGCTGATAAAGACCCACATACCACTTGATGGACTGCATCCCTTCCTGAAATTAAGGTTGCTATTTATACATTTTATAATAATCATATAGGTAACCTTTGTTCCATTTTTAATGAGATGTTACCTTTTGAAATGCTGTCCATTTGTATGTCCCTATACGTATTTTTCATTTTAAAACAGTTGTATTAGCCTAGCATTAGCTGATTTTAATTGTTAATCTGGTGATTTCTACATTTTTATTTGGATTTACAAACATTTTTGTGTCTGGTTTATGTCTAGCTAATCAAGTTTTTTTTTCTGATTTATGCATAGTACTAACTCAGAATTGTGTTCTATGCTTAATAACTGAAGGGGTCATGTTTTTAATGTACATTACAGGCCATGGATATTATGTATAATTTATATTACATTTTCTAAATTATTTTGAATCCTTAACATAGAAAAATATTTTAAATTATTTCATTTTGGTCAAGGAGATTATTCCATCCTGTCTACCACACTGTGTCCCAATCAGTCAGCACCTTCAGCCCCATTGCCTGGTTAATTCACCCTACTAAACAAGACCTGAAAAATTCTGAGCAGATTATTGGTGCTTATGTAGTAAGCTGTTTAGTGTTAACCGGAAGGAAGTGCTAAACAAATCACATGGTGCTCTGTACATGTGTCAATAATGACCTATGAACCTATGATAACCAGCAATTAAATACAGCCTTCTCATTATATTACAGTCTTCTCTTGATTTCTGCATTTGGACATTAAAGATTTGCTCAAACTGTTCCATGAATTCTTTCCTTCTTAGTCAGAGTTTAGTGAGACTCTATAGGAGCTTCGATCTTAGGTCTAGGCAAGACCTGTTAAACAATTCTTAAAACACAAAGTCCATTCTGCAGTTGTTTTCCAAGACACTGTTTAAATATGTAGGGTCTTTTTGATTTTCATTTTATAATTATTCAAGATTGACAGTTTATCTTATATTTTTATCATTATTTAACATATTTAATTTCCTTTTTTCTGTGAAACAGAAGTAGGTAGCAAATTCTTTCGAGTAAAAGTAAAATAAAATTTCATTTGATATTCATGAGACTACTGAACGAATTCAAACCCATATGTTCTGAATGTTTTATTAAAACAATGCAAGATATTAATTATCCTTTCCTTCTTCTATTTTCTGAGCTCACTTATTCTATTAAGTGGCATTGGGTACCAGAGCCTGTAGTGGCTGTATTAGGCCCAGGGTGTGAACCATCACTAGATGAAATGCCAGTGTAGCACAAAGATCACAGTTGCTCACCCAGACAAGTTTAAAGTCACCTTCTTCTTCTTCTTCTTTTTTTGGCTGCTCCTGTTAGGGGTTGCCACAGCGGATCATCTTCTTCCATATCTTTCTGTCCTCTGCATCTTGTTCATCTTCGGCCAACAGTAGCCCAATTTTCTCCAGCACCCTGTTGGCTAACAGTACTGGTGGCGGTCGTTGTTAACCCGGGGCTCGACCAATCCGGTATGGAAATTTGTATTGTTGTCCACATATTGATTTGGCAAAATTTTACACTGCATGCCCTTCCTGATGTAACCCTCCCCATTTATCTGGGCTTGGCATGAAGAAAAACATTGGTTTGTGTATCCCTTGTGGCTGGATTACAAGTTTAGAGTCACCATTTAATGGATAAGTTTGGCATTATTAAAGTTGAAGTTATTTTGTTACACAAAGAAGATAATCTTATGTATATGCCACAGGAAATTGTGTTATAAAGTTAATCATTTCTATAAATTAAAAAAAAAAAGAAATCTGGCACACATCTGAGCTTTACATTGTAGTCAATGGGGTACAGGAAAAGCTTAAAAACTTACCAAATACATCCATTTTTCAAGCTAAGTCAGTTGTCAAGTATTGATCTGCATCTTGCGATTACACACACATTGTAAAATAATTTATACATGTTGTTTTTGAACAAAAAAACACAAATATTATGAGTGTTTTTTAAAGAAGACCAGCACTTAGTCTTCCTGCGCAGTTACCTTTCTTCCTACCAAGAGACCAAATCACAGTAAACTTTTTGTGTCATGTGGTTAGTTTTGTTTTGATTTATGTATGTGTTTATGTGAGAATTCACACAAGTCAATAGAAAACGTATCCTTACCATGAGAAAAATAGTAATGAGTATTTCCAGATCCCTTTTGTTGTCACAAACATGCATCAGAAACATGGAGGTTGTGGATCAATACTCGACAACTGTCCTGGCTTGAAAAATGGGTTTATTTAGTAGGTTTTTAAGCTTTTCTTCTGTGCCTCATGCCCCAAATTATAAAGCACCAGAGCAGACAAAACATTTTTATTAATTTACAGTCAGCTCCTAACTTTAGAACACAATCTCCCATATCAAATGCATATATACCATGTTGTGAAGAATTAACTTTGACTTGAAAAATATGTAATTTATCTTTTAACCTAAAACACATAATTCTGAGATGGGGAAGGAGCCCATTTACCTGAAAGATACAGGATAAATGTGGAAATTCCACACAGACAGTGATTAGGCAACTTTCTGAAAATGTGAGATAACAGCCTGGAATGCTGTGACCAATATAAATTAGGAATATTTTAAATATTACTATATAAACCTTCAATCCTGGTTTAGTTTGATTGTGGCATTTTTTGTTTCTTGAACCACAAAAACATGCATTTTTTAAGAGATATATTGATGTTAGATTGCATGCAATAAAACAATTATTTTTTTTATTCCTTTTTTTAAATCCTGCAAACATAATGTGCTCTTAGGGCATTGCAAAAAAAGTATCAATGTGAAGGATCAAAATCCCTGCTTGAGCAGACACTGCATGACTCTGGAGAACCACAAAGGATTAATAATTCTGTCCACATTGGATTTCTCAGCTTCAGTACATCCTTCCAGTTCTTCACAGCACGAATAGCCTCTGTACTTGATCTCAGTATGCAAAGTGCTTGCTTTTCATAAGCGCCCTCAGTAGTCAGACAATGTGACTGTGAGCTGGGAAACAAGTCATGTGAAGAGGAAACTCATAATATTGGAAAAAAAGATTCCCAGTTTGTCAGTCGCAAAGGAAATGTAATCTGTAAAGCTGATAAATTCTTCATGAGTTTTGTTTTGCTGAGGTACTTGTTTTTGTGCCTTGTATAGCATTCATCAGTTCAGCTTATCGCCTTGATTGGTGTTTGTATATTAATGATTAGGACTTTCAAATTACTTGCAGTGAGCCTTTCTTCAGGCACTTTGAATATTTCTCTTGGTTGTTCTTCTGTCATAGCCAGAATACAAACATAGAGACCTGATACAAAGCAACAGCCTCCAACAGCGCTCTGACCCCCAAAAACTTCATGTATGTCTCTGCGGAGTAAGTTGGTGTATGCAAAAAATAATAAATTCCTAATACAATAAATTGTATATGGCAGTTAAAAGATTTACGTTATAGTTTAGTAAACCAATTTTATAACCTCTTTCTGACCATCTCCAACTATGACTTAAGATCAAAAGAACGTTGAAAAGTTTATTTTTTCAGGGATTTTTCACTTCAGTTACATGCCAAAGTGTCTGTGATTAGTTGTTTCGTTTTTAGAAATGTCCCTGATGAACTCTGTTTGTAAATGATAATTAATAATACGTGTACATCTGTGCTTCTCCAAGTGCTTGTGATATTATGATATACAGTGGTGTGAAAAACTATTTGCCCCCTTCCTGATTTCTTATTCTTTTGCATGTTTGTCACACAAAATGTTTCTGATCATCAAACACATTTAACCATTAGTCAAATATAACACAAGTAAACACAAAATGCAGTTAGTAAATGGTGGTTTTTATTATTTAGGGAGAAAAAAAAATCCAAACCTACATGGCCCTGTGTGAAAAGGTAATTGCCCCCTGAACCTAATAACTGGTTGGGCCACCCTTAGCAGCAATAACTGCAATCAAGCGTTTGCGATAACTTGCAATGAGTCTTTTACAGCGCTCTGGAGGAATTTTGGCCCACTCATCTTTGCAAAATTGTTGTAATTCAGCTTTATTTGAGGGTTTTCTAGCATGAACCGCCTTTTTAAGGTCATGCCATAGCATCTCAATTGGATTCAGGTCAGGACTTTGACTAGGCCTCTCCAAAGTCTTCATTTTGTTTTTCTTCAGCCATTCAGAGGTGGATTTGCTGGTGTGTTTTGGGTCATTGTCCTGTTGCAGCACCCAAGATCGTTTCAGTTTGAGTTGACGAACAGATGGCCGGACATTCTCCTTCAGGATTTTTTGGTAGACAGTAGAATTCATGATTCCATCTATCACAGCAAGCCTTCCAGGTCCTGAAGCAGCAAAACAACCCCAGACCATCACACTACCACCACCATATTTTACTGTTGGTATGATGTTCTTTTTCTGAAATGCTGTGTTCCTTTTACGCCAGATGTAACGGGACATTTGCCTTCCAAAAAGTTCAACTTTTGTCTCATCAGTCCACAAGGTATTTTCCCAAAAGTCTTGGCAATCATTGAGATGTTTCTTAGCAAAATTGAGACGAGCCCTAATGTTCTTTTTGCTTAACAGTGGTTTGCGTCTTGGAAATCTGCCATGCAGGCCGTTTTTGCCCAGTCTCTTTCTTATGGTGGAGTCGTGAACACTGACCTTAATTGAGGCAAGTGAGGCCTGCAGTTCTTTAGACGTTGTCCTGGGGTCTTTTGTGACCTCTCGGATGAGTCGTCTCTGCGCTCTTGGGGTAATTTTGGTCGGCCGGCCACTCCTGGGAAGGCTCACCACCGTTCCATGTTTTTGCCATTTGTGGATAATGGCTCTCACTGTGGTTCGCTGGAGTCCCAAAACTTTAGAAATGGCTTTATAACCTTTACCAGACTGATAGATCTCAATTACTTCTGTTCTCATTTGTTCCTGAATTTCTTTGGATCTTGGCATGATGTCTAGCTTTTGAGGTGCTTTTGGTCTACTTCTCTGTGTCAGGCAGCTCCTATTTAAGTGATTTCTTGATTGAAACAGGTGTGGCAGGAATCAGGCCTGGGGGTGGCTACGGAAATTGAACTCAGGTGTGATACACCACAGTTAGGTTATTTTTCAACAAGGGGGCAATTACTTTTTCACACAGGGCCATGTAGGTTTGGATTTTTTTTCTCCCTAAATAATAAAAACCATCATTTAAAAACTGCATTTTGTGTTTACTTGTGTTATATTTGACTAATGGTTAAATGTGTTTGATGATCAGAAACATTTTGTGTGACAAACATGCAAAAGAATAAGAAATCAGGAAGGGGGCAAATAGTTTTTCACACCACTGTAAATCAGGAAAGGCTTATTGCAAGAAATAGCAATACGTGTTAAGGTTTCTGTACTTGATTTGTTTAGTTTTTGTATGAAATGAGAGGAAAACAAATTAATCAAAATATTTTATTTTTTTAGGTTTCCAAAGTAAACATTTTTATCGAACAGTAATATGCATGTTCACCTAGAACCTCTACATAATTTATATTTATAATGCTGTATTTCTATGCTTTTATGACAATAATAAACCATGCTTTTCATGGTAGGAGTCTAAAGGAGATACACATACAGGGAAACATCTGTGTGGTAATGTTAATGTGCATATATAATTTTCTGTATTTGAAATATGTAACAATGACCAGACTGGGAAACAAGACATGGTGCATTGCAAAGCTCTAGCATTTCAAATCAAAGTGAAAACAGTGAGAAAAAACAAACATAAATTACCTTCATTTCAGCATTAAACTTTTGTTTCCCTCTGCTGTTAAATTGGGTTGTTTGTGATATTCCAACTTGTTTATCTTTTCATTACAGTGACTCAATATAGTATATACACTGTATACAGTACACTTACATACTAATGTAACATAACATCCATCCATCTTTGTGGACCGCTTATCCAGGGTGGGATTGCGGTACATTCTTCATTATCCTTATGAAGGTTGCTGTAGAAAAATGAGCCTGCTGAGAGATGAAGTGTCTCGACAAGTTCTCTGATGTTAGTAAGTTACAAATCCTGAACTGAATATATTATTGTTTTTTTTTTTTTTTTTTTTGGAAAGAAGTCTGACATACCCTCTTTTTCACTGTTATTAAAAATGGTGACCATCCCTAAAGTCTGCTATTCCAGAGGCACTGTTCCCACCTTCTATGCAAAATTGAAAAGGTGTGATAGTATAACCTTCACACATTGTACATTGCTTTCAGCATTCCTGATCAGATCTCAGCAACATCTGGGGTTTTGCTGCTACAGAGCTGTTTCATCACTTGTAGTGACTTGAGTCACAAAGAATAACAGCCCCAACCAGTACTTGTGTCACTGCCTCTTCCAATTAGGGTATATCCAATGGGTTTGAATACTACTTTCCATCTTTTTACCAGTATCCTCAGTTGAGGTCAGCATTTCAACACCCTCCCTGAGCTATCAAACGGTTACCTTTCAGTTGAATGTGGAGACATCCTGCTAACATGGCACATTGCAACAATACTTTCCTCTACTCAAAAGCTTCCCTTTCTGATGTTCACCAACATTGGGTCCAAGGGTTGCCACCACAACACTTGTCATCAACTTTTTCTCCATAGCTGCCTCTACTAATTAGGTCTTGATTTTGGTCTATTCAGACTCTGTGTCCCTGGCCTCTCCTGAGATGTAGGAGAAGCTCTTCTACAAGTAAAATTTGAACTCATTCCAAACAGAGGCATTCACTAGTCATATTTAGCAGACTCTCACTACCCGCTTGGGTTTTTCTTGGTCTGTCTAGCAGGAGGACGATCATTTTACAGCTCAGCATCTTTCTTTATTCAAGTCTCTATAACATACAACTGCAGATCTAATAACACAATTATAAAAGTGCTCATTGATCCAAGGTAGTTTGGTACCAGACGCACTTGAGCATCCTTAATAATAATATTGTGTTTGAACATGGTATTCTATATGCACAAAGTGTGACTATTGCAAAAATGCTGTAACATCTGGGGTCAGATCAGGAAAGAAATTGTTTTTCTCACACCTCCAAATATCAGTTTAAGCACTGAAGTTTCCTAGAAGGGCTACAGAGTTAGTAGATGATACATTTGTGAGCAGTGAATTCAGTATCCCTAAAAAGGGTGAATACTTGGAATAGTTGTTTGATACATACACATAAAAACAGTCAAATGTTTCTTCTCTGCAACTCAAACTCTCATTTTGTGAACTGGAAAAAAACTACAACTTTATGGTATTTTTCTTCGGGCTGCCACACTCACCTTGGTCCTTTCTGTGGGGGCAACTACTGAGCAGAGAAACAACCACCACCAATCAAATAGTCTGGTTCCAGAGACAGTGTTTTGCATAGAGGTGAAACTAACTATATCTAGTTTATATGTTTCAACCTTGTGTATCATCTCCAGTTTTGTCTCTATCAGGGAAGCTACTTTCTGTTTTCCTTGAGCCAGTTGCTGTTGCGAAGCTCTAGTATGCTCAGATCCACCACACTGTTGCCTGTAACCCTCGTGGAATGCACCCAGTGCATGGACCTGCAGTGGTGGACCTACTTGGTTGCTCCACATGGCTGTTTTGATGCTTGCCAGAATTGCTTTTGTGCAATTCCAAGTCTGTCTGCAGGAAAGGCTCCCAGTATCCCTGTTCTTATCACGGCTGTTTTTCAGTTAAATGAGACTACAGTGAGGGTACTTAAAAGATTGTTCTTTGAATGGCCTCTCCCCTGGACTACATAAACATGGATAACACTATCAGGAATATGCTGTACATCTCCAAACAGCATGGTTTTTCATATCATTGAGGCACACAAGACTCTTTATTTTGCTAATGTCACAATCTTTGGAGAGAACGTAACATTCTCAAATCCACTTAATCCAATATTGGGTCACCAGTATATAGTATATATTAGTAACTGTATGTTTGTGTTTGTATTTATATACAGTTAGGACCGTTTATATTTGGACAGTGATACAATTTTCATAATTTTGGCTCTGTACACCACCACAATGGATTTGAAATAAAGCAATCAAGATTTGATTGACGTATGCACTTTCATCTTTAATTCAGAGGGTTTAACATAAATATTGTATAGCTGTTTAGAAACAATAGACAGTTTTATACTTGGCCCCCCTATTCTCAGGGCCTCAAAAGTATTTGGACAAGCTAACACAATCATAAATATAATGGCCATCTCCAAGTGCTGTGTTTCTACCTTAGTGATGTTTTGCTAGGCCTTTACTGCAGCTGTCTTCATGTGCTGCTTGTCTGTTGGACTTTCTACCATTAGTTTTGTCTTCAGCAAGTGAAATGCGTATCCAGTTGGGTTGAGGTCAGTTGATTAACTTGGCCATTGAAGAATATTACACTTATTTACCTTGAAAAGCACTTAGTTTGCTTTAACAGTATGTTTTGGCTCATTGTCCATGTGTAGTGTAAAGAGTTAGTCGTGTAAACTTAAGAATTCATCCTTCTACTTCTGCCAGCTGTCATATCATCAATAAACACCAGTGACAGACTTCCATTCGAAACTGCCTCCACCATGTTTCACATTGATGTGGTATTCATCGGATCATGATCTATTTCTTCTCTTCTCCATACTCTACTCTTTCAAACATTCTTGTACATATTGATCTTAGTTTCCTTTGTCCAAAGAAAATTGTTAAAGAACTGGACAGGCTTTTAAAAATGTTTTCTGGTGAAGTTTAATCTGCCCCTCCTATGCTTGAGGTTTACCAGTGGTTTGCACCTTGTGGTAAACCGTCAGTCTTTACTTTCATAAAGTCCCCTCTCTTGATAGTAGACTTTGGCTTAGTAATAGGTCTACCTCCCAGAGAGTGCTGTTCGTTTGGCTAACTGTCGTGAAGGGGATCTTCTTCACCAAGGACAGAATTCTGTATTGATCCAGCACAGTTGTCTTCTGTGGTTTTACAGACCTTCTGGTGTTGCTGAGCTCACCAGTGTATTCCTTCTTTTTAAGAATGTTCCAAATAGTTGATTTGACCACTCCTTGTGTTTCTGCTATCTCTTAAGAGTGTGTTTTGCTTTTTCAACCTGTTTTACTGTTATTACTTGCATGGAGAGCTGTTTGGACCTTATATTGAGAATTCACAGAGACAGCTTCCAAATGCAAATTCCACACTTGGAATCAATTCCAGATCTTTCACCTGCGATGAAATAATGAGGGACCAGCTCAGGCCTGGCTATGGAACAGCCTGTCAGTCCAATATCCAAGTACATTTGAGCCCCTGGAAATGGCGGGGCTATGCAGACAAATGGCTGTCATTCCTAAACAGCTGAGAGGATGTTTTCGGTAAACCCCTTAAATTAAAGCTGAAAGTCTTTGCTTCAGTCACTTAATGATTGCTTTATTTCACATCCATTGTGGTGGCGTACAGAACCAAAATTATGAAAATTGTGTCACTGTCCAAATACTTAGGACCTAACTGTACATTATTAAAGGGTGTCATTCTAGCAAGAACACCACCAAGGTGGGACAGTGCAGAGGAAAGCCCCACAGGAAACCTCCACATGAGAGTAAAAGGGCCAACCTAGGAAGAAAAGAGCATCTTGGCTTGCCTGTCATTGTTGGATGAGAGCGGCCTCAAGTGAAGTAATTCTTGTCATATGTAGCATCTGGAACTGCAACTGACATAACTATGCTTGCGAATTAGAGAAAGAACAAGTGTGAAAAATCCTCATTTGAAATTTTATGTGCTTACCCAGAGCGCTGGATGTCAATTGATCCAACAGAAGGCGAGAGGGAAAGAGAGTTTAATGTATGCTGGCTGGAGTCCAGGGGACCTTCAGGTTATCAGATAGCAAGAAACAGCTCACATACAGACTGTCTTGAAGACCCAGCCCATTAACATCTACTGATAATTCAGGGTTGCTAGAACACTGAGGAGTTACTACAGAATGTAGCAAAAATGGAGCCACTTTATGCCCAGTTTTCAAAGATTGACCAAAAGACGTGCAGGAGTAGCTTAAAGCCGGTTTGTGCCAGAAGCATATTGGTCTTATTCTGAAGAATAGAAAGTAAAAAACAGGAAAATCATGTCCAGGAGTTGTTTGTTTAACACAAATGAAGTTTGAAACCAAAAAATCATTTCTAATTCCTAATACCTAAGCCAAATGCAGACACTACAGTTCAAAGTCATAAGTTCTTAGTGAAAGGTCAGTTATCAGGTAATAACACAAATAAAAGCACTGCAAAATCCGTAGTAAATTTCCAATCTTGAATAGTCAGGACATGCATGGCACTGACCTTTTAAACTGTTACGTCTCTGACATCACACACCGTGCACTCCTGCTAATATACGGGACTGAAAACCATAAGAAGCATAAACACAAAGATAAAATGCAAAATACTTTTACTGTTCTTAAATATGCATCGAATAATTTGTTATACTGGAAAAATGGATTCCTCTTGTAGCAAAATCATAGTATTAAGAAAAATGTATGCAGAAAACTGATCAGCATATTTTAAAATGTCCAATTCATAACAGATCTATGATTAGAGGATAGATGGAGCCAAAACTCTGCAGAGGGAAGAAGAGCCCAATAATGAAAAAGAGGATTAGAATAGGGAGTGCTATGGCAGCAGTGAGAAGTGGTTTGGCATAAGAGATACCCAACCTGGTACACAAATGTTGAAGGCTTGTGGCAGCTGCACACAGGGAAAAGCTTGGGTTAGCTTTTATCATGTTTATTTGTACTTTTATGTCTTCCTTGTGGACTTCATTTTTAGTAGATGTGTAATTCAGGATCTATTTGAGTTGTTCCGGGTATGGAAAGATACCATGAGGGCCTGTAACAGTAAAGTTACAGGCTATAAAATGAGAAGAATTAAACCTACAAACACTAGTGTACAGCTCTTTGATATAAATACATATATAATCAATCCCTTTTAAATACACATGAAAACATGTTCCTATACAGAGGGATCTTTTAACTCTCAAGTGAGTCAGATTTTAATGAAATATCTCTTAATCTTCTATTTTCTGTAAAACACACTTTCTAATAATGTAATTCTACCCACAATTTTCTGTTAATTATGTTGCAGGTCATATAAAATGCCAATCCAAATATACTTCTGAATTTCTATCACAATTGATTCAATATTTATTGGGAAAATGTTTCTCAAGCAGGATTTCATGATACATTTTCTAGCTCTGCCCATTAGTGTATCGATATTTAAAAATGGTTATACTGAATGAATACTTTCTTTTAGTTGCCTGCTTATTTTAAGCTGTTTTTGTCACATATGGGTCCACTAGTTGCTGTAAATGTTAAACAAGAATTTTACTTGACACAAGATGCAGTGCATTTTTCACCATATGCTTTAATGCTGTTTCCTTAATTACAAAGAAGTGCATATAGACACTAACCGAACTGTGGCAGTAGGAGGGTTAAACATTTTTACTAGTTTGCTGGTGGGAGGCTCATCAGAATGCGCACATTGTTCCAACTGTAACTTCTGTGATGTTAGAAGCAGTCATTTAGCTACTGCTAATCCCCACGACTCATTTATCTGAAGAAGCCCCTTTATCTTGTCATTACCTGAGCTGCGTGAAATGAGCTGATCATCCCCAGTGCTGGCAGGCCCACAGGCGAAAAGAGGCCTCTGTATCCATGGTGATGCAATGAGCAGTTTTTAACTAGCCATTTAATCCCTTGATGTAAAAATCGACCTGTCAGCGGACAAGAGGGAGGCTAGGTTTGTTATCTTGAAAGGCTTGTAATTCTGAGCTGACATGCCCTATTCTGAGTTGTGATTGAGCTGGAAGTAGGAGTTCAACATTAAAAATATGTGTCATGGTACAAAGTTAATAGGCATCAGCTATAACAGATACTCTGCCATGCTCAGAACATTTTGAACCAATAATGACACTGGCGGCTATTTTGCACCTGTGGTTTATTATTGTTCAGTCACATGTCTGTGGACCGCTGTTTCATTTAAAGTAACTTTTCTTGAGGTACAAGTGATGTCTTAACGTTTTATTCTGTAATCATTTTGAGTACATTTTATCATATGACCAGAATATGAAATTTATGGTTTTCTGTCTTGAGACAGGTATACTTATATACTGACTAGCAATGTTTATAGTGAAAATGTAGCTTCATACACAGTAAACGGTTTATTTGGATAATGGAAATAAGATAGAAGTGTACTTTGCTGAAAAATCTATTAACAAGTCATCATACTTATTTAAAAAGCACATCAATGATTATAATCCTACTATTAATGATACATCTGAGAGAGAGAAGGTATAAACTCAGCACAATGTCCATAGTAGCGTTTGAAAGTAGTCTTCTGGAACTGGGAAGCAACAACACTGCACCATTGTGCCATACCTATCATAATACATTTTTTCATTAATATTTTTTTGATCATTGTTGGTTTTAATTATTAAGCATAAACACATTACTCTTTGCAAATTATCAGTTTAATTCCATGTCTTTCTCTAGTGGTCAGAGCAGAGGAAATGTTCATCTATACTGAAAGACCAGAGAATTGCTAAGAAGTAGAATATGATATGGCATGTTACATTTGCCCCATGTGTATACAACTACAAATCTGGTGTCTAGTGCTCCCCTAAAACAGTAAATTAGGGCAGGGATTAGAAACCTGCTGCCCATAATACCGAACTTGGCTAAATGGTTTACAGATTGGATGGAGGAACAGATGAAGGTCCTACCATGCTGTTGCTGTTTTTGGCAGTTTTCTGTTAAGGGATGTCTGATTTACTGTGCATTTCCATTTCAGCAAGAAAATGAATATTTAGTTTGAATTAAATTAGCAAACGTGCGTTGACCAGCATACAATTTTCCATCTTTTCCCCCATGAACTACTGGGTTGCATTGGTAAAATGTGTAGGGTCAGTGATCATGTGCAAGATAGGTACTGGACACTGTTTGGTTCATAGGCAGACAAGATGTTTCACTTTTGAACTCGTCCTCCTACTACAATCATTAGTTCCATCATCAAAAGGTGAGTCTGCAGCAGTTATGGCCATGCATGCTCAAATCCTGACACTACTTCCAGCTCAAGTTACAAATTTCATTTCTTTCTTCACTTGGATCACCTTTCTTTAACATTATTTATGGTTTAACATGGTCTCAGTGTTAGTCTAGAACTCTAACTGGCTTATTTTACTACTTTTTTTTAAATAAAATTATACTTATTTTTATGTTTGATGGTGGTTTGCCATCTTCTGATGTGGACTTTTTGTGATATTTCCACTGTCAAAATGTTTTGTGAGCTGTAGATTGTAATTCCCTTATCTCTTCAGGTTATTGGCATTTGTTTCTCAGGTTTTTTTTTCCAAGCCCTGGTAATGTTATCATCTACAGTTGCCTTGATTGCTCTCGATAGCAAACCATGCTGGTGTTTTTGTTTTTTTGTAAGATTTTCCAGATGTGTTTTTGTAATAGTATATCCAATTTGGCTAACATCTTCTAGGGTACACATTTCTTACTAATTATGCAGTCTTTATGTTATGTTAGAATAATTTAAATGTTAACCAACAAAACGAAAAGTAAAGGCTAAATCCTATACTATCATTTACGGTTTGTTTATTGTGAAACCAGTGATCCAGGAGATTTTTCCATCACAGATATGGTGACTCGACTTTGAATCTCACAAACGCATGTTGTCTGTCTGGGGTTTGCAAGCTGTCTATCCAACTGTATTTCCTCCACGTACTCTGTTTTTCCTCTTGCATCGGCAAAGATAAGCATATTGGGTTGACTGGTGATTCAAAATTTGCCCAGTTTGAATTTGGGCATTTGTGTGAGTGAGCTGCTTGCAGTAGACATGCACCTCATCTGGTTTTTTTTCCTGCTTTAATACCAGTGCTGCAAGGATGGGCTTTGAACCCCACAAAGCCCTGAACTGGACTCAATAGTTTTGGTTTTTTTTAAGTGTTTTGTAATATTCTAAAGTTAAACCAGAAACACATGACCAACAAGAAACATTTTGCTGGTTATTGAATCTGGTAATGCTCACCTGAAGTGAGTTTTGTTGGACGTTGAAGCGCAACATGTTTTATTATCTTAAAATGTGAAAGCATATTTGCAATATGCACACTTACAAGCAATGAGAACACTTGATTACATACACACACATCTACTACAAATTCACAAGTCAGTGTAACATGCAGCTCTACATGGTGGGGTGGGCAATGAATCAAGTCAGGGCCCAGTAGAGATGTGCCCAGATGTGTTGTGGATTTTTGGTACAGGTCATAGGGTTTATCTCCTAATGTGTATACTGTAGCTGTGTTCTGTGTGTGTGTGTGTGTATTTTCTGTTCAAGGACTAGTTTGGAATTCATTTGACTATTATAAAGAAAAATAATGCAGTATCTATGGTATCATGCTTTGCCAATATATAAAAGAAATGGTGCAACCAAAATAATGAACTTGAGTGGAATTATTATATACTGCAAAATACTAATTATTGTATTTTTCTTAAACTTTTAGGACAAAGGAAAAGATAAAGTCTCAAAGTTTGACACGTTACGCCACTCTATTGCTGGTATCATTCGGTCTCCAAAATCGGTTTTGGGTTCTTCGTCTGTAAGTATTTGTTGGTTTGTTTTTGTAATTCACACTATGTATTTTACATCTTTTGTTATAGCTTTTCCATATTAAAAATTAATTTTGTTAAAGCATTTTATATAATTCTTTTAAACATTATAAATTTAAAGAATGCATTGCATCTTTTCAAAGTGGCATGCTTTATTATTTGAAAAGCATGGGGAGCACAGTGGTCAGAGCAATTAATTGTAGACAGTTATGAGTGCACATTTATAATAAGGGCAGCTCATCACAGTTCAGAGGCATGTAGTAGCAGGAAAAATGCTTTCTGCCTCTGTGCTCATTATATTGTACTTTGACAGGTTTAGGAATGAACACAGACTGTAGACTGGAAGAGCAAAGTTTTGTTTCTTTGTTGTCTTTATGATTCACTTTAACTATCAGCTCCCAAAACAAACACATCAAACACTTTGTACTCATGGGTTTTCTCATCTTGGAACTGACAAACTAGTAAAATATATCTACTCTGAGACATGCTGAGCACAGCTGAACTTGTTTTGCAAAATCCCAAAGAGCTTTTAAAATTCAGGTCATCCACCTGGAGTTAAGCATGTTTGGGTCTGGCCATTATAGGGTGGTCCAGATCTAACTATGCAACTTTTAATGCAATGCAATGCAATAATTGCATAATTAGATCTGGACCACCCTGTACTTGGATGGGAGACCATCTTGGAAAAGCTTGGGTTGCTGCTAGAAGAGGTGTTGGTGAGGCCAGTAAGGGGTGCTTACCCGGTTGTCTGAATGTGGATCCCAATGCCCAAGTGAAGTGATGGGGACACTGTGCTGTAAACATGACACTGTTTTTCAGATGAGACATAAAACCGAGGTCCTGGCTCTCTCTTGTCATTAAAGATCCCTGGGCATCCTTCGTAAAGACTAGGGTGTATCCTGATGTTCAGAGTAAACTGCCCACCACAGCCTGGTCATTATGGCCCTATAATCATCCCCTGTCTCTACCCCACTTAATAGCTAATGCGTGGTGAGCATACTGGTGCAAAATGGCTACTGTTACATCATCCAGGTGGATACTACATATTAATGTTGGTTGAAATGGCTCCCACTCACTGAAGCACTTTGAGTAGTGAAAAAAGTGCTATATACTGTAAATGTAAAGAATTATTAGTTTAAGTAAGTTTTCTAAGTAAATTCCTAAGAAATAGGCTGTATAACTCTGATTTAAATGTAAACATTTCTTTACTTCATATAATACAATTGGCATAGCTTTCTTTTCTCTTCTTTTGTTTGTTGTTATGCTATGATTTTCATAGAAAATATTTTATTGGACCTGGTAATACATTGGTGTTTGGGGGTTTCGCAGTAATTAGGTCTGCTGATTCACAGCTTCAGAGTACTGGGTTCAAATCCCAGCACTGACACTGCTTTTGTGGAGTTTGCACATTCTTTTCAGGACTGCTTGGATTTTTCTTCAGATGTACAGTCTTTATTCCTATTCCTGAGGACATCCATGTGAAGTTAATTGGTAGCTCACAACTGGCCCATTGTGGGTCAGTGTGGGTGTTAGCGTGTGTGCCTGTGCTACAGTAGACTATGGCACGGTTCAAGGTTGATTCCTGTTCTTGTTGCTGCTTGATGTGCATGATCCTTAATTGGATATAAGGGTGAGAAAATACAGAAGCTGTTAAGAAGACTAACAGAATGGTGGGTTATAAAGCATGATGTGTGGAGTACAAATTAAAGGAGGTAATGCTTGGATCATACAGAACACTGGCAAGGCCGTACCTGGAGTACTGAGTGCAGATTTGGTCACCAGGTTACAAAAAAGATCAGTGGTGCTAGAGAAAGTTCAAACAAGAGCAACTCAGCTGATTCCTTGATTGCAAGGTTTGGTTGAAATTGAGCTGTTGCCACTACCCACATGAAACTTGACTTTCACCTTCATGGTGCAGAAACAACAAATACTGTAGTCAAATCATATCAAACTGTATTTATAAAGCCCATTTTAAAAAGTCTAGGCTGAACCAAAATGCTGTATAAGATAAGCCAAAAGAAACAAAAATATATATATGTACTGTATGTAGTGCTGGGCGGTATACTGGTTCACACCGAAAACCGTTTTTTATTTTTTTTATGATATGGATTTTTCTTATACTGCAACACCAGTTTAAATTGCCTAAACGACGTTCGGAACGTGGCGCAGCGGGAAACTGTTCAAGTGGGGACCTTTTTCACTGCTACACCGCTAAACACAGATTTGTTGTACTAGGGCTCTTTTTCACTACTACTCCACCAAATAGGTAGCATTCCGAAACTGAAGCCGATGATAAAGTTGAACATGATGAACAGAAGAACTTTTGCCGAAAAAAAGGAGTCACGTCCGTCGCCTGGAGATACTTTAGTTTTAAAAGGTCAAATTTGTAAATACTGTTTCTATACTACTGGATAATACTGCAAGCCAAGTTGTACTTGTTTTATTTGTTTTCAATACAGTGTAATGTACCTGGGTACTGTGTAATAGTGTGACGACATGTTGACTTTATTCTCGACATTTCCACTTTAATCTTGACGCTTATGACGAGAATAAAGTCGACATGTTGACTTTATTCTCGTAATTTGTCATTAAAGTAGAACATCGTAAACTAAACTTCATCGTAAAATGAATATCTAATTTACTAGATTTTCTCAAACCCCGTCATAAGTTATATAGCACATTAAATGCTTTGTGTTAAGTGATTCTTAAACTGACTTCTTCTTGCACTAAGAGGAGGCGCCGGCAGTGATCGCCGCACAGAATACATTCACTTCATGATCTTCCTGCTCTCTGAACATTTAGAATGCTAAGATAAATACTTAATATAATTTTCATGGTGAAATGCATTAAAGCATGCATTAATCATATGGGGGCACGGCGGCGTGCCTGCCTTGCATTTGCATGTTTTTCTGGTGGGTTTACTCGGCGCTTCAGTTTCCTTTCAAAGTCATGTAGGATGTGGGGTTTTGTTGTGCTATATTGACCCTGCTAGTGTATGTTTTGCTTGTATTCATCCTGCAATGTGCTGGTGACTCGTTCAGAGATGGGTGCAACTCTGAATGGATGGCATAATTAAACATGTATAGCGAAGATATTTTTAAAGTTCTGAACACTCAATGGGCTAAGTTTATAACTAGTTTTAATTTCACAAAGACGTTTATCGTGTGGTGATTGGTTATGTGATGAAAGAAAAAGGAAGGATAGGAACTGGTGTTTTGGTACATCAGATAGAGACAGCATGCATGCAATAAAGATAGCCCGCTCAGAAGAACATGCATTGAATTCTGTGTTCGTGTCTCCGACCAGCAGATCACAAACCCAGCATTTATACAATATTTAAGTTAAACCTGTGCGATACCCATTCATACATCCAGTTTTTTGGAGCTTCGTCACACTTGCCATAAAGTTCTCTACACTGAACATACACCTGGGGACCCCTTACTGCGAGGGAGCAGCACTACTGCCTCACTACCGTGCATGTGTAATACCTGCTTTAATGCATTTTATCATGAAAATGATATCAAGTATTTACCTTAGCATTCTAAATTTTCCGAAAGCAGGAATATCATGAAGTGAATGGATTCTGTATGGTGAAAGCTGTCTTCTCTTAGTGCGGAGGAAGTCAGTTTAAGAAGCGTAGTGATTAACCACTGGGTCGGGGAACGTAACACAAAGCATTTAATGTGCTGCATTAATTTATGACGGGGTAAATTAAGTAATTGATTAAACATTGATTTTAGGAAGAAGTTTAGTTTACGACATTCTACTTTAATTATGAAGTAAACTATGAGAATAAAGTGGAAATGTCGACTTTAATCTCAACATAAACGGCGAGAATAAAGTGGAAATGTCGACTTTAATCTCGACATAAACGGCGAGAATAAAGTGGAAATGTTGACTTTGTTCTCGACATATAGTTTGTTTTTTTCTTCCCAGTATAGCTTAGCTTGAAGCAAGGTCCATATTAATGCAGTTTGCCTAAATGATGGTTCAGTTGGTAAAGATGTCATCACCAAGTTGCACTTGTTTTATTTTATTTTAATTTGGTGAATACTGTGTAATGCACCTGGGCTTGAAGTCTTGAAGTAATAGTGCAACTATCAGTAATAATACTATTATTTATTTTATTGTTATTATTTATTAGTTTAAATATTATGCAGTTTAATGATGATAAAGTTGTTTAAAAAGTCACTTTAACGTGTCAGTGGACAGAGATTGTTAACCTTAACAGAAAGTGTAATTGGTTTACAAAAAATATTTATTATTTATTCCTTTTCTAAGACATATTCGGTGCAATACAATTTTTGACAAGCACTTCTGGATATTTTACTAAGTCTAAATTCCTCTTTGTATGGTTGAAAATATGTTGTCAAAATTATAGTTTGTTTTTGCAAAATTTATTCAATAAAAAGGTTCTATATTTTGACTGCATCTGTCATGCAATGTGATACCTTCTCTTCATTAGTGCCACCCCCTTGAAAACTATCACTTTATGGGGCAATGCAAAACTGTATTAATACTTGTGTGCACATTAAAATGTTTTTTTTTGTACAATGTACAATACTCTTGACAGTGGAATAGGTTATTCTTAGCCAGTAATTGCAGTGGAAAATGTGGTTAACATCCACTCATGCATGGGGAAAAAAAATACCGTCGAATACCGTGAAACCGGGATAATTTAGAAAAATACCGTGATATAGAATTTTGGTCATACCGCCCACCCCTAACTGTATGTATATATATATGTATATATATGAATATATATATATATATATATGTACAGTATATACTGGGGCGGTATGGGTGGTGCGGTGGTAGCGCTGCTGCCTTGCAGTTAGGAGACCCGGTTTCGCTTCCCGTTTCCTCCCTGTGTGGAGTTTGCATGTTTTCCCTGTGTCTGCGTGGGTTTCCTCCTGGTGCTTTGGTTTCCTCCCACAGTCCAAAGACATGCTGGTTAGGTGAATTGGCGATTCTAAATTGGCCCTAGTGTGTGCTTGGTGTGTGTGTGTGTGTGTGTTCGCGTGTGCCCTGCGGTGAGCTGGCACCCTGCCTGGGGTTTGTTTCCTACCTTGCGCTCTGTGTTGGCTGGGATTGGCTCCAGCATACCCCCGTGACCCAGTGTTCGGATTCAGCGGGTTGGAAAATGGATGGATGGATGGATGTATATACTGTGACCAAAAGGGGGTGCTCCAGAGACCCTGACTCCAAAGACAAGTCTACAAACACAGTCAAGGATACAAATACAGTGTATGTTATTTTACTAAATACCTTCCACATGTTCTTCTTTTAACAGAGAATCACAAGCACCATCCAATATATTAGTCCCTACACTGTTCTCCAGGAAAGCCTTGTCCTCTACCTCATGACCCCTTTTGTCATTGAACACAAAAGTACTTCCAGTGCCTCAGCATTGCGTGATGGAAACACTTCCGGATCACATGGATGTTGCCCATAAAAGGGATGTCCTCTTTCAACAACACCCTCCTGGTGGCACCCAAGGACTCTGACCGGGTTGCCCTTCTGTACTACAAATCCCAGGCAACCATTTGGGTGTCCAAACTGGGACCCTGTCAGCAGAGCCCTGCCACCTCTCCACTTGGGGGATGAATTGCCCATTCATTAATTGTTCTTCCCGAATGGGATTGAGATGTAAGATCTTCCTGGCTGGGTAAAAACTTTTTTTCGAACCCAGATAGAACGCCAATCCACACACTCCTGCACTTGCAATACACTTAACAAAGCCAAAATCAGGACAAACCCTACATAAAAGATATACTCAAGATACCCCCAAACACATAAACACTCATTATCAGGAATGTACATGCACCAACATATACAAACATAATATTTAATCTCTTATGTGGTGAAACACTTGTGAAAAGAGGTAAGTCTTTAATGATGATCTAAAAGTTACTCACATTGGGACAGAACTAATATAATAAGGTAAGCTGTACCAAAGAGAGGGAGCAGTCACTGCAAAAGCCTAATCACAAGCTTCAATGTTGACCTTGGCACCACTAAGAGCATCTGGCTAGCATCTGCTCTTGTTTGTGTGTAAAAATGAAGGAGTTTTGAAAGATAAGAGGGGACCATTCCATTCAAACATTTAAAAACAAGTAAGAAGATTTTTAAGTAAATTTAGTGAACTGGAGGCCAGTAGAGTGAGATCAATATTGGTAAGAT
Source organism: Erpetoichthys calabaricus (assembly GCF_900747795.2). Taxonomy (NCBI): domain Eukaryota; kingdom Metazoa; phylum Chordata; class Cladistia; order Polypteriformes; family Polypteridae; genus Erpetoichthys; species Erpetoichthys calabaricus. Next base: position 39,205,509 of record NC_041400.2, on the reverse strand, counting down.
GTTGTTCCACTTGTGAGAGCCTTTCAATAGACAAGCAGCAGCATTCTGGATTAGTTACAGGTGTCACATTGATGCCTGATCAATACCTACATAAAAAGAGTTGCAGTAGTCCAAACGTGATGTTATAAAAGCATGGATGGCCTTTTCTAAATTACTAAAAGAAAAAAGGCCTTTACCTTACCAAAAGGCCCAGCTGGAAAAAGGTACATTTTACCAGAGTTTACCTGTTTGTTAAATTTGAATGAGCTGTTAAAAACCACACACAAGTTCCTAACTGAACATTTATAATGTACTGTATATTGAGCGATCCAAGAACAATATCAGGACACTCAAAATTTCCTGACATCTGAAAATCACAATCTTGGTTTTGTTATCATTGAGTTTAAGAAAGTTCAATGATATAGAGATTGTAATATCATTTAAACACGCACAGGGAGACTGTATTGTCTCACTTTGCTTTGATTTCAGTGGCAGATAGACTTAAGTGTCATCAGCATAGCGATGAAAAGAGAAGCCATACTTCCTAACAATCAAGCCTAAAGGCACTATAAACAGTATAAATATAAAAAAGACAACTGGCCTAGAGAAGGAACCCTACAAGTAAGAGGGGTTTGAATGGATGAAAACTCACCCAGGTGAGTAGAAAAACTCCTATTGCGCAAATGGGATATAAACCATTTAAGGGCATTACCTTGGACACCTACATACTGTTCAAGGTGGGTTATAAAAATCACATGATCCACTGCATCAAAAGCTCAGGCAAGATCTAGCAGTATGAAAACAGCAGAATCTCCAGTGTCAGTAGGTAGAAGGAGGTCATAGGAGACTTTAACAGCGCTGCAGTGTTTCTGTGCTGTAACAGGATCTGAATCCAGATTGAAATTTTTCCCAGAATGCTATTGTCCTCCAAATTTGTTTGTAGTTGAGTAAGAACAACTTTTTCCAAGACTTTAGAAATAAAAAAAATACAGCTTAGAAATTGGCCTAAAATTTGACAGGTCAGAGGGACCCAGATTTTTTTTTAATAAGAGGCTTTATCACACCATGTTTCAGGGCAGTGAGAACACATCCAAAAATCAAACTAACATTTATCAAGATGACAGTAATGTAATTATATTTGGTATTATAAAATGTATCAGTTCTTTTGTTGACTTAATGTTTATTTCATTATAATCTTAGCAATACACTGTATACTTAAAAAAAAAAAAAAAAAAAAAAAAGAAAGCATAGTATGTTCTTTAACTTCAACCATCCTTAATAGATTCAATTTTATGGAAAAACCCTTGGAAGGACTGGCTCAAGCAGTGGTTAATGGATCTCATAAAGACTGTGTGTTAGCTCTTTTGTGAAGGGGACCAAGAACTGTTATCGATCTTGAAAGACACCTTCTGCAGTATTTTAAGCCTCCTTCAGGGGAAACTGGTGATTTCATCAGCTCTCCTTGTCCTGCTGTCTGTCTTCTCATTTTTTTTTTAAATCAACCTACTGTTGACTCTTAAGAGAAGTTTCTGCTCCAGCAGTTATGACTGTGCCTCTGTGAAGATTCTCACCTCCATGTTTTCACATAGGTCAGAGTTGGAACAATATTCAGAAATTTTAATGCAAGAGAAATGCAGTGTACATGAAATCTTCACACTTGGAATGAAGTGTAGCTCAATTCACTTAAAAAATAAACAATACAGATTCAAAACGCAAATTAAATCACCATTAGGCACTAATACATAAACACTAAGGAATTATCTCCAGAGGCTTCCTAAATTCTGAAGCTTCCTGTGTGTATTGATTGTGTTGAAATATGATCGGTTCTTATCTTGCACTGAAAGTTAAATAAGATGAAACATCATTTCAGGTGAAACTAAGGGGGCAACTCAGCGTTTTTGCAGTAGTAACAACTATTTTTGCACATCACAACCGATGTTACCCCCGTTCCCACACTCACCTGGCAATGGACTGGGGTTGGACATAAGCATCTAATTGATAATCTCAAGTCCATTGGGAAAAAAGACCTGGGCTGTCCTGCACAAGTGAATGGATTGATAATGTAAGGAGGAAGCATAAAAATACAACAGCGATTTTAGGGAGTGAAATACTATTGTTTAAAAACACATTGATATTGAAAGTATTAGTAATAGTGCCTTGTCTTGACATAAACTGGTTGTTTTAAACAGACAGCTTGGAATTGTCTACGTGAGTGAAGTTCGGGATTAGCAAATGTTGACAGGCAGTTGGCCTGTTAAGCTGTCAGTGTGGATGTACACTAAAGAATAAAAAAAGAAATTCAAAGTGAAAGCTCCCTTTTTTAACATATGACTAATGCAGTTCAGTGTCTGTGTCTTAAATAGACTTTGACACTCTCATATGTCAAGTATACAAGGAATAAAAAAGAAATGTTTCATCCTTATTTGATGGGTCACAATAGTCTTTCTAATAGAAAAGAAAACTACTAAGCATATTTTGCTTAAAGTGATCTAATAGCAATTGTATTTTACCACATTAATTATCCAAATAAAGTGAAATGAGGGATCAATTAGTAATTTTTCAGTTCATTTTCCCCCCACTTAGAAATACTTATACATATAACATGAACACAAGTAATGGTAATGGTATTAAAATGACCCTTAATGATTTGAAAGGAGAAATATTTGAGTTTTTAAAGATACAAAGGCCTCTAATGGTTGATTTTAATTGCTTCTTGCTTGACTTCACCTTTTGCAACAACAGAATAAAAAGAAAAATGCTTCCAGCTGATCAATTTAAAGGCAAACCATGGTAAGGAGATGTACTTCATAAATAATGCACTACGAGAGACTTCTAATTAGTTGCATACCATTTAGGCAGTGGATCATAATAAGGCTTATCATAATGGTTGGCATTCTAGATAAAATCAAACAATAATTAAAATTTGCTGTCATATGTTATTTACTTATGAACTCTACTACAGTTTTAGTCAAATCCACACAGTGGCTGAAATTCTTCACATTTTTGTGATTGTCACAAAAAGATCAACTCTGTTTAGTCTGGGTTGGTACAGGGGTAAGCCAATCTCTCTTTCTAACAATACATGGCACCATTGCTTAAAACTTGACATTTTTTCCCTTCCTTAATTGTCTGTGTAAGACAATGGTTCCCAGCCTTTTCTTTGCCCCATACTCCTTGAAAATCTTTGATTTATGTTTGCACCTCCTATTAAAGTAATATCATATTTGAAGATGAAGTTGTCAGATTTCTCATTTTTGAATCCACACACAGTGTGGCAGGTGAACAAGTTGCTAAAAAATAAGCTCAGTACATAAAATTTAAATATAAATTGAGCAATTTACATTTAAAATCTCAATAATAAAGTAAAGTAAAGTAAATATGTCCTCCCTTGAAGCCTTGAAACCAGATTGACAATCCTGGGGTTAGGGTATTCTGCAATGCATCAAGTGCCTTGAGGAAATGACACTCGATTAACGATCAAGGGGTTTGGGGAATTGGAGACCCCCATAATGCAATGGGTGCCGGTGTGCCGTTTAACAATGAAACACATTTAACTAGCTTTGTTCTGAAATAACACCTGCTGTAACAAATAACAGATGCACCGTACAGTTAAAATTGCTGTGCTACTGCCAGAGCCACCAGCAGGACAGAGAGTCTAAGTTTAAACAGCAGGTGTTGCATCCAATTTAGTCCCCCTTGTCCACCATTGGCACAAGTGTCAATCAAACCTTTGAAATTATCAAGGTTTACACAGAAATCGATACTAGACCTCAAACCTTCTCTACAGATCATTGCAAGGGCCAAATTCCATTCTTGTAAAAAAGTTGTTTGCCTTTACGAACGCTCTGCTTGCAGCACAGAACCTACGAGAACGGGCATTTCTACAGCTCATTCACAGGTGATAATGTGCGTGCTTGGTTCTTTTCATATCACTGAACAGGAGCACTAACTAATAAGTGACCTACAAATGACAGTACACTGCAAGACACCGATTGCACCGTGATAAAAGTCAAGTCAGAATTTATTTAAGGCCACAGAATTGGTTTCCGTAGTGCTGTACATAAAAGTAGGAAATTAAAATCAAAGATTATTAAATAAAAAGTTAAAAAAAATAAACTTCAAAAAGTAAATGAAAAACAGTAAAACAGTTGACAAATAACAATTTGCAACATATAAAAACACATCACGAGTGACAAATGCCACAGAGAAAAAATGTGTTTTCAGCAAGGATTTAAAAATGGACAGGGTTGGAGCTGCCCTTGTCTGAAGTGGCAGGTTGTTCCAGAGCCAAGGAGCAGTCACTATAAAAGCTCGATTCCCCCATTTCTTTTGCCTTGATCATGGTAAGGCCAGCAGCAACTGGTCAGATGATCTCAGGAATAGAGAAGGTGCATAAGAGACAAGAAGGTCCTAGAGATAAGCCAGGACCAGACCATTTAAACATTTAAAATGATGTGATCAATTCTAAGGCTGATGGGAAGCCAATGGAGTGAAGCCAAAATAGGAGTAATGTGCTCACGCTTATGTGATCCAGTTAAGAGCCACGCAGCAGAGTTTTGGACCAACAGCAGATGAGAGAGAAGAGACTGACTGACACCATTGTACATTGAATTACATTAGTCAAGGTGAGATGAAACAAGAGTGTGAACTGTTTCCAAATCAGTAAAACAAAGAAAAGGCTTGATTTTTTAAATGATTCTTAACTGGAAAAACAGCTTCTTAAGACGGAGTTTATCTGCTTATCCAGTTTAACACTATAGTTGAGGATAACACCCAGGCTTTTTGCAAATCCCTTGCAGTGTTTCGCTAAAGAGCCTAGGTTAGACAGGCGTACAGGATGGACTAAACGGCACAACCTCAGTTTTACTTTGGTTTCAGTCAAGAAAATTTGACGACATCCAGCTCTTTACATCATCTAAGCCTACCAAAAGAGACCCCAGGAAGTTGTTTCTAAGAGGTAGATAAATTTGGGTGTCATCCGCAAAGCAGTGGAAAGATATGTTATGCTTATGGAAACTAGAGCCAAGAGGAAGCATGTACAATGAAAACAGAATTGGCCCAAATATAGAACTTTTTAGAATCCCATATATTAGTTGAGTGCATAAAGTTGACTATTTACCCTGAAAAACCTTTCAGAAAAGTATGAACGTGACCAATTTAGAGCAGTACCTCGAATGCCAATAAGATTCTCTAGTCGATACAATTAATAAAGTATCTATCTATCTATCTATCTATCTATCTATCTATCTATCTACCTACCTACCTACCTACCTACCTACCTACCTACCTACCTACCTACCTACCTACCTACCTACCTACTTACCTACCTACCTACCTACCTACCTATCTATCTATCTATCTATCTATCTATCTATCTATCTATCTATCTATCTATCTATCTATCTATCTATCTATCTATCTATCTATCTATCTATCTATCTAAAATGTTGTGATCTATGGTCTCAAAAGCTGCAGTCAAATCTATAAGCACAAGTACAACAGGTGACCCAGAATCAACAGTTAATAAAATATCATTAAGAACTTTTAAAAGAGCCTTTTCAGTACCGTGATGTTGTTTAAAACCAGATTGAAAAGTTTCATGTAAGTGATTATCCACTAAAATGCCTGGAATTGTTTGAGTACAATTTTTTTCCAGGATCTTTGACATAAAAGGTAGCTGACATATTGGTCTGAAATTTGACAGTACATTCCGATCAAGGTTTGTTTTTTTTAAGAGAGGATGCACTACAACATGTTTAAAATATGCTGGGACTGAACCAGTTCTGAGGGAGGTATTAATAATACTCATAATAAAAGGCCCAAGAGTTTCAAAGAGCTCTTTTAACAACTACTGTATGTTGGAATTATATCAGAGGGACAGTTTATGGACTGACCAACTCAGACAAAGCTGGAAGAAAAACAGGTACAAATTCATTGAAAAACACAAAACAGCTAGGGGAATTATGTTCATCATAAGAGAGTGGTGGTAAACTAGATACAATATGATTTGTAGATGCCACATGGGCTGGACGGGCATCCCGGGCAGGAGAGAGAGCAGACCTGGAAGAAAGGACTGGAAAGGGTGGATGGACAGCCCATTAAAAAGAAAAGATATTGCTGGGGTTTTTCCATTCCCCCAGCACGCTAGATGGCAGCAGCCGTGGTTATCGGTGCCCAGTCAGCAGGGCATGCCGGGAAATGTAGCCCGGTAGGGCAACCCTTCTGGGGTCACAGGGTACTACAAGAGGTTGATGTAGGGAGACAAGCTCCCTGCTGTGATGGACTTCCGTGTGACCCAGAAGTAATTCGATTGGGTGATTGCCCTGGCACTGGAAGTACTCCCGGGTCTGTAATAAAAGGGACCGCACTCCCTTATCCAGGCGAGTCAGAGCTGGGAGGTAGAGAGGCAACACTTGACTGGAGGAAGGCAGTGTGGTGGTGAGAGAAATTAGAGTAAGGAAAGAAAAAAACCTGTGTTTTATGCTTGTTGTAACTTATAAAGGATTGTGGTGTAATAAACCAACCTTTATTTGAACCCGGGACTGTTCTTGTGTGTTTGTGTTGGGGTTCGGGCTTGTTGACACCCGGGTTTCCTTCACAGATTGTGTTGACTTTGGCCAAAAAGAAATTTTAAAACTTCTCACACATGGAGATCAATGGACAACGTGCCTCACTCAATTTTGGCGAATCGTGATGCCTTTCTCTTTGTCGCACCCCTCAAAATACCATTGCTCATCCCTTGGAGGTGCCGGCACCCCAGGTTAGGAACCCCCTATTATAAGAGAATGTCTAAAGGCATAGGTGTTTTATTATAGCCTTTCTTACTTTTGTAATGGTTCATGTAGTTTTGTTGCAGCTCCATCATTCAGTAGTACTTTCTAGTTTCATGAAAACACTCAAGAAAACTCCTTTGTTACTTTATGCTAACAAAACTATTTGGATAAAGCAAAAGTTCTGTTTGCTGGAGTACTTCACCTTTTATGGCTATTTAATTAGGGCTATGCCAGTAACACATTTTTAAAATATATTGCTGTGCCAGGCACAGATTGTGTTGATAAATTAAATATGAATGTGCTTCATTTATTCATTCTCTGAGACAAGACAGCACGACTAACCTTGCTATTTATGTAGCATTTTATGGGCATACTGCATGCAGACTCTTTCCGGCTTTTATTACAAAGAACGTAAATAGCATATGGGCTATCGAGTGCTCTGTTTATAGCAGCACAGATTAGAACAGTAGCACAAGAAAAAAATGGTAAGAAGGTAGAAGTTCAAGTTCAGGGCATTAAAATTGACCTTTTGTGAATGAGGTTAATATATATAAAAGTATTTGTATGAAACCTACAGTATTTGTTCTGTAGTTGCAGAAGGAATTTACTATGTCATTAAATGTAAAAGGTTTTCCTATTTGTTTTAAAATTTAAGAAATTGTAGCAAAGTAAAACATAAGTTACCTTTAAATATACCAAGACTGTGTTTTTTATTTTTTCTCGAGTGTTGCAAAGAGTTGCCAAAATACTGGTAGCAGTATAACTGTCATTTTGTAATGTCCATAAAACTGGTGGTATGATTTCATTTCATAAGATAGCGGAAGGAAAAGCAATGCTGGTTCTTGTAGTTGAAATTGCTGTGCTGCCACTCTTTCCCTTTCCTTATTAATCTTTTTTCACCTTATTTTTTGATGTTATCAAAACCTCTAATGCATGTGGCTGGCATAGTGAGATACTGTACATTTCTGCTTCCATCTAGCTCTCTTACAGAAAATGTTATTCTAGGCAGAAGCACATAATTTAATTCTGTTTTTTTCTATTTATGCATTTCCTATTTCCATAAAATCCTTAAACGTTCAGAAATATATTTAAAATAAAAAGCAAAATGTCTTTTAATGCAATATTTACATAGTACAATACTGTATATGCATAGACACTTTTTGTTAAATAAAGGTCTTGAGACTGCTCAGAGAAGTAACACAAGCAAATCACTTGAATTTTTTAAATTTTAATGGAAAGTGGTGAAGGTCTGATGCTGGATCTGTCACTAATGACACCACAGTGTCTCAGCTACTCCCAGGTCCCGTTCCATGGTTAGGAGGACTAACTTGATCAATTGGGAGCAACAGCAGTCATCAGGGTTTAACACTGACAACACAAAGCATATGGGGAGAGCTCAGTAACAACAATTTTAATATTAAAACAAGTTAGAAAATGTATGCATGTTGTAACATTCAGGTGCATTTGTAGAATTAGTTAACTGTTTTAAAAGTTAGAGCATTCTTAAATTTTCTACTCACCTCATCAAATAGTTAATTATCACAATTTTGTTTATTAGATGTTTTGTAACAGTGGGTTATATTAAAATAACAGTAATTAAAGAATGTAATTACCTCTGGTAGTAGAATAAATTTTTTAAAAGTATTTTTAGCACCATTTTACAATATTGTACAATTAAAAACAGACCCCAAATAGGCTTGTGGTAGCTGGAATAGCTTTCATCAAAAGCAGGTTTAAACTCAAATGATAAAAAAATTGCATTGAATGATGTACTGCCTGTTTGTTGTTGGTCGGTTGTGGCTAATTGCAGTTCATATTTCTTTTACATAAGATTTTTCAAAGAAGTGCCTGACAGAGATTTAAAATCTGTCTTGAAGTCTCAAGTTAAAATCACTGGCTGTATCCAATCATGATGGATAGCAAATCATTGTGCTGCTTTACCAATAAACTATGCTGTCAGAGAAATATTGAGTCATTATAATCTGTAGACAATGCAGCTGTGAGGTTATTTTTAGAGTCACGGAACCCTGAGAACAGTTTTATTTACTGTATGCTTAAAATGTAACGGTTGGGGGCTTGTGTCCTGTTTCGTACATTTCTACATAAGTTATTATGCTTTCAAACGTCATGTTATTCACCCACTCTGATTTCAAAGAGCAGGAATGTGGAGATGTGATGGATGTCCACACAAGATGCTGTGCAACATTAGGAGTTGCTCCTACAAGAAGCATATTAAGCAGCATGCACAACTCTGTTTTGCCTTTGGGAACAGCTGTGGAACAAGTAAAAGAGGAAAATATACATCCATCCATCCATTTTCCAACCCGCTGAATCCGAACACAGGGTCACGGGGGTCTGCTGGAGCCAATCCCAGCCAACACAGGGCACAAGGCAGGGAACCAATCCTGGGCAGGGTGCCAACCCACCGCAGGACACACACAAACACACCCACACACCAAGCACACACTAGGGCCAATTTAGAATCGCCAATCCACCTAACCTGCATGTCTTTGGACTGTGGGAGGAAACCGGAGCACCCGGAGGAAACCCACGCAGACACGGGGAGAACATGCAAACTCCACGCAAGGAGGACCCAGGAAGCGAACCCAGGTCCCCAGATCTCCCAACTGCGAGGCAGCAGCGCTACCCACTGCGCCACCGTGCCGCCCGGAAAATATACAGGTATATAAAAAAACATACAAAAACTGTCTCCCATGGAAAATTTGATACCGTAAACTAATCCATAATTTAAGTCACACAGAATGCTTCTCTGTTTTTTTGAGGAAGTTGAGTTTTAAAATTTGCAAAAGTTTTTCAGTGTGAGGTTTTGAAAATTCAAACCTTTGTACAGGACACAGTATTTAAAATAATTTAAAATTAACTTTCTTAAAAAGATTTCTTGAAGAATAAGTGTGCCATATATGAACAAGCTTAGTCCCCTAGAAGCCAAGTTGTTTCAGGCAGGCAGAGATATAGAAAGACAGATAGACACATGGTGACCACAGTAAGTGTTTTTTGCAGTACAGTCATGACTCCGTTAACAATGTCCTGATTAATGACATTGCCCCTTAATGGTGGAGCTCTCTTAGAGATCATTTATGTTAGGTTAAATGCCTAGAGGGGACGGGTGGTCTCGTGGCCTGGAACCCCTGCAGATTTTGTTTTTTTTCTAAGGCCGTCTGGAGTTGTTTTTTTTTTGTTTTGTTTTTTCTGTCATCCCTGGCCATTGAACCTTACTTTTACTCTATGTTAATTAATATTGCCAAATTTTATTTTTTATATATTTTGTCTTTTTTCTGTTTCTTCATCCTGTAAAGCACTTTGAGGTAAATCATTTGTATGAAAATGTGCTATATAAATAAATGTTGTTGTTGTCGAGATAGAACACATGAAATTGAAACGCTTTTGTATAGAGTATTATTGTTGTTATCAATATATTATTACTGTATTCCAATAATTATTATTAATTTATGAGATGTATGTATTATGTTAATTTTAGTTTGGGTTAATTGATGTTAGGTTAGCTTAGGGTAGGTTACGACAGGTCAGGTGTATACTTGACACATCATTGTGGCAAAAATGACACAGAGACACGTCACTGCGTGCTGCAGGCACACAGCTAGGTTTTCTTTATGCACTGCACACGGAATGCAGCAATGCAGATGCAGCACTTGCATCCAAAATCAGCACAGCAAAAATTACTTCAGAGGCTGAGGCACGCCCTCACCCCCTGAATATACATCAAGACTCATTAACAACAAAATCGACTAATGACCATATGCCATCATTAAATGAGACACAACTGTAAATGCAAACACACCTAAAAAACTAAATCAATAGCCTCCCCAACAGCTCTTAAAAACAGTACACTATGATCAAATAATAAATAGTAACCATTTAATGTGCTTTATTAAGCAAGTGGCTTTATCCAAAGCAAAATACAAAAAAATGTATATTTATTTTATTTTAAACATTTCAGTGAATAGAAAGTACAGTGTTAACCACCTTAGTATTATGTTTACCCCTGGAAACACAAGCAAAAAAGTGGAATTTTTTCAATAAGAAAAAATATTATTACATGTAACAGAAAAATGTAAAGACCAAAATGTTAATGCAGTAGGAAAAGCATGTCAAGTGTTTGCTGCTGTACAGATTTTGAAACTGTTACCAACAAATAGTCTGATGCCGCAATTCAGAGGGTAAAAGTGTCTTTCTATATATCCTTTACTCTTATAATGTTTTTTCTTTTGCTTGCACGTGAGACAGAAGAATGTCAGTGCCTGGTCCTTACAATCAACGTTGTCCATTGTGTTACTGCAATACTTCCATATTTGCACATACACGAACATTGACAGTTGCTGCATTATGGACAGTGCTAAGGGGGCTAACATATTGCTTGTCCTTGTACTTGACTGCAATCATTTTGCCTTTCTGTCATGCAGCTAATGTCGTACCACGGTGGAATATCACTGCCGATGGTTAACAAAAGCCGCCTCATTCTCGATATATGCTCTTATTGCAATATGAGTGCAGTAAATTGCCCTGATTATGTTTGGAGAACTGAACACTGCTGCAAATTGCCTTTTTACATTGGCAAATGTATGCTGTTTTGTGTATGTACTCGTGCACCACACAAAAACTGGATATAGCATCTCCTCAGTTAGTTAATGGTGGGAGGGCATGATAAAGTGAAGCTTTGCTTAGATATTCCTGACCTGTTGGCCAGTTTTTCAGTGAAAATACACAGCTTTGGCCCTCTTAAAAGGGAACTAAAATTGAGTCTGTACATCATATTCAACAGTTTTGTCACGTCAGCACACATTATAATAACAACTCAATCATTATTATATGTATCATTTAGCTAGTTTGGCTGCATTTCTTTGCTGATCAAGGATGTCAACATTTCTCAGTTTCTCCAGAATTATGCTTAAACATGTGTCAGAGTTGCTGTAAAATATGCAAGCTTTTGCAGAGTTTTCTTTTATAAATCTCAATGTTTTTGTGGGAAGACCCATGCACACATTTCTAGCCTATTTTTCTGCATACACAAGCATTACAAATTAGGCCTATGGTCAGCTAGAAGTGCAATTTTTATGGTTAAATTGCATTTGGAGCAAAATTATATACATTTAATACATGTAGTTAACTCTACAGTATTGTCATGAAAAGATATCATTTATCTTCACCTGCTGTTTCTGCAGACCAAGTGACAAATCAACAACGATGTTGCATTTCTGCAAGAAGTCCCACCAGAAATTCACGTGAACACACTGAAATGGGAAGATGAAACGTCAGACGTTGGTGCTCCTAAGACTTGAATAGCGTGTGAATGTAGAATAATTCCCAAAGCCAGATGAGAACTAACACTCTTAATAAAATCACTGGTGCTCAGTTTTCAGTTAAGTCAGTATAGTTGCTGATTTATAGGAGGAGAACAGAAGGGTTGAAAATTTAAGCAAACTCAGTTATATGCTGTGCAAAGAGGTGTGCCATCAGAGATGACTGAACATCTGCAGAGTGGGGGCATTTTGAATGGTCATAGCAATCTTATTCAGCAGCGTGTTTACAAGAATTTAGAAACATTTTTATTATGTCTGGCAAAAGAAGAGAAAGTTAATAATTTGAAGCAGGACCAAGAAATGAGAGACATGGAGGCCATGCAGACAACTGTTTGTTAAGACATGAATAAGATAATGAAAATAAATGGCATATCTAATATTTAATGGTAAAATATTATAGCATGTGAGGGCCTTATAATTAAAGGACTTCGATGTCTACAGTAAGTGACTATACTCAGGAGAAGAGGTTCTGTAAAGTAAATTGTTGTATAGACATTAGCAATTTGTTTGTCAAAAAAAAATTTAATATTTAGCTTCAAATTCAGCTATAAGGAAATGTAGAGATTTAAAATTGGTATTATAGAGTGCTACCCTTTCTTACTTTTATTAATACACCTTACCTAACTATTTTGATTTACCTGTAGACTAATAATGAAACCTAGCAATAAAGCAGTGTCACACACATTTCTTCTTGAAACTTAAAATTAAATAGTTTTCTGGCCTTGGTGTTGAAATGTCATGAGTCACTATTTGACCAATGTCAAAGATCTGTCTACAAAATCCTCATAGAATTGAATGCTACCAGTGGCACCTTTGCCTGCTGCTGAGTCTAAAGGAATAAAGGATTACATTAAACAAAATCTTTGTAGTTTTTTTTTTCAGATAGTCTCCTGTTGCTATAAGATTCTTCATTTTTAAAAAGATGGATCTTTTGAAACCTTGTGTGTTTATTTACATGATTTTAGAAGATAATTAAGAACAGTTAGTTATTCCTCTATTTTATCCCACTTAACTTGAAGTGCCATGCATATTCTCAGTACTAAACCTCTAGGCTATGCCAAGTGCTGCCTTAATCCTTTTGTTCTCACTAATGGCCAATCAGCTGGAAAGTGATGTGAACATATTGTCTGCAGTGACTTTTCTCACATTGTTTGTGAAAGGCTTATAGATCATATCATGAGTGGCTCTGTCTTTCCTTGGCAATTGAGTGTGATCCAAATATGTAATAGTATCTATCCATCCATCCATCCATTTTCCAACCCGCTGAATCCGAACACAGGGTCACGGGGGTCTGCTGGAGCCAATCCCAGCCAACACAGGGCACAAGGCAGGGAACCAATCCCGGGCAGGGTGCCAACCCACCGCAGGTAATAGTATCTAGTATATATAAATTTTTGTTACTTAAATCAGAAACAAAAATTTGATCCCAAACTTGCCAGGAAGAGAATCAACATTAGCAGGATGGCATCAAAGATAGCAACTACTACATTTTTTTTTCATACACTTTGGGGTAACAATTTCATTGTCTTCCTGAATTACAGCATTTATCTCAGAGTATCATAGAATCTTTTTGTATCATCTTGGATTGTGATTAGATACTGTATATTGCAGCTACAAAAGACATCTTCCCTCTGTTCATTTAAATCTGGACCCTTTTCTGAGAAATATGTTGTTAAAACCATTTTTTACAGTGTTAGCAAAACCTTAAAGGGCTTTCTTTCTTTCTTTCTTTCTTTCTTTCTTTCTTTCTTTCTTTCTTTCTTTCTTTCTTTCTTTCTTTCTTTCTTTCTTTCTTTCTTTCTTTCTTTCTTTCTTTCTTTCTACACACACACCTCCACTAAAAAAAAATGTAAAAAACGGAATACCTGTTTTTAGTAAGTTTTGCAATTGCAAAGTTGCAGGCAAAACATAACCAATAAAAAGGAAACAGAACTGTTTTGCTTATTATTATTATCTATTTTTATGTTTGACAATCTATTGAATGAGATCCAGGCAGCTGGACAGTGGTGGCATGATGCCCTTGGCCATACATGCACATTATTTTACTGTGCCCACCATATGTGACAATAAATCAAAGGTAATGTGATTGCATTTAGTTTTTATTATCAATGCTTATCCTTGCATATTTGAAACAGCCATCACTGTTGTCCACCTTCATATTGTCATTACGTTTGCAGTACTAATCAATGATCAGCACTTTTTGAAATAAAAGAAAACAAAGAGAATATAAAAAATTTATAAAGCAAACCACAAACTGACCAGTGGAGCCAAGCCACGATTGAACAGAATGAAGCACAGAGATGCTGTTTTTTGGAATGTGGCAGGAAAAGAACAGGATGGTGCTTCAGAGTAAATAAAAGTAATTAGTAACTTTTGTTTTTATTTTTGTTGGTAGACATTTATTGAAACCCACCGTGTACTGAAGCTGTTCTAATTTTCATCTTTGATGCTAACAGAAAGTCAAGATTTTTAGCAGTTTTCAGCTTTGAATGCGTAAACTTTAAATCACCTTTGTAACTTTACCAAATATCCTAATTTGGTGATGTCATTTAAATTCCTTAGCATTACATTTTTTCTCAAAAAACATGTAAAAAGCATTGCATATTTTGGCTTGAAAAATGAAATTTTTATTAAATCTTGTCGTTCTACTGTAAAACATGCAAAGCACTAAAACTACAAAGTCAGAAGTATAAAAAGTATAATGATACAGGAACAGGAAAACTGCTTAGGTGTACAGTCATTTACCCTGTACTGTTCAGCCTAACAGTTTGTCTCAACAACAATTCTTTCAATCACGCCATCATGAAGAAATAAGTAAGTGGATGTTGGCTGTCAACGTTCAGTTTTATTCCTGGCTGCCCCACAAAATCAAAACGAGGTAGTGCTGGTTTATTTGATGAAATGTCAACAGAAACACAAACGCAAACGTCACTTTCGGATTCATCAGAATAGCTTTCAGTTTCACTGTCTGTTTCAGTTTCATCTGCCTGAAGACAGATTCACTTCGTCATCACTGCTGATGACAGGCTCCTCAACTTCACTGCTTGTATCACTGTCAAGAGTGTGCAACACCTGGGCGGCTGGAAAACATTTCTAACGAGACGCCATTATGATGCTAGGAGAAGATGTGGCTACACCATTGCCCAGGTTATGATCAGGCCTGACGCTTATGTAAGATACGCCTATACCACTGGCCGAGTAATGCTCGGGAGTAACACTGTAAGCATTTGTACAGCCCAAGTAGTCCTTGGATCTAACGCTTATGCAGGACACATCTATACAGTTGCCTGAATGACACTCGGGACTAACACTTTTAGCACTGTTTTCAAAGCCCAAGTGACACTTGGGTCTAACGCTAAGGAGGTTAATATGGAGTTCTACTACAATCTCTTTCACACCAAGGACTGTATGTAGCATGTTCAAAAGTAAGCAGCTCAAGTGAACTAATACTATTAGCCCATTATAAAAAATATAAATAATGCATACAGAAAATCATTTAGTTATTTACATAGTACTTCTGATACATCTAATTAAGCAGCGGCACTATAACTGAGGCCCATCATCTTAGAAAATTTCCCTGGCGAAGCTGGGTAACACAGCTAGTAGTAATTTTAATTTAGATATAAGAAGGGACAAAAGAAACTCATCTCTTGAATCTCAGTGGGGAAATAATGTACTTTCTTTTGGGATAGCAGCAGCTTTGCCAACAAGGTCTCCAGAGCAAATGGAATTCATTCATGCACCCTTTTTCTCCAAGAAATTACTTGCTACTTTGAAAAGTTATTATAACTGATGATAATGCATAAAAGTAGCTTTGAAGAATTGAGACATTATGGATTGCCATCCTTTTGTTATCTTTGCTGACTAAAAGAGTGTATCTAGTGTAAAAATTGATTTCCAGGCAGACATTACTTTTTTTTACTTTAATGTTTTTTTCCTTTCTTGTCAACAAGATGCAATACAGACTGTTTATGGTGCTTTGATAATATAAATATGGAGAGCTAGCCAGAATGAATGCTCTCAGAAAAATAAAAACGTTTTCATATTTTTAAACATGCCTGAAGCCCATTCCAAAACCTTAATCTTTCATTTCCCTAAGTACCTCATATCTTTTCTGTGAGGTATCTTTTTGATTGTTATCTTGCTGAAATATTGATCCTCTTTTCAGCTTCAGTTTCTTCATTGACATTGATGTCTAGGTGGTGTTAATACCTGGTTGAGCAAATTCTTCCTTCCACCCACTCCAAAAAGCCTCTGGCTGCCGTGTAACTTAAAGGCATAGTGATCCACCCCATACATGTGACTAGTACTTAAGGATTGTCAAGGTGAATTTTCCTTCAAATGGGTAGTCCATTTTTCCTAAAATATTGACAAAAAGTTACTTTTTTGTTTCATCAAACCACCACACTTTTTTCCAAAAAAATTCTGGATTATCTTATCTTATTTGCCGGGTGAAGATAGCAGGTCATCTTTGTAATAAATGATGGTTAGTGAATCAGTGAACCACTTGCTGATTGTCTGCTAAATCTTTCTTTAGGTCCTTTTCAGCAATAAGTGGGTTTTGGTTTATATATCAAAGTAGTTATTAATAGTTCTGTTAAAGATTTTTTTGGGTCCCCCAGTTTTAGTCTTTCAATTCAATTTGACTTCCATTTTTTAATGCTGTTTAGAAGTTGATTTACTTTCTGCGTTGTAACAGTCAATTATCTTTCATTTTTGAATCCTCACTCAGCTGTTTTGAGGTATCTATGCTTGATGAGCACGAGGACAACTTTCAGAGAATTTGGAAGATTTGGATTTAGTATTGAACTTTGGAATGTTAGTTTTATTTTACTTAGAGATCCACTAAAATGAGTTTAAAATTGTTTTCTGACTTATCTGAAGTGTGATGTATCCAAGACTATTAATTATCTGCCGCACTTGTGTGTCACTTGTCAATTTGTAGATATCTTTGAAGGTGTTAGCTCTTAGATTTTATTACTGATTTGTCCAAATCTAGCATTTATAAAGCTATTTTGTCTTCTGTAGATGGATTGTTTCCTTTTTTAACACTAGAATCCCTGAAGCCTATGAAAAAACTCGTAATCCCGGCCCACCTTAAATCCCTTTGCACATCTCCATCAGCATCTTTTGTTTTGTAAATTTGTCGATCAGCACAAGCAGCAAGCAGTCTGCTGACCCATCCCCCGCCTTGATGGAGCTCAAGGGCAAAAAGTTCTCCCAGCTCAAGCCAAGACTCCTTATCTGTGCGTGAGGTTCCTGGAGTTGTATAGGGTAATTAATACAGTATATCATTACTGTATTTGGAATACATACATTTCATGTGTGTTCCATGTCTACAAAGATCTGGGTAAGTGTAGGATGAAAGGAAATGCTGAACACATACCTAACGCGGAAACTTTTTCCATGTTATACTAATAATGACATGAAGTGTATAATGTGTGAAGACATTAGTCCAAATATCAAATAAACACATGATGTTTTATCTGTACATATTAATAAAAGGCAAAGCCCTCACTGACTGACTGACTGACTGACTGACTCATCACTAATTCTCGAACTTCCCGTGTAGGTGGAAGGCTGAAATTTGGCAGGCTCATTCCTTACAGCTTACTTACAAAAGTTAGGCAGGTTTCATTTCGAAATTCTACGCGTAATGGTCATAACTGGAACCTGTTTTTTGTCCATATACTCTAATGGAGGAGGCGGAGTCACGTATCGCGTCATCATGCCTCCTACGTAATCACGTGAACTAAAAACAAGGAAGAGATTTACAGCACGAGTCAAACGCGGGAACGAAGGTAAATGACGTTAATTTTTGAGTGTCTTTTAATACTGTGTAAGCATACATATTAACACGTGCAATTAAACGTGTGCATTTACGGGGTGATTTCTCAGGCTTAAAAGCTCGCCTTTTATCAAACGCGGGAACAAAGGTAAATGACGTTGTTCACTGTCTTTTAATACTGTGTAAGCATACATATTAACAAATGTGCAATTAAACGTGTGCATTTACGGGGTGATTTCTCAGGCTTAAAAGCTCGCCTTTTACTAAAAAGGTAAATGCAAACTGTTTTCATTCTGAAGGGCACAAACCACGTTAGATTTCAGACGTTAAACGCGCAAAAATGTCGGTACACCAGATAAATAAGCACAACATATTATCAATTGTATTATATGCTTACAATACATATATAAATGTGTTAATCGTTAACTAATATTATGGGATGGTGTTTTTCGACTCGCGCCTTGATTTAAACGATTGCATTTCTTGGTGGGTTTGCGTAGCTTATTGTCAATATCTTTACACCTCTTTTTAAGACTTAATTTAAAAAGGTTTTCTTTTCTTCTTAATTAAAATTTAAAAGCAATACTTCACCGCTGCTAAGCCCCTCTAGCGCTGACGTCCGAGGTTCGATTACCGTAAGCAAGTGCAGTGAGTGTGTACGCCTGATGAGCCAAGAATAAGGGGGAAAGACTTGTCGCGTACTCTTTTGCATTATTTGACAGTAAACTATTTTCAACCATTCTATGATCTGCTTCTCACAACTGAAGGCACCGTGGCTGATGTTACCTCACTTGCTGGCCAACCATAAGCGTTACCTGGTAGGTAACCAGCCACTCACTTTACTCCCTTACGGGAATCGAACCTTGGACGTCAGCGCTACAGGCAAAGCCCCTAAAATTGCGCCACGGCGTGTGGTTCGTTTATTTGACAACATGTAGATCGGGGTAATTACATTCCGCGCCACGGTGTGTGGTTCGTTTATTTGACAACATGTAGATCGGGGTAATTACATTCACGGCATTCGTAGTCTGATTCACAATCTGATTGTATGGGTGGTTACCTACCAGGTAACGCTTATAGTTGGCCAGCAAGTCAGGTCGAAGTGATCACTCGAGTGAAGGCAGCTTCACAAAAAAACAGATCCTTAACAAACTGTTATTAGTATATTTTCCCTCAATTTAAAAAGGTTTTCTTTTCTTCTTAATAAAAATTTAAAAGCGGTACTTCGCCGGTGCGAAGCACGTGGATTTGACCGACTGAAACATACAGACATATTCATGAGTGCAGGTACTTCGGAAAGAAAGCACCGTGTAAACCTAAAGTTTAAATTAAGTTCATACACCTACAAAAGGTTGCCATTCATTTGAGGCAAGATTGCTTTTCTTCTGTACAACTATACGTTGCATTCTCAACAGTGTGCTTGCACGGCTTCAGATATAGATATATATATATATATATGCATGTCTATATATAAATATGTAAGCTTATAAGTACTGCCTTACTTCTCTTTAAGAAAGGAAGATGTAATGATACTTGATTTAAACGATTCCATGTCTTCCTGGGTTTGCTTAGCTTATTGTCAATATCTTTACACCTTTTTTTAAGACTTATTGACTGAAACGGGCTTTCACGAAAAAAGTTAGGGCTTTGCTACAGGATACACCCTCCACAAGTTAAGCAAGTAAAAATAAAATATATATTTCTGTTTTATTTAAACCTTTTAAGTTCGTATGCATAGCCCCATTTGTTTTTTTTTCTTTCTTCAGTAATATTTAATCTCCTTAAAGAAAAAGAACATATCCATTTTACTTTTTTTGTATCTCTTTAGTAATATTTTAGTGTAAAAGGATAACCAGTATTTAAACCTTTTATGTTACTTTATACATTTATTTTACACAATGTTGAAAAATTAATAAAGCTACATATTTTGGCAGCTGCTGCTTTAATTTTCAATGAAATGAAAAAACCTCTCCAAGAGAAAACGTCAATGAAGAAGAAACAGTTTGCACTATCTAAAAATGAGAAACCCTCATTTATAAAAGTTTGCTGCAGATGACTTAACTGAAAATAAATGAATACTTCCTATGTGTATAATACATATTTATCTATTTTACTTATGCCTTTATTCCAGCAACTTGCAACATCTGAGGTACAATTTGTTACATTACTTTTGTTTTTTGCAGCACAGGCAGGTGAAGTGACTTCCTCAGGGTCACACAGTGGTGTCAGTACCAGGATTTGAACTGACAAGCTCCGGGTTTACTGAAATATTACTGAAGAAAGAAAAAAAAACGAAAACGGGCAAATAGGGCTATGCATACAGATATCCATCCATCCATTATCCAACCCGCTATATCCTAAATACAGGAGCCAATAAGTAGATATGTATATATGCAGTGTATATATATATGTGAATGTATGTATGTATATATGTATGTCTATATTTATATCTATATATCTATATATATATATATATATATATATATGTAGATATGTAAATTTGTATATGTATAGATATATGTATATGTGGAAGTGTATATGTAGATATGTATATATATGTATGTATATATGTTTATGTATATATATGGTTACATAACCTCTTTAACACACTACTTCTCCGCTGCGAAGCGCGGGTATTTTGCTTTATGTAGATATCTGTATATGTAGATATGTATATATATGTATATATGTATATGTGTATATATATATTTTACATAACCTCTTTAACACACTACTTCTCTGCTGCGAAGCGCGGGTATTTTGCTAGTTCAAGAATATAACCAAAAAAAAAAAAACATTTGATTTACAAAGCTAGTGCAGAAACGTTTTCCACGTTATACTAATAATGACGTGAAGTGTATAATGTGCGAAGACTTTAGTCCAAATATCAAATAAACACGTTTAAAACCTTATTACTTTTACGGTCATTGACGATCCTTTTGGTCCACAGGGGCACCAAGATTGAGCTTTCCTTGGTGGCCAGTGGTGTCTGTAAACCCATGGGCCCTCAGTGACCCATAAAAGATCTAAACAACAACATTCATCATGGTCAGCTCACTACAGTTGGCAGTAGTCTCACTCTTTATGAAGACAGTCTAATCTTCCATGGACTTTGCACTGCCATATCTCAGCTATTTGTAAAGTGATAATAAATGTAATTTATAAGTTTTATATTTTTATCTTATCAGAAATGTTTTGAGCTTACAAATGATATCATTTGATTACTTGTATTAAATTGCAAGTGTCTTTAACTAAAAGAAGTTAAAATGCAAAAACATAAGTTTTAATGTATAATGCTAATTATTGTTCGTTAATTTTAGTAATACTTGTGAATGTAATAAGTATCTAGATTTCATCAATTTGAAGACTTCAGTCCAGAATTTAATTTCACTGTTTTATTGATTTCTAGCTCAGAATGGAGTTTGCTAATCCCCGAGCTAACAGTGGTCACAATTTGGTTTAATTGCAACTGAAGATTTAGTTTTCTTCAAAGGGATTGAATTATATTACTTTTGGCATTTAATACATTTTCTGGCAATTTAAAAGTGAGGTTACTTCATATGTACAAAGTAAGAAGAAGACTTTCTAGCACACTTTATCAGTTCATAGTATACATGTACTATACAATTTGACTATCTGCTCAATTTAGAAGGAAAACAATTTACATTTAAAATGTCTTGGATTAATCAATGCTTTCCTTTATTTTCAGTTCTTTGATGTGATCCCTACCAGTGAGAAGCCATTAGGGGAACAGGACTGGTATCATGGTGCAATTCCAAGAATAGAAGCTCAGGAGTTATTGAAACAACAAGGAGACTTTTTAGTTCGAGAAAGTCATGGCAAGCCAGGAGAATATGTCCTTTCTGTGTTTTCAGATGGGCAGCGCAGGCACTTTATTATACAGTATGCAGAAGTAAGTATTAAATTAAACTTAAGTATTTTGTTATGTCTGTGAATTTGCTGTATATATTTGGTTTTAATAAAGTGTTCCATACACCTTACAGATGTGAAATACTTACTTACTGATACGTACTGTACTCCTAAAATATAATAATGTAAAGTGTTATCTTTCATGAAAAGGAAATGTTGACATTAAAAATAACTCTGAACAAACAGGAAAACAGACTTTATTCTCATTATTTTCTCATTAGGGCAGCATGGCAGTGCAGTGCTTAGCGCTGCTGTCTCACAGCTTGAGGATCTGAACTTCGACCCAGTTACCAACTGTGTGGCATTTTTATTTCATCTCATTTCTACACTTTTCTTTTTGGAGTACTCCGGTACTTTGAATACTGTGTGAATTTTGTCTTTAATTTGTATTTAAGATTAACTACTGACTCTAAATGGGTTCACTTTGAGAGTGAGTGTGCCTGGTGATGGACTGGTATCCTCTTTGGGGTTAGCTATTTTATGTTCGACTCTGCCAGGGTAGGTTCTGACATTCCATGTTCCATGTTGAGAACATGGATTAAAGTATATAAATATTTTCAAACTCAGCATCTTAAGTCGGCTTATTCAAATGGCAGCCTGTGGGCCATATGTGGCCCTGAAGCAACCTCCAAGTGGCCCAGCCCATGGACCTGCCTGAAAGGCAGAGAAAAACCAAGAAAAACACATTTCATGAGCCTTCAGAAATACCTACCTACATTAAACCATGAATGGAACACTCCATGTGGCCGAGCAACATTCAACCCACAATGTAGTGCGTTGTTGTGTGTCTCAAAGTGGTGGTAGTAACCTGTGATACATTCATTTTTTTTTTTTTTGTAATGGTACATGCTGGCACCTCAGCCACAACAGCTAGTCATGGTATTGACTACATATTAAATGACTTTATGGTCAATTGCGTGCCTAGTCTTAGTTGTATTCCAGTTTTATCAAGTGATTGCGCATGTGGGTTTTCACAAATGAATCTAATTGTTACTCTTCTTTTCATACTTCTCTTCTTCTCTTCACTTACATGCTTCGATCCTGTGGATTCATGGCTGTTACGGATCAGCCTTTGACACTCCCAAAGCAAATTGGAATTTTCTTTAAAACTCAATCAAATTAAGCACTTGCTTTGAGGAACTACAGTACATCTTTTCGGCAGAATGTAGAGCTTGTTATTCACTTGCGGTTGATATTCTTTTATTTCAGAAATTCTGTGTTTATAATTTTAAACTATCAAGCACAGTATTATGCAGTACAGTAGTTTTTCCCAAACTCGGTTCTGAGGACCCATGGTGGCTACAGGTTTTTATTCCAGCCAAATTCACAATTAGTGATAATAATTGATCTCATTTATTTAGATGTTTTTTTAACTTCTCTTATTCTGCCTTTAGAAAAGCACAGCAGTATGATTTTTACATTTATAATATATTTAGAAATATTTCTACTTTTGCTTTAAAAACGTACCTCTCTTTTGTTGTTGTCCTGTGGTTTTGTTATTTTTTTGTGAAATTTGCATCCTTTATTGTATCCTGATAATAATTAACAGAACTGACAGCCAGGTAAACAACACTGAATGATGAAAGGCTACAATAAGTTTAGCGTCAGACCCACTAATTAGTGCTTTACATCACTCGTAAAATAAAACCGTGGGCGCTTTTCATCAATCAACATTCAAAAAACACTTCTTAAAATCTTAGCAAAAACGCCCACCTTTTATTTTACGAGTGATGTATGAGAGACTTATTTTTTACTTTTTAGTGCACTTTTTAGCTTAATATAAACATGGTTTTTAAAAATATTTTTATATATATTTTTTAATTTCAAAAAGAAGAAAAAAAATTGCTACTACCTCAGATTCTGTTCATTTGTTGTGTTTTTACTGTTTTTTGCACATTTTGATGTGCCTGTGTTGTCACATGACTCCAAATTTAAAAGGAAAACAATGAATAAACATTACTTGTTTTTCAATACATTTGTGTTGGTTTAAAATCTGTTATAATCTGCTGCTTACCGGCTGCTGAAAATATCTGGCCCAGCTAAATTTCTTGGTTTAACAATCTGGCCTAACTAAATTTGTAATTGAATAGCCTCCATCTAGAGTATTGATAGTTTGGTTTAATTATAACATATATACCCACTGAATTTCTCCATTCTTTTGTATGAACATGTGAAAAGTAATTGTAGTTCCATAAATTGGTTTACCCCTGTTTTAATATTATAAAAAAATGGGAGCTGATATCAGCATTACTGCATCTTACTTAGATACTGACACGAACGACATCTTGTAAAGCACTTTGAACCACATATTTTGTATTAAAATGTGCTACAGAAATAAATGTTGTTGTTGATTGTGACATGTTTTTTATGATCTTCTTTAAAGTATTTTTTAAATGTATTTTACTTTAATGCAGTGCTATATTTTGTTCTTGTATTAACTTGTTTTTTATATTTTTTTTTTCTTCAGAATCAGTATAGATTTGAAGGCACTGGTTTTGCAACAATTCCTCAACTTATTGAGCACCATTACACTACTAAGCAAGTGATTACTAAAAAGTCGGGTGTGGTCCTCTTGAATCCTGTTGTTAAGGTATGCACAAAAGTGTTTAACACTAGAATTACCAGAGCCTACGAGAAAACTCATAAATCCAGCCCACCTTAAATCCTTTCTAACCTCTCCGTCAATGTCTTTTGTCCTGTAAATGTGCCGATTAAGACAAGCAGCAAGCAGCTGGCTATTCCATCCCCCCACCCACTGCTGCAGTTCAATTTGCAAAGCAGTTTGTCAGTGCTCAGTGTTTATCTTCGAGTGAAGTGCTGGTGCTTTATTGGGTAAAAAAGTACATCGTCATTTAGAATACATACATTTCATGTGTGTTCAGTGTCATCAATAATCTCTGTAAAAACGTTGTTAACACAGAAATCATTTTTCATGTTTTAGTAATAATTGACAAAATGTAGACATGAAATGTATAATGTGTGAAACCTGAAATACAAATATGAAATACAGTAATCCCTCACTTATCGCGGGAGATAGGTTCCAAGGCCGACCGCGATAACTGAATTTCCGCGAAGTAGGGACACCATATTTATTTAATTATTTAACGTGTATTTGGACGTTTTTAAACCCTCCCTGTATTGTTTACAACCCACCCTTTACTCTATTAATAACAGGGACAACTGCTAAGCAATATGAAATCAGTAGATAAGTTTACACTTACTGTGTAGCGAAGTACATGTAGCTATATATGACGTGATGATGGTGATGAATATGCTGCGCAGTAAAAATGATGACGATGAAGGTGATAATCCCCTGAATGCAGTAGCAAGAGCACGTTAATGGTGAATGAGTGAGATGAGACTTCCTGGTTAATGCAGCACTCCGTCGCTGAGCCAATCAGCAGCACACAGGAACTTAACTGCGTGCTCTGATTGGGTAGCTTCTCAGCCATCCGCCAATAGCATCTCTTGTATGAAATCAACTGGGCAAACCAACTGAGGAAGCAAATACCAGAAGTAAAAAGACCCATTGTCCGCAGAAACCCGCGAAGCAGCGAAAAATCCTCGTTATATATTTAGATATGCTTACATATAAAATCCACGGTCGTGAATCCGCGAAAAGTGAAACGCGAAGTAGTGAGGGATTACTGTAAACACTTTCACAAAAGGTACAAGTATAACAAAACAAGTGCGCTTTTATTCAAGAATATAACCGAAGAAAAAAGAAAGCAGGTTACGGTAGGCAGTTGATGTGAAAGCTGGTGTGGTGCAATGTTAAGAACTGCTGCCTTCCAATCAAGAGGTTGTGGTTTCGATATCAGCTGCTTCCCAAATTTACCGTTTTGAGTAGTGAGCTGCTGTTATTGTTAATATCATACAATAAAAACATACATTTGATTTGCATCTGTAAATTTATAGTTAAAGTTAGCGGGGTTTTTTTAGTTTTATTTTCTTACGTTCAAGCTCCCACACAAACACTCCCCCCCCCACCACCCCAAAACCCCCTAAGGATCTGACGTTGTTTTGTTATACCGACTCTTTATTTGAAAACCATGTCAGATCTTGTGCATGAACGAGACTGGGACTGGGAAAACTGTGGACATGGATGTAAGTGGTGTGCATAATTGAGAATGAATGTGGATGTGAATTTTTTTTATTCAGTTTTCTTCTTGAGTGTTCCTGCTCACGCTGAATTAGTATGCACCTGATCCATGATGTCAAAGCTGCACTGACAAAAAAAAAAAAGCGAGACTTAGGTATATATGACATTTGGAATAATTCATTTTATGACCTGTATTGTACATTTCGGAAACGTTGTTGCACTAATGCAACATTATATTCATTTGCATACCTTCATGTGGTTGTAGTTAGTGACCGCATTTGTTTTTTTTTTTTTTTCCGATCTTGGCCAATGTCCATATGTTGCTGCATATTGGTATTTCTTTTGAACTTCAGGAGATGCAGAGGACAGAATAGTACAGAGAGGTCAGTTCTGCGCTATATACAATCATCAGATTCAAATATTAAAAGTTCCCACACACTCAAGGACCGTCTTTATGACATGTGTATAAGGTGTGAAGCCTGAAGTCCAAATATCAAATAAACACTTTCACAAAAGCTACGAGTATAACAAAACAAGTGCGCTTTTATTCAAGAATATAACCGAAGAAAAAAGAAAGCTTGCGTGGTGCAATGCTAAGAACTGCTGACTCCCAATCAAGAGCTTCTGGGTTCGATGCTGGCAGCTTTTCAAGTTTAGCGTTTTGAGTAGAGAGATGCTCTTATTGTTAATATTATACAATAAAAACATACATTTTATTTGTGTCTGTAACAGCCACTGTAAATTTATAGTGCTTGTCAAAGTTAGCATTTTTTTTATTCAGTTTTATTCTCTCAGTCGCGTTCATGCTCGCCCTGATCAGACACGGCTGTTTTCAAATAAAGACATGCTATAACAAAGGTGAACTCAGATCGGAGAAAGAGAGCAGAAGCCCTCCCCACAAGAAATGTCCACTCACATTCAATCTGGCTTTTATATAAGTAAAATATAAATGCTTCTTATGTAAAGACCATCACAAAACATAATCAGAAACAGAAGTTTGCACGACACGCTGGCGAGCTCTGTAAGCCGTGCTGTTTCTTTGAAGGACAGGTGATTGGCAGGATGATGCCGGACCTTGTCCTGTACCCAAAAGGTGCCATCTTTCGCCTTTACACCTGGTGCAGCTGCGTTGTTCTTATATGTGAGTGGACATTTCTTACGGGAAGGGAATCTGTTCTCTTTCTCCGATCTGAGTTCACCTCTGTTATAGCGCGTCTTTATTTGAAAACAGCAGTGTCAGATAGGGGCGAGTGTGAACGCGACCGAGAGAATAAAACTGAATAGAAAAATGTTAAACTTTACATGTACCATACATTTACAGTGGCTGTTACAGACTCAAATCAAATGTATGCTTTTATTGTATAATAGTAACAATAAGAACAGCTAACTACTCAAAACGTTTATTTTGGGAGACGTTATGACTCAAACCCAGTATCTTCTGAATAGGAGTCAGCGGCTCTAACCGCTGTACTACCAAAGAAGTCAAGATGACAAGCAACACTAACCTGATTTCTTTTTCTTCAGTTATAATCTTGGAAAAAAAGCACATTTATTCTGTTATATTTGTATCTTTTGTGAAAGTGCTAATTTTATATTTGGACTTCAGTCTTCACACATTATACACTTAATGTATACATTTTATTGTTAGTACTAAAACATGGAAAAAGTTTGTCTTTTAGGTATGTGTTCAACATTTCCTGTCATCCTATGCTTACACAGATCTTTGTTGACACGGAACACACATGAAATGCATATGTTCCGAATAACGATGTATTTTTTTAGCCTAGGTACCTGACTCACTGATAAACAAGGCTTCAGTTGGGAGACGTTTTTGCAGTTTCTCCTGCGGTGGGAGGGATGGTATAGCAGGCTGCTTGGGATTATCAACACATTTACAAGACAAAAGACGCTGAATGGAGACGTGTGAGTGGATTTAAGGTGGGCCGGATTTACAAGTTTTCTCGTAAGCTTTGGTAATTCTAGTGTTTAAATGAGAAAAGTTTATTTTCTTCTCTGCTAAATTAGTTTGTATTTTGCTTTGGTAGATAAGTTCATTTTGACTTTTGTAGTACAAGTAAAGTAGTTAATGAAAGCTCAAAAGCAATAGGGCTCATTGTTTTTTCATGTAACATACTTTTGTGTAATGTGATCCTAATATACTCAGGAATGGTTGAAATGTTTTCCATCATCTTAAATTAAATGTAGTAAAATTACCTTGAAAAGTTGCCGGAAATCTAATCTGTATGAGGCAGTCATGGATCAGACTGTTGTTTCTGAATTTTTTACAAATTTCTCTTTGAACTCTATAATGATTTAGTTGTTGTTTTAGGGTTTTTTAGGGTCAAAGAATCTTGTGGTGACATCTGTTTTGGTATTTGATATGCTTTTAGCAAAGTTGAATATAAGTTGCGTTCTCCTGCAATGCCATTTTGCTTTTTAATGGGTGCTGGCATGTTGAGGAGTATTTGTGGATAGTTTCTATGCCAAACAATGAAAGTATATGGTATGTATCATACCTTGGTCAAGAGTATAAAGGTCATGTAATGAACGCCATGGGTTGGCCTTGATTTGGATTGAGCCCAGACCTTTAAAATTTGAATTCCCTTTTTTTTTAAAATATTTCTGAGGAACAAATTCTGGCTCTGCTTTTTTGACTATGATCTAACAGTAAAGTTTTACCCCAGTTTATGGGTATGTCTATTATTTTTAATATTTTGAGCCTTGGTGATTTTTTTTTCTCACCGGTTTTGACCCATTGCATGTTGCTTTAGTTCTAGGTCATCTCTTGATTCCTTTTCTACATAAATTCTGCTGATTTCAGCATGGAGGAATCATTGTTCCTGTGTTTATATTAATTTAAATTAGGGTGACTTTCTGTAGTTCTCTGGGCCACACACTTTGAGAAGTGCAGCCTACTGTACTTATGACAATACTACTAATAAAAGTAATGAAATATATTATTTCATAAATTTTTTTTTTTTTTTTATTCCGCTGTTAAAGTAATTATTAGCCTGATTTATTAAAATCATGAGTGAAGACTGCTGAAACTATAACCTACTGAAGATGATGTGCTCCGGACAATGCAAAAGTACACGTCTTAATATAAACAGTCATTCCTTCTTTTAGTTTCCGCTTTATAAAATGAGGTTTGGGTGAAAAATGTCATAAGAATAAGAACATAAGAAACTAGACAAACCAGATGAGACCATTCAGTGTATCAGATTGATTTGTTTAACCAATAGCTAAGTTGTTCCAATATCTCATCCAGGTACTTAAAAAGGTTGTCAAGGATTCTGATTCACCTACATGACTTGGTAGTTTGTTCCAGATTCCCATAACTCTTTCAGTAAAAAAATGCTTTCTGGCTTCAGTCCTAAATGCACTGTCCCTTAATTTCCTCTGGTGTCCTTGAGTACGTGATTCACTGTTAAGTTCAAAGAATTTCTGTGGATCAACTTCATCAATGCTTTTGAGGATTTTGAAGGTCTGGAATAGGTCCCCATGCAGTCTCCACTGCTGGTTTAATTGTCTCGAGTTCATCACTGTAGGACATATCCTTAAGTCCTGGGATGCACATGGTTGCTCTCCTTTGCACAGCTTCAAGTGCTGTTATGTCTTTCTTGAAATACAGTGACCAGAACTGCACACAATACCCCACATGCAGTCAAATTATTCATAAGAATAAGAAAGACCTTTGATTGTAGCATATCATTTTGGCAGATGTCAAAATGAAAAGGCAAGCAATACCCACCATGTACAAAATGACTTGTTCTAAATAATCCAACAGCAACATATGAGTTAGCCATTTCTGTCAACACGTAACTTTGCAATCAAACCTCAACCAATAAGTCTGAGTTGTGTTTACTTCACCCTGGAATTTTACTAATGTAATAGCATGTATTATTACACTTAATTAAATCTTACTTTAATCTATTTTTCTTTTTTAATTTTTTATAGTTGAGTAATATAATTAAATAGCAAAGCTGCTTTTTGGGAAAAATTGTATTTTGTATTCTTGTTTTTTGTTAATATTTTATATCTAGCTTAAAATTCCTTAGGTTATTGGCTTTTAGGATTATTATATATCTAATAGATATTCCTATAAGCATACTATTGTGCAGACTGAGCTGGTAGCTCATTAATGTATATAGTATATTCATTAGTGCATAAAATCTGAAATGATTATATCTTTAAAAGACAAAGAGGAAGCAAAAACATAAAGCCAAGAAGAAAAATAAGGTAGATACTTTTAAGTATAATACAAATAGAAAAATTCAAAGAATGCTATGGAATGAAATAAAGGGTATAGAGATTAAAAGAAAATGAGCCACATTTTTTGTATCTGGATCATAATTTTTCATAACATAACAGTCTGCAGTTCAATGTCATGGGGGATCATTTATCATGTGGGATATAAATATTGGAATCAAAGTGTTCCCATATCTTATTTACTCTGCCTTCTTTTATGAACAGTAGGTTCAGAGATATTAAAGTCATATTCATCATGAATTCATTGTTTTCATTTGGTTCTTCATTACACATGCAGTAGAACGTGAGATACATTCACCTGTAGTGTAGAAGCCTGTTATCAACTTCTATTTTCTTCAAAGAGTAATAAAGCTAGCTGAAGTGTCTGTTATGGTGACACATGGAATAGAAAAGTGCACCAACTTTGCCTAATCCACTTTATTATACACTTCATATTCATTATAAAAATGAATGTAATTTTGTTATCTTCGTCATGATCTGGGTTTTGATTATAATTTTTTGTAGCAATTCGTTGGTCTCTAAAAATAATTGATACATCATATTTGGGAGTTTGGAGACCAAGTTTTTACTTTCTTCCCGTGGTGACATTTTGTTTTTATTATGGGTGACACTATTTTGAGACAGTTGTTTCTATACCATTGCTAAGCAGGATGACTACGAGTGTGTGACAGAAGATATCATTACGGCAAGTGTTCTGACTGACTTAGCAGTAGGAGGGATTGTTAACCATACCTTGCATATTTCACGACAAAAGGAAATCCTGCAAACTTTTTAATGCAGTGCATTGAGGACCCTTTTGATATTTCACAAATCTGAGAACTTCTATGTATGTGTGAAACAAAACTTACTAAGTGCCAGCCAAACTCTGCATAACAGCCAAACGTCTCTTGCTTAAATTATGGGGACATCAAAAAGGTTGCTTTTTTTTAAGATAAATCATGTTCCTTTAGTGACGCTTCGAAATGGTCCTAGTTTATGACACATGCTGTATTTTTACAGCAGGATAAAATCACAATACGCTAAATTTCAGTGATGTGGTTGTTCTGCTCAAATACTGTATGTCCAGTGCTTTAACCTTTGATTTATGGTTGGTTCTTGCCTCCTGGCTCCTACATTGCATTTGCTTAGCTAATTAATAAGTGATTTTTTAATATTAGATAGATAGATAGATAGATAGATAGATAGATAGATAGATAGATAGATAGATAGATAGATAGATAGATAGATAGATAGATAGATAGATAGATAGATAGATACTTTATTAATCCCAAGCGGAAATTCACATACTCCAGCAGCACCTTACTGATACAAAAAACAATATTAAATTAAAGATTGATAATAATGCAGGTAAAAAAAAAATTGCAGCTGCAATTATTTTGATATTTGTTCATTTTATGAAACAGTGTTTTCCAGTGCAGGGCTAAGGTGAATGAATGCATACAAACACTCATACAGACACTCTCACACACACATACTTACACATCCACACACACATGACCCTTTAGATTTGCAGAGACTGGAGTGTAATGTTTACTAACAGGCGTAGGAGATCTAGGAGTAAACAGCAGAGTCATAGGGAAATATATTTATTAATTAAAATTAGGTATTAATACTGTGTAATGCATTTATTTAGATTATCACCACTTGAAGGGGGAAAAACAGATTTTCTTTAACTCAGCCATAGAAAGAGAGAGAGAAAGAGAGAGTATTAGTGTTGTTTAATGTACAATAGAGCTAAGTTGAGCTTGGTTCTCCAGGTTAACTGAGGAAACCTGACTTATCACTAGATCTTTGTTATTGAAACTTTTCCCAGTGTCCATTGTAACCAGAGTTATATATGCACTTGACATCACTTGTAACTTTAAAAAAAAATATCACATTTTAGCTGAAATCTGGATATCTTTCTACCACCTAAGAAACATTGCTAAAGTCTGAACCTCGTTTGATACAGAAATAGTTACACCTCCATCACCTCTGAATTGGATTCCTGCAGGTCACTTTTAAATAGTCTTCATGTTCACAACAGGATCAAAATGCCACTGCCAGAATTGTGACTGTTGCTGGAAGATAATGAGCATTTCACCTCTCCACTGGCTTGACTAAACTAGGTCTCTTTATAATACCTTATTATATCACCTTCAAAACTCAAAGCTACTGACTGTTAATTCTAGCACCTACGACCCCCTGATGCTGGTATTAACACTTTGCTAAAAACTTATTATGCAAGATATCCTTCAACAAATGCTGTTTAGGCTTTGTGGTTAATCAACTGTGACAAAATCTCCCAAGATCTGTCTGTAGATCTCTGTAGTCACATTCCAGTCATGACAGGTAACATGTTTTCTTTGTTGCATTTTAATTGGTTTATTTTGTGGTATCTCCACACTCTACTGTTACTGACTTTACTGTTGAACTGTCAGTTTACTCACAAGTATCTTCAGTGCAAGTTTTTTTCTTTTATGAAACAGTCTTATATTGTAATGAATAATTTTTTTTTGTGATTTGGGCTATGTAATAAATTTTTGTTTTTGCTTTAGATACATTTTGTTAGTTTATTAGGTAATGATATTTTGAAAGCTGGATTGTCAAGCTTTATTTTCATGTACTGTATGTTTCATTTTTATGTTCATACCTCACAAAGATTTTAATCTTTTTCATTTAAATTTTAAGTTCATTTGCATTCTCAGTATTCAGTTAACAAATTGTTAGGGTGCATATCATGATTGCTAAGGACCACCTTGGTGAGTCATGTCAGGATGGCTCTGTAATTGATTTGAGGGGAGCAATAGGAGTCCTTTTGTCTGGATTGTTCAATGTGAGCCTTGTCTGGATTGTTCAATGTGAGCCCTCAGAGACAAACTCCCATAGAAAAAATACTTTTTGAGTCTTGAGTTTTGCAGTGAAGTGCCTTCAGAGGTAAATAAATTGTCGAGTTTTGAATTTTGTGGTGGCACACCCTCATAGTAAAGTGCATATTTTAGTTTGGATTTTGTGATGGTGGCTCACGGTGCCTTTTCAAGTGGCACAAGCTCATCTTCTAGTCCCATAGAAGTTCAGAGTTTTGATTTTTGTGGGTGCAATTCACATTCTGTTCATAAAGCTTTTTTGAGCAGTAAAAGCTCATATTGCAGTAACAAAAAATTTCAGACTTTTGAATCTTATGACAAATTATCACATTATCATCAGTTCTTTCAAGTGTTGTTTTTATAGCGAGAGCTCATCTCATCATTGTGATGCTTTTTCAAGTTTTTATCCTGTGGCAGTTTGCCTTCAGTTTCTCGTTCAGATTCAGTCAGTGAAAAAGTTCAATTAGAAAGTCTCATTTTTGGTATTCTGGCCTTGACACTTTCTCTTTTGTCACATCTCAATTTTGACTCTGGTGATTTCATAAGATTTTGATGACTGACTCATTGCTGTGGTTATGATTAAGCAGTTTGGATCAGAAAAACAAATTTCAGTGTTCATGAAAATTCCCCGTTAGATTTTGATTTTGCTAGTTCTTCCTGAATTCCTCAATTCATTTTAACTACTTCCATGAATAAACCTCCAAGTTGTGGAATACCTCAAGTAAATGCAATGCCAGTTTGCTTTTCAGTGGTAGCTCAGTGTTTTTAGCACATGAAAACAAAGCTCTCAGTGATTTTCAGATTTTTATTTAAAATCCATTTGACTTGTCCTTTATATTTCTGAAATATTTTATGAGTAGTTAAGTGATTACATGGTGCTGAATACTATTATGGGTCACTTTAGAAATGATTACTGAATAAAGGGAGATGAAAGTGTAAGGTGGCTATTTTGCATTATGAGTGTTTGCTGCTAATGATTAATAAACGATTAGCTTCTTCTTAAACTGCATGAACCAGTACTTTAATTCAGATTCCCATGATCATTGTTTTGAAATACTACTACAAAGTGTTGTCTAGTATCTGTTTTTTATAGTGTTGTTTTAAATTATTCTTTGAACTCATGCTGAACAAACTTATTTGGCCAAACAATATTTTACTAGATGTTATTGTTCAGTTTAATTTAATTTTATTAAGGGCATTTTCACACTTTTGCACATGAACTCAACTCTCCATGGTCTAAATTAATTACAGATATTAAACACAAAATAATTTATCATGTAAGTATCCACCTCTTCAAGTTTCGATTTAGTAAATGCACCTTTTGCAGCCATAGCAGCCTTGACTCTGTGTCCTCAGGTCTCAATCAGCTTTGCACATCTGGACACGATCATTTTTCCCCATTCTTATTGGTAAAAATTCTCAGTTAGTCATTATCCAACCCGCTATAACCTAACACAGGGTCACGGGGGTCTGTTGGAGCCAATCCCAGCCAACACAGGGCGCAAGGCAGGAACAAACCCCGGGCAGGGTGCCAGCCCACCGCAGGGCACACACATACACACACTCCCATCGCCATTGCTACTAACCTGCATGTCTTTGAACTGTGGGAGGAAATCGGAACACCCAGAGGAAACTCATGCAGACACAGAGAGAACATGCAAACTCCACGCAGGGAGGACCCGGGAAGCGAACCCAGGTCTCCTTACTGCAAGGCTAGAAATTCTCAACATTTTTGAAATCTGGACCCTGACTCAGCCTCTAAATGACATTAACATTGTCTTACTGGAAAACAAATCTTCTCCCAAGAAGATTTATATAAAATGCAGTGTTTGGCTTATGCCAAGCCTGACATTTAGTCTGATGGCTAACATTTAAAAGGCTCAATTTGGGTCTTGTCAGACCATGGAACCTTCTCCCAACTGACTTCAGAGCCTCCCAAGTGCCTCAGGCAATGTTTCTGTGCTTTTTTTTTTTAATGCCACCCACTCTTCAATAAAGCTGTCACTGTTGAAGCACCCGGCCAACTGCTGCTGTATTCTCAGTCTCTTCAATCTCAGCTACTGTAGCTTGCCTTCTGAGTTCTATAGGTCTCTCAGTGGCTTCCCTCACTTTTGTTCTTGTACAGTTGCTCAGTTTTTGTGGAGAGTCTGCTTGAGACAGATGTACAGCTGTGTCATTCTCTTTCTGTTTCTTAATGATTGCTTTTAACAGGAATCCGAGGAATATAGTGACTTTGATATTTTGTTATATCCATCCCTCGACTTGCTGTTCAATCTCCTTTTCGTGGAGATGTTTGGAGTGTTCTGTTGTCTTCATTATGTAGGTTAGGCCACCTTAATCACTCATTACAAGCTGAATCTTCCAGATGCATGTGATTTTACCCTACAATCAATTAAAAGCCCTTCACTATGGACAGATGATCTCCATTGAACAAATGATGCAACGTCTAAAAGCAACTGGCTGGAACCAGTGAGAATTTAGTTGTGTCAAAGGGGGTGAATAATTAATGAGATCAAATATTTTGTGTTTTATTTTTGTAATTAATATAGACCACTTTTTCATTAAAGAGTCTTTTTCTCTGCATCAGTGTCAAAAAAGCAAAATTAAATCTACTTTTCAAGAAATCCTTTGACTTGTCCTCATGATAAACAAAATCTCCTTCTGTATTTGTAGAATGTCACTTTTGTAATCTGTAAAAAAATGTCACAATTAAATCTGTAGAAATTTATCATTTACAAAATGCCTCCTTTCCTGCCTGTTTATATATATTCATTTTAATAAGCTCTTTCTCCAAGGATGATTATACCCTATGATGATGATGTACAACATTACTGTGGAATCTTCTATTTCTGCCATGTCAGTATTAGAAACATTATGGCATAAAAAAAGATCAATCTGCTGTGCAGAAATGTGATTGCTGGGATAGAGATCATTTCCAGTTCCATAAAGGGAAACTCAATTTTCCTTTAGTGATTCTGAAAATGAACACCTTTAACTGTTATTTGGTGGTGTCTCAATGCATTTTCTGTAATATTTCTCTCCTACTTCTTCACCTAGACAGATTTTGACATTTTACATAGATAGTGCCCAATGGTGGAAAAAATGCTGTATGAGCTTAACTTTATATCCCTGACTGGCATTGACTATATTTAATTAAGGTGACATTGGCAACAACTGCTAGACACATTTAGATATTATACTGTATATTTATCCTCTTATACAGTAATTTGTACACATTGGATAATTTCCAGCCTATGGAGTTTTGTCGTTCAGTCTTTCTAGTTATGTTTAATATGTGAAAGCTTTTATTTGACATGTGGCTTGAGTCCACCCATCACTTGACACAGCCAACATCCTCATAAATCTGTGATCTGTATGTGTATTTGTACAGATGTCTGTAATATGTCTCCCAGTGGGCTACAGACAGGCACTGTTTGCAAAGGGTTAGTGACAAGTGGACATACTCATCTAACAAAATATGTGTATTCTGCTCCATTCCTCAATCCTTTTATAGTACTAAGTATATTTTAATGGATGGCTAATTTCATTAATCTGTACACTAGCTGTTCGGAAACATATTTAAAAATTTAAGTCAATGACTTTTCTACTATGGCCATTACTGTAGTTTTCATAGCTTTAATTATATCTAATAACTTGGATGTCTTCTGGGTATGACATTTAAACCCTTTTGTAATGCTTTTTAAAAGATTACATGTAATATATAGGGGCAAATTATTTCTGTCAGCTCAGCACAGATGAATATAAGCCCATAATAAAATTTTTCTTGTTGAGTTTGTTATCACAAAATCATTAAAGAGTTGATAATTAGAACGAAGTATCCTTCTGTTCAGGGCTACTTCCTGCCTTGTGCTCAGTGATGACATAATAGCACCTTGAAATAGAAACACTGACGGTAGAGTGGACATACTATACAGCTTTGGCACATAAGTGCCATGTTTACAGCAGACACTTCAGATGCAGACTTGTCAGAGAATGATGAAGTCAGACCATCGTCAGTTAAAATAGCTGCTTCATTCAGTAATTCGGGGTAATTTTTTTCTGGTACTCCTATCTGTGATGGATAGTAACAACTTTGAGCATGCTCTTTGCTTGCCTGGGGAATCTTGTGGCACAGAGGTCTAAATTGTGCCCACTAGAGGAGGGTCTCTTAAAACTATTCAGCCAGTCACCAAGCACTTGTATGTTGATGGATGAAAATGACAGGTTTCATATCAAGGCATATTTTGTATTACATGCAGCACCTTCAGCTGACTAGATTTTCTGTATCAAGGCATATTTTGTATTACATGCAGCACCTTCAGCTGACTAGATTTTCTGTTCTGTGAAGGAAGTAATATAAAATAATGATTGATTGCCATGAAAATATGTTGAAGTGAAAATATCCTTCTGTCCTTCTTTCTCTGCCATACAGTTACACTTGCATTTTGTCTGTGGTGAGGTGCAAACTCATGGCATACACCAAAAGGAGGACCATATTATGACAAATATAAGGGCCCTTGCACTAGCTTACTGTATTGAAATGGGTCAAATAACTTCAAAAATTTACAGTTTAACAGCAGCACACGTTTATGTTTCCGTGGAGGCTTTATAGGAAAAAATTAATGAACGGCATAATTTACATTGTTTACATTCACCACCACAGTATATTTTTTTGACCATGAATTTGATCAGGGATGACAATTCAGTTTCTCTCATGAACTCATAACAATATAACTCTTAAAACTTCATTCTTGATCAGCATCAGCAGATGGCAGAATGAGTTACAAGTATTGGTCATTGAACCACCATGTGTGCATTGTTTTGCCAGGCAAATCATTCTTCCTACAATATTGTCAAATTTTCATTTTTTGTAATCCATCATTTTTACTGCCTTTTATCAGGCTCATCATTCATAACAGACAAATGAAGACAAGGACTATTTGAATATGAAAAAAGCGCTGTCACATCACATTGAGCAGAAAAAAAAATGTTTTTTAGTTTTTATATACATGCTGTAGCTCTCTGTAAAAGTCAGCCTCTTCCTCGCTGATTCTGGTATCAGTTTTTATTCCAAGCTGGAATGGCAGATCCCTAGATCGCTCCATTAATTTGTACTTTCCTTAAATCACATTTGAAAGGTAGACATATATAAGGCTGTGTATATGTAATTTTCAGAAGTTTCCGAATAGATGCTAAGAAATGCTGGCTTGCAAAGTTATTTTCTTCAGCATCACATATCACTTAAGTAAAAGAGATCATTAAAGTATAATTTTTCCAGTGCATTTCCTATATTGTGATGAGTGTAATGGTAGCATAATAACATATTCATTAACACTGATGCCTCGTAACTTTAGAGTCTTATACTGTATTTGAATGTCAGCCTGGGCACTTTTCTGCATTTATATCTTCTGCAAGTGTCTTTGAGTTTTAACTCACATTGCAAACATACAGTATGTGTTTTAAGTTTCTCATAATCTCTAGACTGGCAGCTTACAGTGCATCCAGAAAGTATTCACAGCGCATCACTTTTTCCACATTTTGTTATGTTACAGCCTTATTCCAAAATGGATTAAATTCATTTTTTTCCTCAGAATTCTACACACAACAAACACCCCATAATGACAACGTGAAAAAAGCTTACTTGAGATTTTTGCAAATTTATCTATAATAATAAAAGGCAAAGCCCTCACTGACTGACTGACTCACTCACTCACTGACTGACTGACTGACTGACTCATCACTAATTCTCCAACTTCCCGTGTAGGTGGAAGGCTGAAATTTGGCAGGCTCATTCCTTACAGCTTACTTACAAAAGTTAGGCAGGTTTCATTTCAAAATTATACGCGTAATGGTCATAACTGGAACCTCTTTTTTGTCCATATACTGTAATGGAAGGCAGCAAGATGGCCGTAGGAGACTGAGTTGCGTGTCGCGTTATCACGCCTCCCACGTAATCACGTGAACTGACTGTGAACTC
Organism: Erpetoichthys calabaricus; assembly: GCF_900747795.2. NCBI lineage: Eukaryota > Metazoa > Chordata > Cladistia > Polypteriformes > Polypteridae > Erpetoichthys > Erpetoichthys calabaricus. The sequence continues at coordinate 39,166,506 of NC_041400.2, read as the reverse complement.
AGTACGTAGAAAAGAAGGAGGAGCCCCAAAGAGCGCTGAAGAAAACACTCATTACACAATTGACAAGGCAGCGAAACAATAAGAAGCGAGTGAGTGACGCATACAAGCATCTTCATAAGACACGAGGTATAAAAAAGCACGGTGTAAACCGTAAGTCTAAATTTACTTTATAGAAACGCTCCCGCTGCCGTTTGCAATACCATATTCGCGAGATACAAGTTTAATGAGAAGACACGAGGTATAAAAAAGCACGGTATAAACCTAACCTTAAATTAACTTTATAGAAACGCTCCCGCTGCCGTTTGCAATGCCATATTCGCGAGATACAAGTTTAATGAGAAGACACGAGGTATAAACGAGAGTTTGCATCACTTTGTAACAGAGTTAAAATTGCTGTAGCGAGAAACTTTTAACTGCCGGGTCTTAGCTAACATTAAATAAACCCGTGGACATCGCAACATCACACAAGAGAGCGGCTCACGTGAAGTGACTGAACGCAGCAGGAGTGATCACTTCCATGAATCAAACCTGTTCAAAAAACACATTACACAATTGATAAAGTAGGAAAAGAATATGAAACAAAGCACGGTATAAACCGTAACTTCAAATTAAGTTTATAGAAACGCTGCCGTTTGCAATACCATATTCGCCCCTGCGAAGCGCGGTGATTTTGCTATATATATTAAACTATTTCAACCATTGTATGATCTGCTTCTCGCAACTGAAAGAGGGCACCGTGGCAGAAGTTAGCCGACTTGCTCACCAACCACAAGCGTTACCTGGTAGGTAACCACCCATACAATCAGATTGTGAATCAGACTACGAATGCCTGCAATGTAATTACCCCGATCTACATGCTGTCAAATGAACGAACCACACGCCGTAGCACAACGTTAGGGGCTTCGCCTCTACGTCCGAGGATCGATTCCAGTAAGGGAGTGCAGTGACTGTGTACTCCTAATGAGCCCACAATTACGGCGAAACACGTGTCGCATACTATGCATCTTCAAAGCACGGTGTAAACAGTAAGTTTAAATTGAGTTTATAGAAACGCTCCCGCTGCCGTTTGCAATACCATATTAGATGACTTTGTAACAGAGTTAAAATTGCTGGAGCGATAAATTTTTAACTGCCGGGTCATGTCGCGTGTTCTTGGGTAGGTACACCAAAAAATGTATACATTTATGCATGTAATGGGCAAACAAAAAATGTACTATACCCGAAAGCACTACAGTAGTACTCAATGTATCTTTACTTCTTAAATGTTAATGTTTTACTGTTTAATAATTTATACGCTTCTTATATGTTATTCAGATTCTTTTATCAAAATACCAGTAACAGCGCACTGCACGATAACGTGGAGTGAATATACTTGACATGACCATTCATAGTATTTATCCTCTTTCTCTATACGTTTACCATTCGTTTGCTCAGAGGTTGATGACCTTGCTGCTTAATGAGCAGCTCTTCACCCTAGCGTCCCCCTGCTTCTCTTCTTTCGTCGGCATCTTTTCCCGTTAAAACTGATTTTTTTTAAAACTTAGTATGTTTTCTTTAATTTTTCAGTTAAGCTGGCACTTAAGTCTTCAATCTGCCTCAAGAATGATTAGCGGAGGTGGTAGACAATGAAAACGTCAGCTGTACGCATCCGCCACGCACGCACTGGTGCGCGCAGCTGTGAGTTGACTCTACAATAAAATAAAATAAAGATAAAAAGAGCAATAACTTGCAGCACCGCTATTCAATTACACTTGCCTAATGCCTCTCCTAAGGGGAAATACTGTGGGATCTGGGCATCCGTCAAAGCAGCAATCACAAGCCCGATTAGAAAGCGGGAAACTGTGATTTGTCCTCTCCCTCCCATGTAACAATCGCAGCCCGTGTTGCAACGCACTATGTATGTATATGTATATATGTGTATGTGTGTGTATATGTATGTGTATATATATATATATATATATATATATATATATATATATATATATATATATATATATATATATATTTGTTCATATGTGTGGGAAAGCGAATAGTAGACATGACGTAGTATATGTGTACCAAATTTCAAGTCAATAGGTGAAACAGTTTGCGAGCTACAGGTGATTTAAAATCCTGGACAGACAAACGAATAGCCACGGTAGCGTATTATAGAAGAACATTTTACTGTTTAATAATTTATATTTATATGCAATGTGCTTCTTATATATTACTTCATATTCTCATATGATAATGATGTTAATGTTGTTTATATTGATTTCTATGTTATTGTAAGTGCCCTTTATTTGTGGAAAAATAAATTTGGCAATTAAACTTATTTTATACATACATTTTATTTTTTTCTCTTGCACTCAGTGAGCGAATCCACTGGGTAATCAGCTATATATATATATATATATATATATATAGATAGATATGTATGTATGTGTATATATATATAGATAGATAGATATATGTGTATGTATGTAGATAGATATGTATGTATATGTATATATGTGTATATATATGTAGATATACAAATATGTATATGTATATATGTGTATATATATGTAGATATACAAATAAGTATATGTATATATGTGTATATATATGTAGATATACAAATATGTATATGTATATATGTGTCTGTATGTGTATATATATGTTGATATATGTATATATATATGTGGATGTGTATATGTATATATATATATGTATATATGTTTATGTATATATATGTTTACATAACCTCTTTAACACACTACTTCTCCGCTGCGAAGCGCGGGTATTTTGCTAGTTAAAAATAAATAAATTGAGAAAGCATATGTACATAAGTATTCACAGCCTTTGCCATGAAGCTCAAAATTGAACTCAGGTGCATCCTGTTTCCCCTGATCATCCTTGAGATGTTTCTGCAGCTTAATTGGAGTCCACCTGTGGTAAATTCACTTGATTGGATATGATTTGGAAAGGCACACACCTGTCTATATAAGGTCCCACAGTTGACAGTTCATGTCAGAGCACAAACCAAGCATGAAGTCAAAGGAATTGTCTGTAGACCTCTGAGACAGGATTGTCTCGAGGCACAAATCTGGGGAAGGTTACAGAAAAATTTCTGCTGCTTAGAAGGTCCCAATGAGCACAGTGGCCTCCATCATCCGTAAGTGGAAGAAGTTCGAAACCACCAGGACTCTTCCTAGAGCTGGCCAGCCATCTAAACTGAGCGATCGGGGGAGAAGGGCCTTAGTCAGGGAGGTGACCAAGAACCTGATGGTCACTCTGTCAGAGCTCCAGAGGTCCTCTGTGGAGAGAGGAGAACCTTCCAGACGGACAAGCAATCCACCAATCAGGCCTGTATGGTAGAGTGGCCAGACAGAAGCCACTCCTTAGTAAAAGGCACATGGCAGCCTGCCTGGAGTTTGCCAAAAGGCACCCGAAGGACTCTCAGACCATGAGAAAGAAAATTCTCTGGTCTGATGAGACAAAGATTGAACTCTTTGATGTGAATGCCAGGTGTCACGTTTGGAGGAAACCAGGCACTGCTCATCACCAGGCCAATACCATCCCTACAGTGAAGCATGGTAGTGGCAGCATCATGCTGTGGGGATGTTTTTCAGCGGCAGGGACTGAGAGACTAGTCAGGATAAAGGGAAAGATGACTACAGCAATGTACAGAGACATCCTAGATGAAAACATGCTCCAGAGTGCTCTTGACCTCAGACTGAGGTGACGGTTCATCTTTCAGCAGGACAACAACCCTAAGCACACAGCCAAGATATATCAAAGGAGTGGCTTCAGGACAACTCTGTGAATGTCCTTGAGTGGCCCAGCCAGAGCCCAGACTTGAATCCGATTGAACATCTCTGGAGAGATCTTAAAATGGCTATGCACCAATGCTTCCCATTCAACCTGATGGAGCTTGAGAGGTGCTGCAAATAGGAATGAGTGAAACTGGCCAAGGATAGGTGTGCCAAGCTTGTGGCATCATATTCGAAAAGACTTGAGGCTGTAATTGCTGCCAAAGGTGCATCGACAAAGTATTGAGCAAAGGCTGTGAATACTTATGTACATGTGATTTCTCAGTTTTTTTATTTTTAATAAATTTGCAAAAACCTCAAATAAACTTTTTTCACCTTGTCATTATTGGGTGTTGTGTGTAGAATTCTGAGGAAAAAAATTAATTTAATCCATTTTGGAATAAGGCTGTAAATAACAAAATGTGGAAAAAGTAATGCACTGTGAATACTTTCCGGATGCACTGTATGTATGAGTGACTATTCAAGTGTGCTGAAGTTTGGTGCATACAGTTAAATTGTACTTTATTTCCAGTTGCCAGGTATCATCTCTGGCTCCAGCATTATGCAGATGCATTGATGGATAATAAAAATAAGACTCAGTGCTATTCTTTACTGAATTAATTTTACATGTAAAAGCTGAGGTTTCTAATTTAAAAATAATTGCTAAATGTTAGCACTGAATCCCCTCTGTGGTCATTCTAATTACCACAAACAAACACTGCAGTGATATGGATTAAAACAATGTTCTTTGATTTTGCAATGTGGTATTAATGTATATGTCGTTAGAAGATTCTTTGTTGTGTCATAAAATATCTCAAATGCTTGTCACTACAATTGCCATTCAATCAGAGAATTGTATAATAATTGCTGTGTAGCAGATGCGCATATCTCTCTGGACAACTTAATATAAAGCCATAGGCTTAATTGTTGCTTTTACTGTTTGCTTAATCTGTCATTATGTGACTATTGCTCTCTTCAACTAGTTGCTTGGAACTTTCAGTTTATTCTTGAAGACAGACACAGGTGCATGTGTTTTACGTAAGTACTTTGATGCTTGTCGCTAATTTGGGCGAGTATGCATCGCCTTCTAAATGTACTCATCTCCCGCTGATCAGCTGTATATTTGTGCGTTTTACTGCCTGAATTTTAAATGCGTCAAAATTTGATTAGTTCACACTTTTATTTGGCAACATATTCTTATTTAATAGAATGAATGAAAATGAAAAGCTAATATATCTTGTTTACTAAATTGTTCAACATTGGGAGCTTGTAAAGATAAATGTGTGTCTTGTGAAATTATTTCAGCCGTTTGAAATGATCACAGGTGTGTGGGAAATTGGATGCACCTGAGTGAGGTATCAAGGCAGAGAAAGTACATAATTGACAAGTTTCCATTTCTCATTTTAAATAAAATTTTATAACATTCAGAGGTTTTAATATCACCTTCATACATAAAAATGACAGAAAAAATCTTTTTTTTATTTTAATTAAAAATTCAGCCAAAATTTAAAATACACACTGTACGTTTTGAACTTATTTATTTATTTAGATCTGTTCTTTGAATGGTGCAATAACATTATGGCTTTTGGTTTGCTCTATACAATACACGTATTATATTTATTGTAGTTAGAAATCTTTAGAACTGCTGATTACATACAGTAGCAAGTTCATTTTAATTTCTTAGTTTGTCCAGCAAGGCTTGTAAGGTCCACAAATGGCCAGGTTTCAGTGTTGGAAAACACAGTAATTCACTCTAGAAGTGTAATTCTACATATTGTACCATCTCAAAGACACAGATAATAATTTTGTGCTTAATTTTGAACGTTACTCAGACAGCAGTATAGACATGTCTTAAATAAGTGTCAGGCCCAAGCATTACCTGAGCAACGGTGTAGACGCATCATCTCCTAGCCTTATAATTGCATCTCATAATAAATGCCTCTCATCAGCAATGATGATGAAGTCAATCCTGTCTTCAGGTAGTGAAATTGAAATGGTCAGTGAAACCGAAAGTGATTCTGGGAATTCTTAAAGTGACACTCATGACACTCGCATATGTACAGTGTGCTGTTCATATTATTATTATTGTTGTTATTATTATTTATATCATTTGCTTTCTATACTTCTGACTTTGTACTATTAGTGTTTTGTATGTTTTACAGTAGAAAGATGAGATTTAATAAAAATGTAAGTTTTTAAGCCAAAAAATGTAATGCTTTTTACATGTTTGTTTGAGAAAAAAATGTAACGCTAAATAGGTTATATGTCTATTTCAATTAGAGAAAGGCTTCTCGCAAGTGTCTGTTTGTGTCAGAAAAACAGCAACTGAGCTAAATGCTCCACGAAAGGGTCCATTTTGGCAGATGAATTGAGAGAACCCTTTTTGGAAAAAACACTCTAATAAAACACATCCATTCTTGCCTGAAGTGAGCACCATCTTTGCTTGTTTTCATTTCGTTAGCAGGTGTCATGACACTTTTCAGTTTCTTAAAACACAGAAATGTTACCAAAACATTATTACAAAATCAAGGTTATTTCCATTTTGGAATCAAAAGTTGCACATTCTAACACCTTTCCCAGAATACACTGCACTTCTATGTAGCATGACAAGATTTTTAGGCTTATTACCTGAGATATGTGAGCTGCTGCAAAGGTTAAAGAATACCCCATATACACTCCATTTCAATACTCCCAGGGCTGAACAGGTCAGATACTCCAGTATGTCCATGGTCTAGCTCTTGTGTGCTTCTCAAGTGCCAGAATGTGACAACACCAATTATAACTTTTAAGATAATATTGTTTTGTTACACTAAGCCAATCAGTGTGACATGTGTAGTTTTGCCCCTTCATGTTTGAAATCTCTGGAAACTAAGAATATTGAGTGCATTTGCATGCATTTTAATAACTCAGTTATTCACAGAATCCCAGTTACAAAAATGCACATGTATTCTTGTTCCTATTAGAGAAACTGGAGTATTAGCTTCTGAGGACTTAGCACATGAAGATTTCTCTGTGAGTAGCCTGGTTATTTTGCCATTTAAACCATTAGCTGGGTTAGATTTAAGAATTTCATAGTCTACACATATCTGTTGCACTCTGTTAGCATACTCATACTTTTTCAACAGCCGTGGGTACAAAACGATAGAAGCGTCCACAAAGAAAGCTTAACTGAGGCAATTGCAGAGGTGATTTCATTCTTCTCCTGGTTGAAAATAATGTGTCTCACTATTTCAGAAATTGCTTAATCTATGTGGATGAGCTAAACGTATAGTGCTAATGCCAGCAGCACGATCTCGGGAGCAGTGTTGGGGGTAGCATGTTAAAAGTACTGTCCATTTAATTTTAAAGTAACAAGTAACCTAACACAGTGCTGATTTTATTGAAGTAAAAATATTATTACACTGGGTTGTATGGTGAGAAGCAAATATAAAAGTACAGTGCTCCTTTACAGGGCTCAAGTGCACAGCCAAGCAGAAAAGAGAGTGCTGTGTGCAATCTGGTAACAGAACCCTATTGATAAAGTGTCACTTTAGTTTTAATCCATCTTATTGCTATATATATATATATATATATATATATATATTTATGCTGAAACAGTATAATTGGATGGCACAGCAGCCTGTGTTCATAGCACATATGTTCAGGGGCTTGGATTGGGGATGGAAAAAGGGGATGAATGGTTTTATTTCAATGTACATAAATGACTAAATGCATTTATGAAACACAAGAAAATTATCATGTTTGGCTGTGTTTCTGGTCAGTTTTATAAAGGTTCATATATGGACTCCAGATTTAATAACAAATGCTGGCAAATTAAATGTGCATTTTTTATGCAAAAGTAGAAAAAGTCACACAAAAGTAACACACTGTTCTTAACACATTACATTGTGTAATAAATAACTATATTAGTTACTTTTTGTTGTCAGTAATGACCTTTTTGCCAAGGGGGAACTACATAAGTGAACTTGAGCATGTAAATGGATATTTTTAAGAAACCAGGTTTCTGTCTTAACCAGGTTACTCATCTTCTCCTGGTTTTGTGTGTGCATTGTAGAATAAACACAGAAAGAAAAAGGTTTGGGGATCCATCCGGTATACTTGAAAATGGTTGGTGCAAATGATAGGTCTTTACAGATATGGTCTCCAAACAGAACTGTGCTTGATTACAAAATGGCTGCTAAAATATATGTAACAGACAGGAAATTATGTCAGAGATGGGTGTTGTCATGGAAGGAGGTGGGATCTGGTGCCATGGAAGAGGAAGGAGTAGGTGGAGACTTCTGGGAACTGGAAGAGGGCTTAAGAAGCTGGATCTTCTGTAGGTCTGAAGGGAAATAGGAGAAAGAGTTAGAGGGCAGTGTCAACCCTTGATACAACTTGGAAATACAAGAATTTGAGCCTGTATGCTGTCTCCAACACGCACATGTGTGACAGCATTTAACTGTAGTCATTTAGCGCATTCACATGCACTTCAATAACCTGATTATTTACAGAAATCTTATTTATAAAAACCCTTATTCTGATCAGGGAAATCGGGTTATTGGCATCTGAGAAACCTGACTGACAGAGGTAGATTCTCTGTGAATAATCTGATTACGTGGCCATGTAAACCCATAACCGAGATTACTCTTCAGGATTTTGTAGTCTGCACATGTCCTTTGCACACTGTCAGCCTGCCACGTGTATTCACTTTGCACATGCTTTTAGCAACCACAGGTAGAAGCATCCACAAAACATATTTCCAGAGGAAAATGTTTGGCTGTTCGTATTATTCCTTCTCCTGTCTGAAATAATCTGTCTCAATATTTCAAAAATTGCTAAATTTAAATTGATGAGCTGACCTTGCAGTGCAAATGCTGTGTTAATATGCTCAGGTAGCTTTGTTTTGTCCCAATTGTCCAACTTGTATCTACAAGTTAGTATAACATTTATATGGAATTTCCACCTTGGAAACTTGGATTTACCATCATCTGTCCAAAAGCACATGAACTCAGCATTACAGTTCAGCAGTACAGTCTTGTGAGACACAGGCTCCAGGCTTGTGTTCATATTCGTGGTAGCCGTTGATGGTGTTTAATCTTTATTTTTTAGCACATTTTTATGACATTGGAGCATTTTTCCAAAGGAGAACCCAATAAGTGGACTTGCACATGTAAATGGGGCTTTTTTTTTTTTTTTTTAAAGAAACCAGGTTTCTGCCCTAATTGGGTTTTTCTCCTTATACCGATTTTGTGTGTATATGCAAACACACTCATTGACAACATTTCTGCAGGCTGATAAAGCCTTGGTAATAAAACAAAAGAAAACTAGGTAATGCAATACAATAACTGAAAAAAAACAGTATTTCATTAGCAGGTTATGCATATGAGTGCAAAGCTTAATAAATTCACAGACCACAGAGACATATTGAATATTGTTTGAACTTTATTCCTGCCTACAGTTAGTTACGAGATAAAATATGTAAAATACATGCATTCTGTATCCCCATCTTGCCCATTGATTTACGACTTTAGTGATGAATAGTTTTCTGCTTCTATTTGTTTGGAGTGTTATGAAAAATGGCATATAATAATATTTCCTGATCTCTACCAAAGCAACTGCCAAAATGTTGTTGTCAGTTATAGTGCAAAAGGAATGTTTCATTTAGAATTTTAATGTGCATATCTCAGGCAATGTGTCCTCCACATTATCAGTCAAGTGTCTCTTAAAAACAAGTTTAACAGAAATAAATACAAGTGATGGCTCTGAAGCAGCTACGGAAAAGAATATTTTCAACCCTCAAGAGCAATAGTATGTCTGTTTTGTGGTTTTGGATAATTTATCTTGAGTCACACTTTCTGTAGCTGTTAGGTGGGCAGTTGATCATTTGACATGCTGGTAGGAATAATAGCAATAATTCACCAGTTGTGCATTTATTTAAAGTATATGGATTGAGATTAATATGAGCATTATAGAAGTTAATAATGTTAGGCTAACGTTCTTTTTCCCTGAAAAACCCACCTGACTGATGAATGAGCGTCTGCTCTGGGTACTTGTAGCTTGAATTTAACAGTGTAACAGATGATGGAAGGATTAGTTGGATAGCAACAGAATTTGGAATGGGCTTGTTTCTGTTATTTGCATGTGTATTTGAACCACAGTGGAATACAGTATTAGTTCATAGATTATGAAGTGCTGAGCTGAGGCCCACACAAGTGTCTTTGCATTGTCCTGAGATTATAAGATAAATTGTTATTGCTTTCCATTTGTTTGGTATGACTGTTATATTTGAATATGAATCTTTATTCAATTTTAGATGAATCTCATTTGCATTGTCTCAGAAGACCAGTTTTGTATAATGTGCTTATATTTTTTATTTGCATATTTTTTGCTATTGTTCTACTCTGGTGAATCTTAAGCAGGCCCATCCAGTCCCTAATGTCCCATGGTGTTTGATTATATCATTCTAAATTTATCATTTCCTGACTTTTGCCATGTGTGATTAAAGTTTTTTTTTTCTGCTACCTTTAAGAAAAAGTATTAAAAAGAGTTGCATACACAGACTGACAAATTATATAATTTTATTAATAGTAGTAACTCATTTCAAACATTTCATACACATCCAATAAATGTAAGATAAAGATTTTGGGATGATCATTTCCTAGTCACCCAGTATTTTCTTGGACACTCCAGTCTTCTACCCATATTGCAAAAATGTGTACACTAGGCTGGTTGATGCCTCTAAACTCACCCTTTTGAGGGAGTGTGTGTGTGTGTGAGTGCATTCTGCAGTGGTCTGTGGTAAGTCGCACTGTGCTGACGGTGTTACCTGTTTGTGCAATTTGTATGTATACAACTTCTGTGAGTGCTGTGCTGGACCCTTTCCTGGCTGGGATGCCGTAATGGAAGGCCAGCAGGGAAAGAGGCATGACCTGGCTGGGATGGGGCTGAATCCACATCCCATACAAAGGGATAAATTATTGGATAATGTGAAAAAATTGGTGTATTGAGGATATTTCCTCCCCCAATACGGTAGATGGCAGTGCTCCACTGGCGTAAACCTAGTAAGAGTGCCTTCAGGGAGGTATGGGAATCGTAGTCCGGAGGAACAGCCTGTCAGGGTCTTTGGGTGCTGCAGGGAAAGGGATTCCCTGCTTCAGGAGGCTTCCATCTGACCCAGAAGTGCTTCCGTTCTGCTATGCCTCTGTACTGGAAGTACTCTCGGGTCTGACATAAAAGCGAGCCCTCCTGTAAAAGAAGGTATTTTTTGCAATAAAAACCTTTGTTTTGTACCTGGGAATTTTTAGTGTGATGTGTCTGGGGTTTTGGGGTTCCCCTATCTTCACTTACCTTGAGCGCAGTAAGGAGGTGCCATGAGAGAACTCTAGTAGTGAGAGAAAGGGAGACAGCACCTCACATCTGTGGCAGTATAGCAGGAATTTGCGATGTGCAACATTAGTTAGCACAGTTAAGACACGGGTAGGCATCCAGGTGCGAAGTAAGAAGGTAAAAAGTACTGAAGTTGTTTGAGTTAGCTTAAGAACCTGAGAGACAAAGAGAGATAAATGAAAGTGATTACTTATCAGAGGGTGTTGGAGTGTTATGTGGCTGGACACATCCACACAAGTGTGGGTTGCTATTCTGAAGCCCTCCGTCCATGTTATGACTCACATAGCAAACTATTTAAGGCATGCTTGGAAATTGGAGACTTAAATGTCATCGACTTACCAACTATATGTCTCCAATATTGTTATAACACACTGCTGAGAACATTATCTATGAAGATATTTTAAGCAAATTAAAACTTGCGATATTGTCAATTCTCACTTCTCTATCTCTCTAATTATTTTCCATGGGAAAAATTTGAAACAGTATAGTAAAAGCCTTTGGATGGAAAATCCATTTACTTTTCAAAGTCGTGAGTCAATAGTCAAGTTGAACTTGATACTTGAAGTAGAGACTGAATTGCTACATCTTAGTGGTTCATTTATATTGAGGAATGGTTTTGAAAAAATAAGTTTGTCATCATTTTGGATTAAGGTTAAAGAATTTCCACTATTACACAGAAAGGCTATTATGATATTACTTTTCACTGTTCCATACTAACTCAATTAAAAGCAAAAAATAGAAACAGGCTGAACACTGTACCAGATATGCTTGTTGGATTGTCTTCTTGCATCCCCAGGTGGAATTTACTACTTATGAACAAGCAAGCACACCCATCTCATTAAACCTGAATTCAAATGTATATTGTTTACTGTGTATTCTTGTTAATTTTAGAATTTCTTCCTAAAATGTTTTGTTATTTTTACTTTTTCAAATTCATCTTGGTTCAGATGAGGGAGGCCTTGTTTTGCAACATACTGGTATTCTATGAGGAAGCAACAAAAGGATACAACCAGAGTGATGCATATGATATAATTTATCTTGAATTCCAGAAAGCATTTGATAAGGGGCCACATGAGAGGATGGGCATCAGACTAAACAAAGTGGGAGTTCAGGGTGTATTATGTAGGTGGGTGCAGAATTGGTCAGAAACAGGAAGCAGAGGGTTCTGGTGCGAGGAACCGTAGCAGAATTTGGTCAAGTTAAGAGTTGGGTCCATTAGGAGTCAGTGCTAGGGGTACTGCTATTTTTAATATATAAATGATTTGGGTAGGAGTATAAGTAACAGGCTGGTTAAGTTTGCAGTTAATACCAAGCTAGGTCTAGGTAGACTGGAAGATAATCTTGAATCTGTTGAATAATTGCAATGGGATTTGGACAGCATACAAGCTTGGTCAGATTTTTGGAAGATGAAATTTAATGAAAATAAATTTACACATATATACAGTATTCCACATATGAAGTAAAAATGTTAGGTTTGAATACACAATGGGAGGTCTGAAAATCGAAAGTACGCCTTATGAGAAGTGTTTTGGAGTCGTAGTGGACTTGACACCATCAACTTCCAGACAGTGTTCAAAACCCATTAAGAAGGCTAACAACATTCAAGTTATATAGCACAATGTGTAGGGCACAAGTTCAAGGAGGTTGTACTGAAGCTTTTAACGCATTGGTTAGACCTTATCTGGAGTTCTGTGTGCATTGTTGGTGTCCAGGTTACAAAAATAGACACAGCAGAGCTGGAAAAAGTCCAGAGAAGATCAGCTAGGCTGATTCCAGGACTGCAGGGCAGGTGTTATGAGGAAAGATTATCAGAGCTGTTTAAGTAAAAGATGATTAAAAGGAGACATGATTGAAGTGTTTTAAATTATAAAGGGAATTAGTATAGTGGATCATGACTGTTACTTTAAAATACCTTCAACAAGAACATGGGGACATCGTTGGAAACCAGTTAAGGGTAAATATTGAACACCTGGAAAAGTTACCAATTAATGTAGGCAGTAGGACTTCAGGGACCTTCAAAAACAGATTTGATGTTATTTTGAAAGAATTAAGTGGATAGAACTGGTGAGCTTTGTTGAGCTGAATGGCCTGTTCTGATACAAATTTTTTTTAATGTTAATAAATTGATATTTCGTCTTAAAACTCAATATAAATATTTGCCATCTGTAGCAAATATGTAGCATTTGTCAGTAGTGAATGAATGAACATGATAATCACAGGAAAGTTTTTGTCTTTAATTTATAACACATGTGCTGGGTCACAATACAAAATGTTTTACCTGTAGTGGGTCGTAATCAAAACAGTTTGAAAAAATGCTGCCCTAGAACATGAAGAGGTGGTGAACTCAGACATTAGCTTTTTTTTTTTTCTTTATGGGTTTCTTCAAGCAGCCTGGACAAGGGAGAAGGGAATGGGACTACGGTCACTATCAGGACGTGTTGTATTTTTGTTTTGGACTCTGAAAGTCCTGAATGGTCTCTTTGGACAAGGTAGAGAGGAATTGGACTAGGGTCGCTGAGTTTTTGTATTTGTTTTCAATTTTATCATATTTATTCATACTCATAAATGGTTAATGTGTTAAAAATTTACTATTGTGATTTTTTTTGCACTGTACTGAATTGAATTGAGCTTTTCAAAAGATTTGATATTTTAATATGACCTTGTTATTAATAAGGATCCGTCAATTTTTGTGTCTCTCTCACTCACACTGGTTTATCCTCGGCATGACTACTCTTTGCTCCATAGTTGAAGTGTTACAAGGTACATAGTGGGTATGGGGTATCACATGGTCTTGTACTCAATGCAAGGTTAATGCCTATCTAGCACCTGATGCTGCTGAGATATTCTGCTGAACTTAATTAACTGGGTTTGAAAATGAAGGGATGGATAAATATTTTAAATATCCTAATGTTGCATGTCATTTATTCTAATTTTAACTCTGAAGAATCAACATACTGTAGTTTATTTAATAGGCTTTCACTACAATTAAAGAAGCAGTCACCATACAATTTCATTTATGTATTTATTAAAGAATTTTACTGGCAGCAAGTGTCTAACACTTTTTAATAATACAAAAGTGAACAAGAAATTACTGTACAAGTATGCTCCTCTTTGCTCACTGCTACAGCTTAATGAATTTGTGCATAAAAAGTGGGACAACAGATAAGAACAGACACTCATTTTTTTGTGTAGTGTTCATTTTAAACTATACTGTTACCTTGAATGAAGTCCACATATTATTAGAAGGAAAAAATGCAATCAGCGGCGGGTCATCTAAGTATTGCAGGCATAAAGAAGTTTCATCCTAGATTTAAAGTTGGTTGGAAACAGCAGTTATCAACAGCAAAATTACTGAACTTAGAAAGAGTAGACTGAAGTGTGTTTTATTTAAATGTGCATCTGTCATTTTGTTATAATGACACTTTAAATTTATCCAATTCTGTCATCACATAAACACAAGTCTGTTGTAAAACCACCCTGAGAATTGCAATTGCACGTCACTATAAAGTATGAACATGCATCAAATGAATATTACCTTGAAAATAATTTAAAAAATCAAGATTCAGCCTTAAAAAAGCACTAGGCATGAGTTTCAATATGGTCTACTTTCAGAAATGGCCACAGCCATTATTTCTGTTCTGACTTACAGTAAATTGTTTAAATAACAAGGAGTTGAGTGATGTCTGCTCTTTATTTAAAATCACCTGTTAGCCATTTCCCATCATCATCACCCTTTCAAACAACAGCCCTCTACCTCACCGCCTTTTTCTTTAATATCATTTTCTGTCTCTGTTTACAATTGTCATTATTATCCACCCTTCCATTACCTGGTGTCCTTTGTCATTTTCTGAGGATGCCACACATTTCTATTTAAAATTTCAGTCCCATTTGGAACATTGCAAGATGTTATCACATTGTCTGCCATTTGTGATATGGATATATTACTTTTTGTCATTTTTAGAAAAAATAGTTTTGTCAAAGTATGCACAAAATGCTACTGTAAAAGAACAGTTTTCTTTGCAGTTACAAAAGTGTATTTATAGTTTAATTATTATTTGGTTTAAAGAGCAGGGGTTTGTACTTTATTGATTGACTTTAGATGAAAATTAATTGTAACATTATAAATTAGACACTCATTTTTAAGGATGTGTTTGAATTACCAAAAATGTGATTCATAACATTCTTCAGTGTATTAAATTGAAACTTGCAAATTATAGGCCTTTTTATAAAATGTTGCTTTTGTTCTTACTTGAGCATTTAATGTCTGTAGAATGGCACTTGAGTCTCTGTGCTTACTCCTCACTTTGCAAAAATGTGGACATACGATGCGGATGTAACACAAGACAAGACAATATCACTATGTTGGGGGCACCTTGCAGCAAACCCCATATAACCGGAATTGGAAAAAAGCAAAAAAATAAATAAAAAGTGTGCAAAACACAATTACATCTTTCTCAGACTTGCATTCTCTCAGGGCGGCTCTTCCAGTTATGATGTGCTCATGCAGGAAAAGGCGGGTCCACCCACAGAAGTGACATCAGAGGAAGAGAGCTATCAATCTTCCTTTCTGCAGAGGGAGGAAAAGAGAAGCCATTATCACACAGCACCAAACCCTGGATCGGTGGAGAATTGCCATCACCAAAACTTTTAAGTTGTCTCCCATGCACCCATACGTGACATGGACAATATCTATTATTTTATTAGTAAGAAAAAGCTTGAACACTTCTTTAACTACTATGTAGTTGCTTTTGTTGTTTTAAGTGTGGCTCTGTGCGTAAGCGTGACCTGCGTTGTGCTCAGTGCTGTTGGGATAGGCTCCAGTTCACATACCTCCAAAATGGAGTAAGCAGGCTTAATGATGCATACTTTTCTTTCTTTCTTGCTTTCTTGCTTTCTTTCTTGCTTTCTTGCAGACCATAATCCCATTCTGGCTTAGAGCAGACAGTTTTGCACTTAGATTTATAAACCTTTGTGTACTTAGAACCTGAATGGACAAATTTTCTCCCTGTGTCTATTGGCCAGGCTCTATTGATCACAGTGTTCTAATATTCTTTTGTTTTTTTAACATTTTACTTCTGTTATTGTTTAATCTTATTAAAACTGACTACTGCATCTATTGCCTAATGCTGCCTTTGCTGATCTGCATATCACAGGGGTCTCCAACTCCAATCCTGGAGAGCTACTGAGGCAGCAGGTTTTCACTCAAACCCTTTTCTTAATTATTGCCCAGATTGTGTTGCTAATAAACTCCTTTGCCTTAGTTTTATTTGACTTGCTATTTAAAACTCTGACCTCTTAATTATTTCTTTTTTTCCTTAATTAGCAGCCATACAATAAATAGATACAAAATGAGTCAACATATGACCATCTAACCCGACATACACTATCTGAAAATAAAGACAGGTGAAAGTGTCAGTAATGTTGATCTGCACAGGTCCATAAACCATTTTGACAGTGTTCTGAGACAAAAGAAAATCAGCCATTTTGTGGCAGCACGAGAGCAGCAATAAGCCATGGAATTAAATAACAGATTAAACTAACAACAAGAATCTGCTTTAAATTAAGAAGTTGAAGTTTGAGACTCTGACTAAGGTGTTTATCTGTTGGTTGACTTTATATGTAATTTGTATTTGTTAACTAGCAGCAAAAGTGGGTCACTAGTTAAGAAAAAGATTAAAATGAAAACCTGCAGGAACAGTAGTGCTTTAGGACCGGAGTTGGAGACCCCTGGTCTATTACTTCTTACTATCAATCTATGTTTTTATGTGTTCAGTTGGTTGTTATCTTGGCACTCCGGTTTCCTCCCATAGTCCAAAGACATGCAGGTTAGGTGAATTGGCGATTCTAAATTGGCCGTAGTGTGTGCTTGGTGTGTGGGTGTGTTTGTGTGTCCTGCGGTGGGTTGGCACCCTGCCCGGGATTGGTTCCTGCCTTGTGCCCTGTGTTGGCTGGGATTGGCTCCAGCAGACCCCCGTGACCCTGTGTTTGGATTCAGCAGGTTGGATAATGGATGGAATGGATGGTTGTTATCTTCTGATATGGTGGCAGGACTTTTGCAGGTGCTTGTAGTATTTAAATTTTTTCCTGTTTCTATTTGTGTTTTTTTTATTTATCTCATGCATCAACTAAAATTTTTTACATTATTTTCTGGTGTTTACGTTTGTTATCTGAAAACCTTATTTTAATTGTATTGTCTGTTAAGGATTCACATACAGTTAACAGTATTATTATTATTAAAGAGTTGTATACCTTTAGGAACTTTGAAATCTCAAGGTGAAGAAATGAGCATCAGCATTGTTGCTATAAGCATATATCCTCACAATTGAGCAAGCTTCCTAAAATGACATGGCTAACCCCTTGATGTATATTACACTTATAATGGAACAAATGTGTATCATCTCCTGATGGAGACAAGACTGTGGGCTTAGTGTACTTTGAAGCTGCAGCTCATTCTGTAATGTTTTTTCAAGATGAATGTGAAAATGACCAAGCAGTGAGTATGACTTCAAAGGCTGGGGTCTTTATGTGGCCCAGTTCTGATATATAAAATGGGCAGAGGAATTAATTGCACCCTTGAGAAAGGTGAACAAAAAAGGGCCATAAAAATAAATAGCACATATAATGAGCTATGTTTTATTTCCCGGAAATTTCACAATTACAAGCTTATTTCTTCAAAAAATAGTCAAAAACAAATGCTTTAAATAATTAGTAATAGTTTTGTCCTAAATTTTTCATATTTTGTTGCTAAATGTATTGCATAATATATTCCAAAAAATGGATCATCGGAAATATTAACTCTGAATACGCCCAACAGAGTGTGACTGCGGGATGGATAGCCATCTGCTTATTTGCTGTTTCCAGTATGTTGTGATGGTCAGAAGAGGATCCATCTAAATTCTAAAGAATGTGCTTACTGTTTATATAGTGCCTAAGTTTGCTCATCCAGCACAAGGCCATTGGGAGCTTATACTTATCCTGGAAGCACTGGCCACAAGCTAGAAACCAACATTTAATGGGTTGCCAGTTCATAGCGCAGGTTCAGTCACACACATATAGACATTAACTCACATTGGGGGTAATTTAAATTTGCCATTTAAGGTGACACACAAGTACCTGTATTATACTTTTAAATAGTAAAACACAGGTATTTTTGCCAGTGGAGCAGCATCTGTACGTTTAGCCAGAAAAATATGCAGTTTACAGCTATTTCCACATACTCAAGTGTGTCTGCTAGAACCAAATTTAAAAACTTTTGCAGCTACTTCCTGGTGGTCTCAGTTCTGAAGTAAAGCTACAATCATAAGAAAATAAACCATTGAACAAACTGCAGTGTTGATCTGTAATTTTAGTAGCTAACAGCTTCCAACTAGGCTTTCTATTCACTTTTGACTTCTTAATGAATATATTTAAAACTTTGTTCAAATTCTTAAATTACTGTATATAGTGGATTCATAGGGAATTCAGAGACCATTTAATTTCAAATGCATAAGTTTGCCTTTTTTTGCCTATCAATCTGCACTCAAGAACCCATAATGACAAAGTATAAACATGTTTTCACAAAGGTTTGCAAATGTATTAACATTTATCAAAAATCCATCCATCCATCCATCCATTTTCCAACCCGCTGAATCCGAACACAGGGTCACGGGGGTCTGCTGGAGCCAATGCCAGCCAACACAGGGCACAAGGCAGGGAACCAATCCTGGGCAGGGTGCCAACCCACCGCAGGACACACACAAACACACCCACACACCAAGCACACACTAGGGCCAATTTAGAATCGCCAATCCACCTAACCTGCATGTCTTTGGACTGTGGGAGGAAACCGGAGTGCCCGGAGGAAACCCACGCAGACACGGGGAGAACATGCAAACTCCACGCAGGGAGGAGCTGGGAAGCGAACCCAGGTCCCCAGATCTCCCAACTGCGAGGCAACAGCGCTACCCACTGCGCCACTGTGCCGCCCTTTATCAAAAATCAAAAACTGAAATCTCTCATTTATATATGTACAGGTATTCAGACCCTTTGCTGTGGCACTCCAAATTGTCAGGTTAGGTGTTTCCTGTTTGCTTTACTTCTTCTTCAGATGTGTCCAGAACTTGACTGGAGTCCACCTGTGCCACATTGAATTGAGGTTGCACAATTCACACTGCATTCCAGGACAAAACGAACCCATGAAGTACAAGTAACTGTCTATAGACGTCTGTGATGAGACTGTGGTGAGGAGATCAGGGCAATGGTGTAAAAGAGTGCAATGAAAAAAGTTTGGGACCACCAGGACTCCTTCTAGAGTTGGTCATCTGTCCAAATTGAGTAACTGGGCAATAAGGCAACTTAGTCAGGAAGGTGACCAAGGACCCAGCAGTCACTCTAGTGGGACTTCAGAAATCCTCTTCTGAGGTGGGAGAATGTGTTGGAAGAATGACCATCTTAGCAGCACTCCATTAATCAGTTGTTTATAGTAGAGTGGCTAAATTGACAGTACTCTTGAGTAAAGTCTGCCAGACAGCAGTTAAAGAACTCTGAGAACATGAGGAAAAAGGTTCTTTGGTCTGATGAGACAAAAATTGTACTATTTTCGAAAAATTCCCATTGCTCATCATCTGCCTTATACCATCCCTGTGGTAAAGCATGCTGGTGGCAGCATCATGCTGTTTGAATGCTCATATTAATGAAAGATTTCAGTTTTTGAATTTTAAAAAATTTGCAAACCTTTCTGAAAATATGTTTTCACTTTGTCATTTGGGTTTATTGAGTGTAATTTGATAGGTAAAAATGTCAATTTTAACCAGTTGAAGTTAAATCTACGACACAATCAAGTGTGCGGAAAGGGAAGAAGTCTAAATACTTACTACACTGTTTAATGAATCAAGAACAATTCATTTTTATGTCCAGCACCAAAATCACATTCATGTACTTATTTGAGGTCTTCTCATTATGTTTTGGTACATTTTTAAATACGCCTTGTTTTCAAAACTAGCTAAGGAAGTTTATGCCGTCGTCTGTTAAAAAAGATTTATGCTATTATATGTCAAGAGCCGTGCATGTAACTTAAGTGTTATGGCTCCTTGATCTGTTAAAAAAAATCTCATTTTTCAACATAACAAAATAACAGTATGCCAAGATGCACAGCTATTAACTGACGGTAAATGCTTTAAACAAAATCAAGGTCATTTGCAATAGCTGCAGTAATTAAACTGTCTTACCAGCAGCTATTATTAGCATTATTTTCAAATGTAATGAAATGCTGACATTATTCAGCAGACAAATAATACTTCATAGAGGGTGGTTGTTAATGAAAGGTTTATCTTTTTAGAATCACGCTTCATATGCTCACCACTTATCAGCCTAGTTTTGGCTGTCTACTTCAACTTTTCAATAGTTATGCAGTTTTAGGTTTCACATGTTTCATTTATGCATTGTACCACATATACTGCCTGCATAGGATCTTTATACTTTTGGTATTCTAAGTTCCATGCCGATTAAAATAAAATTATTTTAATACATTTAAGAGCTTATTTAAATACTGATTTTTTTTTACTATAATGCAGGCATCTGCGTGTATAATTATGGAAATTATGCATTCCTTGCAGTGCGCTTTCATAAATGCCATTCCTTACAGGGATATAAAGGCAAGCAAAAGTGATTCTTGGCTTTTGTCTAAACCTGGCAGTTTGCAATTTTAATTTGTCGAGCTTATTCTTTAACCCCTTTGCTTCATGTGTTTGTATGCAATGTTTTTACTGTGCTTTTTTTTCATTTTTAGTTTTTGATTCTTCTTATTTTAGGTTGAGATTGCAGGAAGCCTAGGAACGTTGTTGGATAGGGCAGACTCCCTCACGTACTTACACAGGACCAATTTGAAATGTCCATCCTTTATATCTGTAGGATTTGGAAGGTACACTCAGGTACTTAGAGAAGAATCCACGCAGAAACTAAAAGAACTCCACACAGACTTGGTCCAGGCAGGGATTTGAATGTGGTGTAAGGCCACTGTACAGCTGCTGTACTCCTTTGTTTTGCTACATTATTAATTTTAATTATAGAAAGCAAGTAATTTTATTGCGTTTGAGCAATACCTTTCTTTACCTTGCTATTATGCCGTACATCTGAGAGACTCAAGTTTTTCTGATATTTTGATAGAAATTACAGTATTATAATAAAATAAGGGAGAACTGACAAAATGGGTTTCTGAAATGTTCTATGAGATACACATTCATATTTTATTTGGGCTAGTCTGACTGAGTATAGGACTAAGGATGTGGCTGTTAAAGGTTCTTTAAATGTCACAAGCAATGCTTGACCATACAGACAGAGCTGGACAGAGGCCAATTGAGAAAAGAGTTTCTGGAAGTTTCTTGACCATTTCGTCAAGCAAACCACTGCCTCTGGTTATAAATTAAATCTCAATACTAG
Source organism: Erpetoichthys calabaricus (assembly GCF_900747795.2). Lineage (NCBI taxonomy): Eukaryota > Metazoa > Chordata > Cladistia > Polypteriformes > Polypteridae > Erpetoichthys > Erpetoichthys calabaricus. The sequence goes on along the minus strand of NC_041400.2, from coordinate 39,144,949 downwards.
TGCCCAGTTGATATAGATGTTTTTTAGGCCAATAACGATATTGATGTATGGGCAGTAAAGATGTCCGATTACCCATACATGTTGTACGGCTGTTTCTGGTGTGTTTCGGTATTAGATTTTACTTGGAAAATCAGAATGAAAAGCAAAAAATAAATAAATGTATGATATTTTTACATCAACATATTTGAACTTAACATTTAAACTGGTCAAATTGTTTTTTTAATGATCCCAAAGCAAAGAGACATCTGATGTTTGTCACTCTCTCTTAAGTGGTGCTGTGAGCACAACCATCTAATTGTTAAATTGATGTTTATAAAGATAATATTATAGCCCATGTTGACTTAAATATGACAGCAATGTTGTTATATTATGCATTCTCATAAATAAATGTATGATATTTTCACATCAACATATTTGAACTTAACATTTAAACTGGTCAAATTGTTTTTTTAATGATCCCAAAGCAAAGAGACATCTGATGTTTGTCACTCTCTCTTAAGTGGTGCTGTGAGCACAACCATCTAATTGTTAAATTGATGTTTATAAAGATAATATTATAGCCCATGTTGACTTAAATATGACAGCAATGTTGTTATATTATGCATTCTCATCTGACGATTATATGATGTAAGAAATTTGTGAGGGGATTAATAAATAAGTAAATGAATCAGTGCACACATATACTGTATATCCTGAGAGAAGCATGTATTAATGAATTTAATAAATTGATATACTGTATGTTTATCCACATATATCTGTGTGTAATACTTTCTATTTAATGTAGATTATTATATTTATACAACTAGGTGTGTGCTTGCCATATCCAGCTTTATGTATTAATTTATTTTTTGTTCTTTTTAGCTTTTAAATGATTTACCAGTTAGATTTGCAATATCACAATGGCTGAAACCAGGAGTATCTGCTTATTAGACTGTAGTCTGCTGAAACGTTTGTATTTGCATATCTCCCAGACTCCCACTTTTTATTAGACTGAGACTAACTTCTCACATTAGCAGAATTTAAAGACAAATGCTAAATACAGGACGAGGATAAGCTAAGACAGCAGTCTTGAAAACAAGACAAGCGATCATCATATAAGAAGTAGAATTTGAATTCATTTCAATGAATTAAACCACACAAGCATAACTCATAATACCTGAAAATTTTATTGATATTTAAAAACTGCACTTGTCCTGAATAAGTAACTGTTTGAGAGCCAAAAGATCTGGGTTTTGCTCATGAACAAAGCCAAATAACTTGATTTACTGAAAAATATCAGAGGGCCCTTCAGTTGTTTAGTCTTTACACTTTTACTTCTGCAGTTGTCTGCTTGTATAAACGTGTTTATATGCAGCACATTCAGCCAGGATCTGACTTAAAAATATGTTCTGTGTAAACTAAACATCTCTGCTTTGTGATCATTTCTTTCATGAACAGGAAGGAATGACTGTTCATTTCACATATCCAAATAAATTCACAGACAACAAGGCATTTTGGGATAGATCTTCATTTGCTCCAGAGCTAGAGTAGCATGTGCAAGCTGTTTTGAGGAGGGAGGACTTTGCTTAGTTTTTTGAAGAAAAAACTGCCAGTCTCTTAAGGAGATGAGAAACACTGGTTGCCATGCTTTTACTGACAAAAAAAATGTTAATATCAAGCAATTTCTGTTATTCCTGGAGTCTAGTCTATATCTTTAGAAAGCCAAACCTCTGCTCTTTCGAAAGATGACAAATTAGGCATTCCAGAAATCACACCGAATAACAATCTGTGTGTCATTTTGTTAAGAAAACAAATGCTGAAGTACGGGCAAATGCTTATCTGCAAACTCTCATAGTGTAAGTGCTCTATCAAGCAATTGCAGCAGCCTACAGCGACAAATGTATAACCAACTGAAAGCAAAACATCTGCAGTTTTTTAAACGCCTGACCTTTGAAACAAAGGCAGTCATAACTGCAGAGTTAAAACGCAGTACACACATGGAGTAGGCTGGGCAGGAGCATTTTGGTAGGAATAAAGACATTGGGGAAACATAAAAAACATGGAATGCAGCATTTTAACAGGACAATTGTGAACTTCTAGTATAAGAGTAAGGGAATGAATATCTTTATGCGTCCTGTATAAATATTTGCCTTATTTACAGTCCAGCGGATGATGTTTGCGGGCGAAGCTTGGTGTTTTGGGACCATTGAATTGTTTAGCACTTATATTGTTAACATTTAATTCTTTTACATGTGAAAAATAACCTAATAGAAATGCTTTGCTTGGAAGAGTTTCAGCATCATAATATTGAAGTAGGTTCAACTTATACCGATACATATCTAGAGACCAAATATTATCCCGATATATCGAAGCCTAATTATAATTATTTGAACCCTACTGAATACCTGGTATTATAATTTTAGCATGAACAACTCAACTGTCAAGTTTGCATTAAATGGAATTCTATGACTGTCTGTCAGTAAAGTCCGGTACTATGGGACAAGTTACCTACTTGTCGCTTCTTCCCCAATTTTCTCCATGTTAACTGATCTTTTTTCTAAGTAGTGCATGATCACATTGCTCTTATCCATGCATACATTTGAAAAGTGTTAACATGCATGAACCAGTGCTTTGTACTTGATTGGTTTTACAATCAAGAAACCATTAGGATCTATTACTTCTGGCTACAGTATTTGTTATTTGTATTTGTATTTGAATTGCAATTTCATCCATTTTAGCGGATTTTTACTTAAAGTGTCTTTCTTTCTGGACAGTACAACCGTGTCATTTGATTAAAGATCCCAATTTTCATCTTCTCTGTGGGCTTTTAAGCTGTCCTTGATTTCCCTTGAGCTGTCCTGCTGGTACTACTTTGCAGCACAGCTTATTATATTATATGTTCTGGACATACACACAAGCTAAACTTTGCTTACAGTAATAAGGGAAATATTTGGCCTACTTTTATAATTGTCATGATTAGTTGTGAATTTGCCATTTTCATTTTCACTAACTTAACCAATTCTAAAGACTTTGTTTTTGTGATTGTGTTAGTGTTTATTACTTATTTTTGTTCTCTTGTGAATCCAGTTTCTTTTTATCGAGAGACGCCATTTTGAATTGTTAAGTTTGGTGGTTGCTAATAGCAATGTCAGGGATCATGAACAAGGTGATATTAGATGTTACAGCAGGGGTGGGCAATTATTTTTTATGGTGAGCCACATCAGAATGCCAGCTTATTGAGGAGGGCCGAACACATTCTGCCAACTGTTACATTACGGTAAACATGTTTTTTCTTTTTTTCACTATGATAAAGTTAATATAGACCACATATTCACAGATTTTGTCTGATTTATTGAACCATGGAACACACACACGCACACACACTATAGCATGCTTTCTAACACAACGTACAATTCCTGATTGTGTAATATAAAAAATAAATAAATAACAAATACATTTTACTGCATTAATTACTGATAAAGTATTTTGCTGTCTCTGTACATTTGACAACTTAGTGGTAAGAATAAAGTTTTTGATAAGCTTCAAGTAGCACTCTGAAGTCGGCTATGTTTCCTGATGTTGCTGTTTGCAATACAGCAGACCGATGGTCATCACTGAGAGAAGATCCGTTCCTGGATTTGTTGAATTTCATTACTGAGAATGTCTGTTCACATATGTATGTTGATCCAAAGAGGACAAGCATTCTCTGAGCTAGTCTTCTCGAGTGTAGGAAATTCTCCTTTTTGACAGAATTGTAGAATGTCAGCAATGGCACTGACTTGTGTTCTGGGGGCACTGTCCACATCACATGTAAAAGGAGAGGAGATGGTGAACATTTCAGTTTCCACTGCTTTGAAGTCTTCAAATCGCCTGGAAAATTCACCATGCAGTGACTGGAATATGGTTGCATATCTGTTAAGCCGAGCAGCAGATCGATCCTTCCCTATCAGTGTGGGAAGGTGTGTCAATGTGTGCCTCTCTACTTGTTGAGAGAGAAACAACAGCTTTCTCATGAAGGCCTTGACTAGGCTGGCCATATCATGTGCAAAAAGACCTTTGCCTTGCATTTTTGTATTCCGTTCATTCATAAGTACAGTCACATAAACAGCAAAAGCTAAATCTGATAGCCACTCAGTGCTGCTTAGTTCAGGGGTGTGTTTTCCTTTCGTTTGACAAAACTCCTGAATCTCTGATTTCAGATCCCAGACCTTTTTGAGCACTTTGCCCAAGCTTAGCCTCCTGACAGCTGTGTGGTAGCCCAGATCAGTGTGATCAGCCTCATGCTGCTCAAAACAGTGTAACACACTTTCTCTGATTTAATGCCCTGGCCCTGATGAACTTTACAGGATGTATTACCACATCAACCACATAATTCATTTTCAGCACTGATTTACAGAGGATTGCTGCTGACTTCAATAAGCCTTCTTTAACAAATTCTCCATCAGAAAATGGTTTGCTTCTTTTTGAAATTTTATGAGCTAATATTTTTTACTGTTGCTTTGCTGTATGAAGCTTTGTGAAAAGAGTTTGCTGTTTTTGCAGTTTAGCCAACAATTCCTCTTCAGTCTTCACCTTCTCCTCTTCAGGTAAATTTCTATATTTTCCGGCGTGATTGGTCTTGCAGTGATGGCTCAAATTGTAGTCTTTAAATGCAGCAATGTTCTCTTTGCATACCCAATAGATTGCTTTACCGCTAACCTCCATGAAAAAGTACTAAGGAGTCCAGGATTTGTTAAAAGATCTGTTTTCCACATCAACTTTTCATTTCTTTCCACTCATTTTTGTTGTGTCTCTGCACAAAATGCAGACAGGACGTAGACTAACAACAGTTGTCATTTTCATTTATCCAATATAACATGAACAATCTCTGTGTCACCCCTTTCTCTGATGCAATCTTCCTCAATTTCCCATACATATTAATTTTGATCTGCATCTGCACAGTCACATCTAGCTGTGATATGGACTGACACACCCTAGCAAGTACTTGCTGCCCGCACCTTCTACGGGCCAGACAGGACTAGACCACTGGCCTGCAGGCTGTACTATGCCCAGGTCTGGGATACAGGGTGTAAAGGTCGATGCCTGGTGTCACTTCCTTGTACAGTTTTTCTCAAAAAATTTTTGATAGTTGATTCTCCTTTTCATTTCAGCTTGGTTCATGATTTGTTGCTAGTTATTTTTTGATCTTCCATTTGTGACCTTAGCTTTGTTATTTTGACTCCTGTTTATGTCCCAGTCCTTTCATTGTCTTGTGGCATAACAATAGTATTTTATTGTGATACCAGGGGGGCCAAGCCCCCTGGCGCCTTTGGTACCCAACCCCCAGTTGCGGCCAGAATATTAGTAAAATCTGTAAATGTACAAAAGAAAAAATATTATTTATTGGAGTCACAAAATCACAAAATTCTATAAATTATTTAATGGAGTAAAAATCATGAAATGAGAATGATCTATTTACTCTCTTACCGATTGGAGTATTCCCGTTAAACTGAGGTTCACTATGGTCGATGAGTATTTATGAGACTAAATAAACGATCCATTCATTTTAACTGACATTCTTATAGATAAAAAAAAAAACTTTTTTTTTTTTTTAAATGACTCATTTAAATAACAGGAAAAATCACGTGAAAACTGAAGTGGTATGCAATGGGACATCGTAACTCAACCTTCAGCTAACTAAATCACCTAAATACAAATATTAGTGTTATGAATAGATCATTTTTTTAAATACTTTGTTCCTGTGAAAGAAAGTTTACTCGATCAAAAATAAAAACCACGACTTTCTTGATATTAAAAACCATGACTTTCTTGATATTTTACTTTATAATTTAAAAACGGAATAAGAATCTGAAAATCTAACAATTATGAAAAGAATGATACCAAGCATATATATATTTTTTAAAATAAGCCCGATTTAAAACATGACATAAAAAGTGACATAAAATCATTGCAGTTTTAGGCTTAGGATTTTATATATATAGAGTAGATAATATACCATATATATAAATTTGCAAACATGTGAAGTGTTAAGGGTATTTAAACATAGGATACAATTCAACATTTAAATGCAATAAATATTTGTCACTGACAATTCAAAGTTCTTTATTAATTATATGTAACCAGTAAGTTAGAAATTGCACAAACAGAAAAATCTGCTTTATGAAAGAAACATAAAAATATCACAAAAACAAGTAATGTACAATTACTTGAGTGCTACAATTAATATGCAATAATGTAAAATTACTATCGAGTTGCCCACCAGGAAGTATACCTCCTAGCATTCTAACTTGTGAATATTCAAAGCATTAAAGTATCAATAGTAGACTGAAGAAAATTATCTACTGCTTTGGAAAAGAATGATTATGAATTTTCTTCATCTATTATGAGATTAAATGAACCAATTAAATCGCCTGTGAGAAATAAAGGAAAAATACAATAGTTATTAGCTCAAAATACATTGATGTCTTTGATAAAGATGAATAGAAAAGACATCTGAAATAAACAACACGGCTAAAGAGATTTATTTTATATCCAAGAATAGAAAACCTACCACCTTTTATTGTACTAAATTTTTTAACAAGTGGTTTGATTGAGTAAAACTATTTTTATTACCGTATCTCAAAAGAAAAGGTATCAAATTATTAGATCTCCTAAAAATGTAATTAAAATTAAATTTGCAATTAAACACTTATTAATTAAATATCACGTAATCTAATGAACATTTTTTTTACCCTTCTTGTTCACTGTATACAAAAATGAGGAAACACACTAGAGAAAAACTTTTGTAATCTGGGAAAAAAAAATAAAAGAGAGAAATCGCGATTGACATTAGGTCAATTGGAGATGCACAACACCTTACCATGTCTAATTATACATGCACTGCAATGGACTGGTGCCCCAGACTGGGCTGATTCTTCCATGGGCTCTGTGCTACTAAGAATTGGCCATGGCTTCCAGTTCAAAGCTGTTAATACAGTGTTTAACTTAGCAGTGACCATAAAGAAGCACATCCCATTCCAAAGCTTAATAAAACCAAGCTGAGTGTAGCTAAATCAATCAAAGGGTTACCAGGTGCCTAAGTGAGTTTTATTCAAGCAAACTGCTGCTTTGAAGAAGAAACCTCACTGATGAGAACAAACAAATTGAAATTGCTAGAGCCATTTTGACTGAGACTTTGTTCAGTCTATGAGCAAACAAGACTAATAATATTTAATATCTTAGATATTCATACACACCTGATATTTGACATCAGGAGAGAGATGCATACAAAGAAAAGAGTCTCATTGAAACAGAGTAGCGTTATCAATTTTAATCAGTAAAGTAAAACAATATCTGCTGTATAGGAGCTTAATGTTGCAGGTTGTCGGAGGAACGTATCTACTGGGATATCAGTTTTCTCCAACAATTATATTTCTAACCTTAACAATATTTCTTTCTTATTCTTAGAATTACATTTTCATTATATATTTTGATCGCTACACTTGTCAATTTAACTCTTGTTACAGGAAATGGTATTCCTGTCGAAAACAAGGTGGTGCAGTGATTAGCGCCTCACAGCTTCAGACTTCTGCTTTTGAATCACAGCCCAGTTGATTCCTGTGTAGTGTTTGCACATTTCCCCCATTAGCTTTATGTGTTTCCCTAGTTACTCCTGTTTGCCCTTTATCATGTCACAAACTTGAGTGTTAGGTTAATTAATTGGTGGCTCTCAATTGATCCAGTGTGAGTGAGTGTGGGTACATGTGTTATAATAATAATAATTCATTACATTTATATAGCACTTTTCTCAGTGTTAGTGTGCCATGCTTTGGACTGTGCTTTTATCCAAAGTTGCCCAGATGAGAAACTGGCTCTGTGCAAACTTAAATGAAATACATGGTATTGATGGTATTTGGATAATGGTAGGATATTGTATTTTATGATGTGAAAATTGTTGACTGTTCTCTCAAATCTGTTTCTGTTAATTCCTTTTACATCCTTCAGTTGAAGAGTGTGTCCTGTTGTATGTGATATTATTCCCAAGTTTCTGATATTTTAGTGATGATTTTTAGTGATGATTAAAGGAATTTACACCGGGCTTTTTCTGTTAGTGTTTTGTCTATAAAGATGAAAGGAATACGGTGAACACCAAAAATGACTAGACTATAGCTTATTAGGTTTACTGACTAATTACTTAAGCACAATAAGTTAATTAAAGGCTATAAAAATAATTAAGCCAATAGGCCAAAAAAGTAAAAACGCAAATAAGAAAAAGGCATGTTATAATTTCATGTATTTGTTATTGTTTTTTGCATATTTCAACACCATTTTGGGAAACTGGCAAATGCTATGTTGTGTATATTGACCCAGAACCCAAGTGTTTACACTACCGAGATCAAATGTATAAAGTTTTCCTCAATTTGTCTGTTGTCTATCCGAGTTTGCAGATATATTACAAAGAATTTGTATAAGACTTTTTTATGTTGTTTCTTCATTGTTTCTGAACTCTTTTTCTGATTCTTAGTTTTGACTTTTTATTAGTGCTTTGGGACTTTTGAAAGATAGGATGGGCTTTTGGTTTTGATCTTTGTGTGTGTCCTGGTGTTTCTCTTCTGATCACCTCCATTACTTTTTATAGGTTTATTCTTCTGATAAAAGGCCAAGCATTACAAAAATTTGAGATGTAAAATTCTATAATGGAGAAAAGGCAAAGATACAAAAATACTGTAGTGAAGAGAAAAGGCAAGCAATACAAAATTTCCAAAATGCAAAAAATAACATAATGGATGGGGATACCGCCAAAATACTGTAATGTAGAGAAGGCCAAGCAGAACAATGAGGAAAAGGCCAAGAAAAACCATGCCAGAATACTAAATAAGCCAAGTAATACAAAATGCTAAATAGACCTAGAAGTACTAAAGGCAAAAATACAAAATGGGCTAAAAATACAAAAGGCAAAGCAATACTTTTATGATATGTTTACATTTAAAAATTTTCTTTTTCTGTTCTCCTGGGGCTTTTTCATATTAGTTTTTGGAGCATGTACAGTAGATTTGAATTCTCTTGAAGGTTTTCTTATTTGAAACTTTTTTTTAAGTTAGCTGAAATATTTTTGTATTCTTTTAAAGTCTGTCATAGTTTTCATGGACACCACCATTTTGAAGACGCTGCTGTGTTTGTAAGGAATGACCTCGAAATCCCATCAGCGGGATGGTCATGCAGAGCACTTGATCATCTTAGTTTGAGAAGAAAAGAATAAAGAATTCAGTGTCAATGTCAATTTATTTATATAGCACGTTTAAAACAACATAGGAATGCTGTGGCCAAAGTGCTTTACGATAAAAGAAGGAAAAAAAATAACATAAATAGAAATAAAATAAATAATAAGTGGAAGAAAGATTATAGAATCACAATGAGGAAACCATGGGTATTACTGAAGGTCATGGAAAGCAAGTGAATAGAAATGAGTCTTTAATCTTGTTTTGAACAGTTCAATTGTAGATGACTCCTTTATGTAATGAGGTAAAGAGTTCCAGAGGCGAGGAGCAGCAGCAGCAAAAGCCCTGTCCCCCTTAGTTTTACAAGTTAGAATATCAACAATGATTTAGACTTTTGTTTTTGAATTTGACAACAGTGTTTGTTTGATTTCTTGGTTAGAAACTTTTGCTTGTCTGTTCTACATGTCTCTTCTTTTAGTCTTATAAAAATAACCATTGACTTCACTATCTGTGGCAGGACAGATACACAATCAAAGAATTCCAAACCTCACCTTAGCTAATATAATATTAATTTTTAGTGAAACAGGAAAAGGGAAGCCAATGATAAAGAGCTCCTTGACAGTTATCCTGGAACTTGTGAGACCCTGTAATAGGGCTCAGGTGGCAGCTCAGTTTAAGTATTGAGAGGCCTCACCGCCTTGGGCTTAACATGAAGAAGGAAAGGCAAGAAGCAAAGAAAAATGAAAAAGCCAAGAAACAAGAGAATGATCATTATAATACAGTTAACAAAGAAGGTAATCAATGAAGAATCATCAAAAGCTAACACAAGTACATTTTTTTATAAGGAAAAGAAGATTGACAAACAGCAATGGACAAAACATTAAACCTTTTTTTATTGGACCAGAGTGATCCTATCTTTCTTTTCTTCCTTTTTTGTTTAATTGACCTGCTAGATCTTCTCAGATGGGAGCTTTTTAGCTTGTTTGAATGCCACACATCAGAGGAGGTGTACCGTCATTTACCTCTTTCAGATGTGTCCATCTTCATGCCATTGACAAAGGCAATTTAAATGTACTTGATCTCTTCAGTGCTGCATAAACTCTGGAGTCCTGTGTATTTTGACTCTTCTATATTTTCTTCATCCATGTTTTCCCTAACAATTTATCTTTATTGAGTTGGTGTGAATTTTGCCTTTGCCTTTATTTTTTCACAGTATTGTCTCCTGCTCCATACATATGTTGGTGTTATAACTGTTTGGTGTTGACTTTTTTCATTTCAACCATATTTTTCTCCTCTGTCACTCTCTTCTGTAGAAGGCCATTTCTTAGTAGTCTTCCATGCTTTTTAATTACCTTGTGTTAAAATAACTGTTTACTATGTAAAAAGGGGAAGTTGAATATTTGTTTTGAGCAATGTGATATACAAGGTGTGGCAGACAGCCTGGAAGTCTCCTTAGTTGAAGGACCGGGGGGAAAATGTGCTCAGGCCATTATCTCCCCCAGATCACTGGGTGGCAGGCCCCCTTGGTTGCTACAGCACCACAGATTCCCTCAGGGCATGATGGCAATTGGATTTTGGTGGCCCAGCCCAATTGGGTTCTGGGATTGCCGCTTGGGATACTTCTGAGCCCTACTTCACCGGGCTTCACCTCACCTGGAAGCGCTTTCAGGCCACACTAATGGGCCATACTCGCGGGTATAGTATAAAAGGAGCCATCTGCCACTGCTCCAGGAGCCAGAGTTGGGAGGAGGAAGATGAAGCTGGCTGGGTTGATTGGAGGCAGAGGTAAAGAGAGACAAAGAAAGAGAAGACAAGGTTGTGTGCTTTGGTGGTTATTGTATTGAGCTTTGGTGCTGGGAAATGATTGGGAAGCGTTTCCCATGGCAGAATAGAAGCTTCTATGTGTTGCTGAACTTGTGCCTTTGTCTGTCTGTGTTGGGTTTGGAGAGCTGGAGTGCCCCCTTCAGGCAACAAAAGGTAACCAGAAAATTTTACAACACAACTTTTTATTGCATGTAATTTAGTATACAGTTGTTTTAATATAATTCAATCAACTTTGATAATATTGCATCAGCAGGAAACATGCATGTTTCCCCTTCTTGTACTACCCTATATCCTGCACTTACAGCCACTTCTATAATTCTTCAATAACCTCAGAATAACTCGCAGACTTTTTTTTCTCTAATGGATGGCATCTTTGAGGGCTCTTAAAAGGTGGAAATGTATTTTTAATTGCTTGAGGATGTCTGTTACTGATTTTGTCTCTGCCGCAAGAAATTCATTTGAAGCCAGTTGATTAAAACACACATCCCTGCATGATGCCTTTTTGAGGGCCAACAGCTTCTGTGCTAGGAAATGGATTGTTCTGTGGCCCTGCAGTAACAAGCGTAATATTTCATGTTAACCACAGAATGAGTGGCAGATGTTTCCTGTTAATTTTAACTGAGCTGTTGCTGAATTATTCTGTGAGTCTACGTCTTATGTTTTTTTCTACTGGAGCATTTTTTTGATTTGTTTTTCCTCTATACTCATAAATTTCTTATACACCTGAAGCAAAAGCTAGTACTCAGGTGTTTTATTACTTGCTTTGATCTCTAGAGGTTTAATAGATGTGGTCCATGAAAGATCAGGAAATCAAAATATAAAAGTTGATGTGTTTGTTTTGCTGTCTTCACAATATGGTCTTATACATTCTTCATAAAAATATTTATTCCACCAATCATCTTCACAGCTCTCCTCCAGCTGTTCTTTCTGGCCCAATTTGTGAACATGCTTACCTCTGGAGAAGACATTAATTTGTGGTGTGCTATGAATGCATACTTTTGTTGTTGATTGCTATAAGCGCTCCGCTACAACGGCCTTCAATGAAAAGCAAGAAAATCATGCTATTTTGAAACTTAACTACAGCTTTTTATTTTTTGAATTACGGCTATAAGAATTCCTGGTAGTTGAATTGCAAAGCTCTGCTATCTCAGCTAACGTTTAGTTCTCTTTGGTCAGAACATTTGTTTGTTTTCTTAGGTCGATCAACAGAATACCATTCTGACTTTCATTAACATACTATAATTTGAAAGATCCTCGCTGAATGAAAAAAATACAAGTTAAGCACTTAAACCTAAACTGAACCTGCCACTTTTTAACAAATTGCATATTATATAAGATCATACTGTTGTTAAACTATTCAGCTGTGTACAATTTTTCCTCAAATGTCTATAAAAGCTTTAGCATTTGCAACAGTGGGAATTCTCTCTACTTGGGCCACCTGCTGCTCTTCCTTTTATTAAGCTACGTTGTTTTGTTCTGTGTTTTCTTTGAATGCAAAATCTCAAGCTCCATGCAATGAAAATACTCAACTTTTCTTTTGCACAGCAATACGGTTTTAAATTACAATCCTCTCATTAAAGGTTGTGAACAGAAGCATCAGATGATAAAAGCAGACCAACAAGTGGTTAAATGTCTTTGAAGGTTAGTGGGAGCACAGAGGCTTCTTAATGGAATGAATGGGCTTCAGAGTTAATCATTTCATCTCTAAAAGCGGCAGGCATCCAGTATCCAGGGGTTGTTTTGGTAGACAACTTGGAGTAAAAATCCTGTCAGGCTGAGTTTGGTTTGTCACCTTTTGCAAAGGAGGGAGAAATGAGCAGGTGACCTGCTGTGAAAGAAAAATGGAAGCCAGAAACACCACAATAGGAACCTGCTGAAGATTAAGCAAGGGAAGGAGATATTTTATTTCAGTAGTGTGAATGGCTAGTGCAAGAATAGCTGACTACTACTGAGATTAAGAAGAACTGATTGTTCTCTTCCCTTTTTATCAAAAGGCACATTGTCCAATATGTATTTTTTTCTTTCACTGTCTCTTATTTTCTTTTTATGTAATTGGGCTCAATAAATAAAATATTGTACAGCCTGACTAAGTATGGACCTGTAACAGTACATCTTGTGCCTATCTCTCTGAGCTTAGTTCTAAGATAATCTGTGCATTAGCAATTGCTTGTATTCATACCCCTGGTCAAGTGGCTGCATTTCATCATCTATACATCCATCCATCTGTTCTCAAATTTTCTTAATTTATTTGAGGGCTGTGGGCAACAGGAGCATATGCTGGCAGCATTAGTGCAAGGTGTGAATTAACTCTAAACAAGCACAAATCCATCTCAAGGCACACTCACATGTAGAGTTGCTATTAAACCTAGTGTGCACATTTTTGGGCTATGGATGGAAAATCAGATTATCAGGGTTAAAATCAATGCACACATGAATAATATGGAGAAGCCACACTGTTGGTGTCCAGACAATTCAAACAAAATTCCTAGTGTAAATTATATTTACTATATTTTAAACGCCATATAATGTCCCCATACACAAAATAAATGTCACTCCATTGCTAAGTTGTAATTAGTTTCAGTTAAACTTGGGTGTCAATCATATTTTTGGAGGATATTTGCAAGAGATGTTCCTACCAAAACTTCACACCAGATTCCCAAACACTGCTTTGAACTCAGATTAGATTGTAACCACCTATATAGATTAATGGATCCCAGTCATCTGTAAAATGCCTGTGCACTTATTGTATGACTTGATTAGCATAAATCTATCTATACCCATCAGTGCCCAGGTTAATTCTGAATAAGGAGATGGTGGTTGAGATAGGGATTTCCTTCCATATTACAGTCTGTTTTATCTGACGTATTTAAAAAAAAATATATGTATTTTCTGGTGTCGGTACCATAATGACTAAATAAAAACTTAAGGGGAAGCAACAGATTCTTTTAATTCAGTGGTTTCCATCCTGCACACTGTTTAAGAAGTCAAACACAAATGGTCTGATTTGAAATTCCATCCATCCATCCATCGTCTCCCGCTTATCCGAGGTCGGGTCGCGGGGGAAGCAGCTTGAGCAGAGATGCCCAGTCTTCCCTCTCCCCGGACACTTCTTCTAGCTCTTCCGGGAGAATCCCAAGGCGTTCCCAGGCCAGTCGAGAGACATAGTCCCTCCAACGTGTCCTGGGTCTTCCCCGGGGCCTCCTCCCGGTTAGACGTGCCCGGAACACCTCACCAGGGGGGCGTCCAGGAGGCATCCTGATCAGATGCCCGAGCCACCTCATCTGACTCCTCTCGATGCGGAGGAGCAGCGGCTCTACTCTGAGCCCCTCCCGGATGACTGAGCTTCTCACCCTATCTTTAAGGGAAAGCCCAGACACCCTGCGTAGGAAACTCATTTCAGCCGCTTGTATTCGCGATCTCGTTCTTTCGGTCACTACCCATAGCTCATGACCATAGGTGAGGGTAGGAACATAGATCGACTGGTAAATTGAGAGCTTCGCCTTGCGGCTCAGCTCCTTTTTCACCACGACAGATCGATGCAGCGCCCGCATTACTGCGGATGCCGCACCGATCCACCTGTCGATCTCACGCTCCATTCTTCCCTCACTCGTGAACAAGACCCCGAGATACTTGAACTCCTCCACTTGGGGCAGGATCTCGCTACCAACCCTGAGAGGGCACTCCACCCTTTTCCGGTTGAGGACCATGGTCTCGGATTTGGAGGTGCTGATTCTCATCCCAGCCGCTTCACACTCGGCTGCGAACCGATCCAGAGAGAGCTGAAGATCACGGCCTGATGAAGCAAACAGGACAACATCATCTGCAAAAAGCAGTGACCCAATCCTGAGCCCACCAAACCGGACCCCCTCAACGCCCTGGCTGCGCCTAGAAATTCTGTCCATAAAAGTTATGAACAGAATCGGTGACAAAGGGCAGCCCTGGCGGAGTCCAACTTGCAGTGTGCAGTGTGATTTGAAATTGGATGGCAAATATGCATAACTGCACACAAAATAAAGCTCCACAGCTACAGGAGCAGCACCAGCTACAGTGTAAAAATCTGGCAGTGTGGCATAGTGGCTAAGGCTTTGGTCTTTTGTGGCTTCAAATTCCACTACTGACATTGTGTAACCATGAACAAGTTACTTCACCTGCCTATGCCCTAGTTGGAAAAACAAAAGAAATTTAACCAGATGTATCTCAAACGTTATATGTCACTGAGGATGAAGTCATCAGCCAAATAAGTAAATTGTAAAATCAACTACACATTTAAAGTCCTTGTAGACGCAATGGTATCCTCAGATACAGTACAACAACAATGATAAAATGTATTTCTATTACACATTTTTATATAGGGCATGTAGCTCAAAGTGCTTTGCGAGAGAATAAAGAAAAAAATGCAAGAGAAAAAAATGAAAAACAACAAATTAGAAAATGAATAAATATATGGGTGAATAAGTAAAGTATCAAAAATATTGAATAAGAGCAAATCAATACATACTTAAATAGTACAGTGTGGCCTGAAGGAGGCACTCCAGCTCCTCATACCTGACACAGAGAGGCACAAGGTACACGTCCAGGAACATACACGGCTCTTTATTTGTGTGTGAAGCTACCAGGTGTAAAAGACAACAAGACAAAAGACAAAGAGTTGGGGTGACACCACAACCCCATATATTATCAAGGCAAATAATTTAGAGCCTAAGGACATGAGTCTCAGCTTTAACTGGCCAAGATGGTGACACTTCCTGTTAAGTACAGGCCAGACAGGAAGAGGCTGGTCCATGGGGACCAGAAGTGATGTCAGAGGGACACAGGTTGTCAGTCATCAGTCAGAAGAGGGAGGAAGAGAAGAAGCATTAGTATACATTGCCATCTTGTGGACCAGCGTTGGTGTACCACCATCACCTTTAAACTGTCCCCAAATGCACATGTGTGTGACACAGGCCGGAGTTCACACCCAGTCTTGCAGAATTATGACTGCTGCACTTACAGCATCACCATGCCACACCTATCTCATATAAAGAAGAAGTAAGAAAAGGTGCATCAGAAGATGGCTAGTATTTAGTAGAATTCATTTTGGAGAAAAGCTGGAAGAAATTTACATCTGCTGAATTCTTTAGCCTTTTGCGTGACTCTTCCTGTGTGGTAAAAATTAAGCAAGATCTGGTGATGATACAGCTGAGTTAATTTTTTACTGGTTAAGTTTAAAAATGAAGGTCTACATAGCAAGCTGTATTAAAGCGTTGGCTTCCCTGATGTTCTGAAGACTGAGAGAAGCTGTGACCATCCTAATTACCAAGTAAATTAATTCCTGTGCCGAGAAGTGTTTCAGTGGGTCATACAGCAGTACGAACTTCATTTAAGTGGGCTGAAGAAGTGAATTCCAAAAATAATGGCTTCCAGCAGTGCTGCGGCTTCTACTCTGAGCCATACTGCTGTTTTATGAGCAGCATGACTTTGTACCAGACGAGATTTTACTGTTGAATGCTGCAAATGACTCTTTGTACTGGATGAAAAAACAAAGTGATGTGGAGTAATCTTTCTTTGTTGTTTATTAAGTTGAAACTTTTCCACCTGTTGTTTTCTCTTTCTAGTAATATAAGAATAATTGAAATATCTTATGTCTGACTAAACTATTGTCATAAATGTTAAAGAGCTGCTTACAGTGTTTTGTGTTTGCAAATCATAAAGAACAGAAAAAGAGAATTGTAGGAATGTTTCATGTGTACAATAACAATAATTCAGTTCAGTCCAATTTATTCTTATAGAGCAGTCTTCCACATAATAATTTCATTATTATCTCCGCTACAGGATACAGTGTCCTTCATTATCTTCCCTGTCACTATCTCTTTGCTAGGGGTTGGCTCCCTTTATAAATTTCTCTATCCTCTTCTCTCATATCCTTTCTTCCTCAGCCTCTTTCTTCCCCTCAAACTTTGTCCTGTGGCAGGCCTTCTCCAGAATCTGTTGATCCTTTTCCCCTTGTTTCTCCTTGCCCATACAATCTCAATATACACTATATGGCAAAAACATTGGCAGTAGAATGGGTCATAATGAAGAGCTCAGTAACTTTGAACATGGCACCATTATCATAGGATGCCAACTTTGCTACAAGTCAGTATGTGAAATTCTTGCTCTGCTAGTTCTGCCCTGGTCAGCAGTAATTGATATAATAATAATAATTCATTACATTTATATAGCACTTTTCTCAGTACTCACACAATGATGAAGTGGAAGAATCTAGGAACATTGTTGAGGAACATTACTTTTAAAAGTAACTTAGTTACAGCATGCAATACTAATAAAAAAGAGTAACTATGCTATATACACTACCTGTCAAAAGTTTTAGAACGCCTCAGTTTTTCAAGATTTTCTTCAAATGAAGTCTCTTGAAATACAATGAATGACCTAAAATGCAAACAGTAAACTGGCAGTGGTTTAAATTTAAAGTTCAGGTTAGCAAAAACTGAAAAAAGGAAATATGGGAATATTACAAATGAGCCTTCTTCAAGGAACAACTAGTAACTTACAACCTACAGATGTTCTGCAGCAATTAAGTAAATTAAGTCTTGCAAGCTGAAGCTAACAATTTGCATAGTTGTCCCAATTTCTGTTGATTACTTAAAAGTCCTCTTTCTGTCATAAAGCAGAGTTGGAGCAGACTGTGTTACTACATCCTATGAAGTACTTCTTGCACAATATTACACGGTAGAAAGTTGTAAATTTCAGTAATAATGGCATGAAAATGGCAATTAACAAATGAAATGACTGTTTCAGTGAATACAGTGTCCTACACAATCCAAAGGCAATTGGAAACCGGTAGAAACTCTGATAGGAAGAGATCTGGCAGACCCAAAGTCACAATCCAACCAGAAGACAAGTTTCTCAGGGTCATCAACTTGCAAGATCTGCTCATCACAGAACAACAGTTTCAAGCACTGCTTAACAGTCATCAAACAAGCAAGTCTCAGTTTCTACTGTGAAGAGGAGACTTTCTTCCAGTCTGCAGTAGTCCACAGCTGGTATTTCAAGGCCCTATTTTGTCCTTTAAAGCAGTGGTCCCCAACCTTTTTGACAGCAAGGACCACTTTATTAGATGCAAATTTTTCCACGGACCGGTCGGGGGGGTTGGGGGTCAGTTTTATACACAGTTTACATAACATTTCTATTATTATTAAGTTATTAAGCAGTTCGCATATGTTTGCAACCCGAGATTTTTCTTCTTTTTTTGCATATAACAAAGACATATGCTTTGCATTTGCCATTCCAACAGATTGCACATCACAAACATTAACACTGCTATCTTTTTTTTGTGTCTGCTGTTCTATAGGAGGGTGACAATGAGTTAAATTCCAATGGATGTTTTTCAAATGTTGCCAAGCAATAAGCAAAAGGTATCACCGAAAACCACAGAAAACAAAAACAGTACGAGGAAAGTTCGAAGAAAGAGATTTTTTTTACAATGTTTCTGTTTGGGGGTCGTTGTGCAAATGTGCACAACTGAGCTGCGACCACAGATCTAACTGCTCTGTGGATGATTCGTTCAAGCATTTCAAGGTCACTTCGTTGTAATGAAAGCATCTGCTGAATGTACTTCGTAGTAACGCGATTTCTATAGACTCGTGTGTCATTTGGGGAAACTGTCGGGACCATAAAAATACTTTGTTGTAATACTCTCTCACCTCGGTCTCTCTCCTCTCTCTCTGCGCCTCTGCAAAGCCCCGCCCACCAAGCGTTCTGAAAAGTCTGAGTGAGTCTCCGTTGCCGGCAGTTCTCTCGCAGCCCGGCTGTCAGACGGCTGCGGCCCGGTAGTGGGCCGCGGACCGGGGGTTGGGGACCCCTGCTTTAAAGAATGGCTTTCTTACTGCCACTTGCCCTGCTAAACCTGCAGCACAAAGTGGGTTGTAGGTTGTAAACTATTAGTTGTTCCCTGAAGAAGGCCCATTTGTAATATTCTGATATTTTCTTTTTTTCAGGTTTTGCTAATCTAAACTTTAAATTTAAACCTCTGTCAGTTTACCGCTTACCTTTTCACCATTTTAGGTAATTCGTTGCATTTCAACTGATTAAATTTGAAGAAAAACTGAGTTGTTCTAAAACTTTAGACTGGATGTGTAGTTTCTAATTATAAAATTTAAGGTGTTACAAACAGTGCACTGCTTTTTCTTCATTTGTATGAAAAACTACACGTTTTACATGCGAGCATGTATTATTAAATCCTAAGCCCATATATGAACATTTATGAAATTGAGCAGAAACACAGCCATATTTAATCATTTTCTTGTGTCATAAAGAAGTTTAGTCCTTCATGTGCTGTGAAGTAACTAACATCCATCCATTTTTTTCAACCCCAGTGCAATATCCAAAACATTTGCGGTATGAACATTGGCCACTGCACCACCTGATCACAATACTTTAGTATATCTTTAGCAAATACTGTAGGTGGAATAAATCTTAACAGATATGTTATTAATAGCTTTCTGTTACTGGATTGGGTTCAGCTCACTTTTTTCTGTTTTGCTGTACCATTGTACCATGCAAAGGACCACTGTATCGTCCACCACGTTTGCTTCTTGTTTTACACGCAGTGCTGCTGGAATAATCATGGGCTTCCTGTGACGCTAAACTTGGTGGATTAAGATTACCCCTCAGCTCATGCAGAATCAAATGCATACAAGTATAAACTTCAGTACAGTTCTTTTCCCTTGATTGAATGCTACACATGTGCTTAACCTCTCTTTCACAAGCTATCACCAGACAGCCGGAGCACACACATGCAGGATGTAATCAAATAAATGTAATATTTCTGCAAAATAGTGCAATATTTTTTTTTGTTTGGAGTGATGAAAATAAGCTTCAGTAGTAACACAGTAATACATATCAGTTTTTTTTGTTTACTTCAATAAAATAAGTATTGTGTTACATTACTCATTAATTTCAAAAATAATCTGAATACAATACAATACAATTTATTTTTGTATAGCCCAAAATCACACAAGAAGTGCCGCAATGGGCTTTAACAGGCCTTGCCTCTTGACAGCCCCCCAGCCTTGACTTTCTAAGAAGACAAGGAAAAACTCCCAAAAAAACCTTGTAGGGAAAAATGGAAGAAACCATGGGAAAGGCAGTTCAAAGAGAGACCCCTTTCTAGGTAGGTTGGGCGTGCAGTGGGTGTCAAAAGAAGGGGGTCAATACAATACAATACACAGAATAGAACAAATCCTCAATACAGTATAAAAATAAAAATTTTAGAAGTACGAAGCAGAATTTAACAGTAGATAATATCAAATAATAAGATTTGGATATATTTAGAATCCTGGAGACCTCATCCATCAAGCGGCCTACCCCATTTGGCCATTCCACGGCTGAAACAGTGCTGGGCCAGCCAATCCGATGAAAGGACCCCTCTACCCCACAATTCCTGCGATCCTCCATCAGGGATAACTTTACCTTATGCAGGCAAAACAACTTGACAGGTGGGCCGTAGCACCAAGTACCACATTTGAGTACCGAGAAGAGAAACAGAATAGGTGTGGATTAGTATCCAATTATAACTATCATGTTACTTATGTTTTAGTGCTAATGACTAACAACAGAGATGCAGAGATGTCTGTACAGTTAATCAGCAGCTCTAGTCAGTATGCTATACAGAAGTAGTGAGTCTTCAGCCAGGATTTAAAAGCTGAGACCGAAGGGGCATCTCTTATAGTAGCAGGCAGACCATTCCACAGTTTAGGGGCCCTGTAACTAAAAGCTTGACCTCCCATTGTTATTTTATTAATCCTTGGAACCATAAGCAGACCAGCATCTTGAGATCTTAATGTGTTTGTAAGTCATGATAAGTTCAGACAAGTAAGCCGGACCTTGGCCATTTAATGCTTTATATGTTAAAAGGAAGATTTGGAAATCTGCCCTAAACTACCTGATGCATGTTATTTTTAACCCATAGGTTTTTGTGAATGTCTAAGCTTGTTGGTGTTTTTGAAGGGAGAAGTTGGGTATAAAGTAATTGATGTTATATCTCAGTTCTCCCCCCAATTCCTAATGAAGTACAGGTTAGGTTGGGTGGGTGTGCTTGCATGTGGACTGCTGCCTAATTCTGATGCTGCTGGGATAGGCTCTGGCACCTTGCAAACTTGTAACTGAATAACTGGCTTGATGTTTAGAAATGACAATAAAATTTTGCTTTTTCGTGAAATACTATTAAAGATGTAAACATTGTAAACTGTAATCTTCAGCTTGTTTGTTTCTACCACTAACTGAAAAAATTATCAAATAAGAGGGCTGCTTAATATAGCCTTCTCAAAATCGAAACAAAAAAAGCAAAGTTCTGCAAATGCTTCTGATTATGTTTGAAGGTTTGTCCTTCTTTCTTTTCATGGTCTAAGTAGTTCAATGTCAATTTTACAATAAAGTTGTTTCTCTCTTGAGGATATAAAGCACCTGGTATTAGCAGAATTTCTTTTCCTTCTTTATCTTACAGTGTGTCATTTTAGAGAGCTGTTTTCCATTAGTTTTCCATGTTCGTGTCATTGTAATTGATGTAATGAAGAGCTCTTTGTCCGCATACAACATTCGCCTGCCGGATGTAGTTCTGATATACTGTAATTTACATTTTGCTAATTACATTTGTCAGGACATTACCAAGTTTAATATGAATTACAGGATTATTCCAGTGCATGATGATATCGATCAGTTCCTTTATTATACTGCATGCTGATATTCCTTTAGCAATAAAAAGTCAACTATTATTTTTCATACTTGCCTTGCTGTCTATCTCAGCTATGTTGGTTTTAAAAAGGATGACACTGCATCTACCAATTATTGAATTATTGAAGCTAAGTAGCAATCTATTCATCTACCTTTTTATTTTAACAGGATAAGAAGTGGGTTCTCAATCATGAAGATGTAACACTTGCAGAGCTTCTTGGTAAAGTACGTATTTCATTTCTTATCACAGAATTTTTAATATGATTTTTCCATTTGCAGTTGTAAGATCTGATTTCAAGTGAGCTACAGCATTTGCTATTTTGAAGCAACAGTTTTACCTTATGAAAACCCTGACCATTTTGATCCATGCATCATGTTCATGCAGCATAATTACAGTAATATTAATGAACACTTTGCCTAACACCATAATTCCTCCACTCATCCCCTTGCTCATACTGATGTTTGTTTATCCAGCGACCACAAGCTTTCATTATGTCTGAATTATTGTAAATGGCTTACCCCAAGTGAAAAAGCTACGCCTGATTTATATGTATTGTCTAGCTTGCCAAAACATAACATGGAGAGAATCGGCCTTTTATTTTGTTAAATGTTTCACAGCAAGCACACAAGTTACGCTATCATGTATTTCTGTGTTTTCTAAAGAGGCAGAAAACCATGAATTCGGATTATTCATCTGTAGCATGTGCTTTTTTTTCTGTTCTCCTTCAGAAGCAGAGAAAATTACAAATTGATTTATTCATCTGATTTAGGTATGATGAGATCTGTGACACCGAAAGGCTGCCAAGCATTACCCAGGTGGTCCCTGCATTATGGTGCTGATTGAAAAGAACCCTCTATGTTTGTAAAGTACTCTGAGACCGATGTTTAGAAGCTGCATTATACAAATGATCAAAGTATATTTCAGTTGCACATTAACCCATCACGTAAATGTTGTATTACTAAAACGAGCAGTATCATATAAGGCATGTTTTTAAATGTCAATTCCATATCGTTATTTTTTGCTGTTGTGGAGCAGGCATGATCTCATATAATTTTAATAAAACAACAGTTCACATTTTTTGTAAGGTTTGTGACTATGTGTTTTGACAGTTTGCTTTACTATTTAAAAACAAGTCATATTTTTCATGCTTTGTCTTGAAAAGAAATGTGTGGAAGATTGATTGAATAGGATTTATGGCTGGAAATGATTTTGTTTTATTAGGAATGCAGTGCATATTATATATATTTCAAAAACCTCAGGTTGGTGATAAATATTTCTGTGCAAAATGTTAAGGCTGTAGCTTGTAAAACAAAGCTGTGAATAAAGAACAAAGGAACAAATAAGCTTTATAGTTAGAGAGAATAATTATCTATAAAAATATTAATAAGCAGTTGAGAAAGCATTGATTGTCATCTACAAAATATTCGTCACAAATTTGATTCATTGCATAGATGACCTCAAATATGAAAGTATTTTAATCAATGACTTCAAGCAGGAGCTCATTTATGGAGTGAGGTCGCTGTCAAAAAGTAACTTGTAATAATTTGCGACAAATTTACATTTCACATTTGTGAGTTATGCTTGTGCTTCTCA
Organism: Erpetoichthys calabaricus; assembly: GCF_900747795.2. Taxonomy (NCBI): domain Eukaryota; kingdom Metazoa; phylum Chordata; class Cladistia; order Polypteriformes; family Polypteridae; genus Erpetoichthys; species Erpetoichthys calabaricus. Next base: position 39,121,645 of record NC_041400.2, on the reverse strand, counting down.
AAATTACACTTGCTTCCGAAAATTATGTTTGCGCTTCTGAAAATTACACTTGCTTGTGAAAATTACGAGTACAATTGTCAAGGGTGAACAAACTGTCACACTACCTGGGGGTGCGGGGTGCAGAGCTCAGTGGGGTGTGCACATACATGGGCGGGGTTAGGATTTCACACCCACCCATGTAACGTTCACTGCATTTGCATAGTTAGATGTGGGCAGCTCTGAGTTTGTTGCCCCATCCCATCCTATTTGCTGCTGTGGTGAGATTAACTTGATCTGCCAAAGCGCTTCTTTGCTTTCCTCCTGTAATGATCAGTTCATAAAATGCTGGGCAAGCACCAAAATATTAAGTTACTATACATTTTATCACAGTATAATAGGAAAAAGAATTACTCTGAAAACCACAGATAAGATGGAGTGGGGGTGATTAAATTAGTTGGAGATAAAATTGCTTGAGATACAGCTGATGATACACAGTATACCCAAATGGTTCAAATATGAGAGGAAATGAAGTGAAATCATTTACCTTCATTTGTATGTGCATGTCCCTCTGAGCTTGCACCCCACTCCCTTGAGGAGCGTGACAGTTTGTTCACACTTCAGAACTGTACTTGTAATTTTCAGAAGCGCAAGCGTAATTTGTAGTAGCAATCATAATTTTCAGAAGCACAAGCGTAATCCACATGTGTGAAATGTAAATTTGTCGTAAATTATTACGAGTTATTTTTGACAGCAATCTTACTCCATACATTCTCTGCTCATTACTGCTGACTAGAATGTGCCCAGTGCCGTTTGCTTGCTGCTGCCCACACCACTTATATTCTCTTTGCTCTTGTGATCCTTGCTTGTGCAAATGCTTGCTTCTGTGACTCTCTAAACTACACCATTACAGTATTCTACTTCATAGCTTGATTATCCAGACAAGGAAAGGAAATTCACTGTTCTACTTGTATGACAAAATGAATAAAATTGATAAGATAGCATCCAAAACCTAGAGCTGTGTCTCTGACATAGTAACTTGCAATTTTTCATTACTGTTCACTCATATTCTTAAGTTTGAATACTCCTCACATTCTGTCAAGTGAAAAAGTAAGTACACCCATGGAAGCTTTTGGATTTCTCAAAATATTTGATGAGGGAAAATAGATAAAAGTGACATACTTGAATTAAAACACGAGGAAAAATTGCTTCTCAGTCATTTATTTAACAAAAACATAACAAGTTTATAACAATTTAACAAATATATCTATAGATTTAATGGTTTACTGGGGAAAATAATAAGTACAGCCTTGGCCTCAGAAACAAGTATTTCCCCCTTTAGCAGAAATGACTTCTTGTAGGTGTTTTGCATAACAGTACACCAGTCTCTAACATTGATTTGACTAACTTTTTGTTCACTGTTGCAAGTTATCTGTGGGTTTTCTTACATTCACAGTCCATTTCAAATCACCACACAACATTTTAATGGGATTTAAATCAGGGATTTCTCTAGGCCAGTCCATAACCCTCCATTTCTTCTTTCTACAACATTCCTTGGTGGTTTTGCTAGTGTGCTTTCAGATCATAATTGTGTTGAAAGTTCAATTTCCAGCTCAACCTCAACTTTCAGACAGATGGCCTCACATTCTTCTTAAGCACACATTGATGGATCATGATGTAGAATTCGTATTTAACTCGATTACTGTAAACTGCCCAGGCCCTGAGGTAACAAAGCAACCCTAAGCCATAACATTTCTACCACCATGTTTCGACTGTTAATGTGGCCAAACAATTCTTTAATTCATCTGTTTAGAACACATTGCTGCAGAAGGTCTGGTCTTTCCCTAGATGTTCAATGGCAAACTGTAGTCTTGCGCTAATGTTCTTTTTGGACAGTAAAGGCTTTTTTCCTGGCACACCTCACATTCAGGTCAAAATCTTTCTGATTGTAGATGCATACATTTTGACACCAACTTTTACAAGTGTTACCTAAAGATCCTGCAGTGACATTTTGGGGTACTTGGAGACTTCTTCTAGTATCAAACGGTCAGCTCATGGACTGAATTTGCTGAGACAGCCAATCCTGGACAAGTTAGCAGTTCTTTGAAATCTGTGCCAGTTGTAGATGGTTTTCCTTACAGAGGAATAATTAATGTCAAATAATTTTTCTAAATCCCTTGCCAGACTCATAGGCACCTACAACCTTCTTTCTGCAGACCTTAGAGTGCTCTTTTGATCTTGGCATGGTAACACCCCACATGTCAGTAGCAAAGAAATATCTGCGGTAGGTTCCACCTACGTACTCCCTAAGAAGGTTCTAATCATTAGAAGACCACATTCTTATTCTATAGATATGAAGTGGTGATAAATGTAGGGCGTACTTATTTTTTCCAACATGACATATTTGCAGTTTTGTTAATTTACATTATGAGAATGAATACACCATGTTGATTTTATATGTCATTTGTTCAAGTAGATCATCTTTATCTGTAGGTGTTGTTTGCATGATGATCTAATGTTTGCTTGTTCATATATGTTCAAATAGTCAACAATTTCCATGGGGTGTACTTACTTTTTCACTTGACTGCATATACCAGTGGTGTCAGCTAAACCTGAAAATAGCCTACTCTTTGAATTAAAAAAGTCATTTTTTTCTATGGGCGGTACAGTGGCGCAGTGGTAGTGCTGCTGCCTCGCAGTTAGGAGACCTGGGTTCGCTTCCCGGGTCCTCCCTGCATGGAGTTTGCATGTTCTCTCCGTGTCTGCATGGGTTTCCTCCCACAGTCCAAAGACATGCAGGTTAGGTGTATTGGTGGTCCTAAATTGTCCCTAGTGTGTGCTTGATGTATGTATGTGTGTGCCCTGCGGTGGGCTGGCACCCTGCCTGGGGTTTGTTCCTGCCTTGTGCCCTGTGCTTGCTGGGACTGGCTCCAGCAGACCCCCGTAACCCTGTAGTTAGGATATAGTGGGTTGGATGATGGATAGATGGATTTTTTTCTATTTAATAATTGAGTTCCTTGTTGATGTCTTTCATCCAAAGCACCTAAATTTAAACAAAAGACAAAACTATAATATGTACATGACTAAAACAATTAAAATGATTTTGATTTCTGGCAAAGCTCTTTGGTCAGTCCAGAGAAGAGGTTTTAAAAAATCTTTGTTTGTCTTGTGTTTAGTTTCCATTGTTTCATTTTTCATATAGAGGAATAAAATACTGTATTTTTTAAAAAAGTTTTATGTGTGTGTTAGTCTTTTCCACAATTAAATTGCACTTTGTAGTTTTGCGAAAGAATAGCATGCTGTAGAAAACAAATCCAATCAAGTGAAATAAATCTCTCGGGTCCTAGCATATTGGATTTTGTCTTCTCTACAGGAATTATGAGAGTGTTGGATTCTGTGCTCTAAATAAGCTCCCATGTTGGCAGAGTAGTCTTTTACTTGGTCTGTGGAAAGGTCTTAATGTTGATGCGGTCTTTAATATATATATATATATATATATATATATATATACTATATATTGCCAGCAGTGACTGGAGTTCAAACTAAAACAAGCTATCTTGGCTACATGCTGCATGTAATCCTATGCATAATAATGTAGTCATACTACTCACATCGTTTTGAAATAGTTTTGCTGAGGAGAAGGATGGAAATCATTTTTTTAGCTATATATGTAAAAGGAAGCCTCATTAAATCAATTTTTTCATCTAAAACACCAGCAGCATTATACTGTATGTTTTAAACAATGATTTAAACTGTAGGCTAAAAACAGGAGTAGTGTATCTTCCAAAATGAGACTGATAGGAATATGTTTAATGATTTGTAAGTAAGCTGTTCACAAGCTTTATAGTAGAATATTATATGTAATAAAAATGAGTGAATGAAAACTATTGCTCAAGAACAGTTACTAGAAATTTCTTTTGTTACAACAATTAATATATCAATGGTAACATAAAATTGACAGGATATTGTGCAGTTTTTGATATTATTGTAGCAATAAATACATTAATATTTAAAGCAATTCTTCAGCTTTTAGGATTGCACTTATGCTTCGTCTCTATATATACAAGGGTAAATCAAAAAGTAAAAGCAATTTGAAAATTATGCTCTAACTGCAACACATAGAAGGTGACACAATGCAATACGTCTGCGATGGTTTCTGGGTAATTCGAACACACTGTTAGTCTAGTTGAAGCCAAGGTCATGGACACTCCACAATCGGATTGACCCATTGTTGAACAAGGTGCCATAGTGAGGTTTCTGTGAGCGGAGGGTGCAAAATCTGCTGAAATTCACCCAAGGATGTTGGCTTACTATTGAAGTGAAAAGAGCATGCTTAAAATGTTGAGTTTATTCCATGGTACACGTAAATGTGCAGCTTGTAAAAGTCAATGCTGTATGTAAGAAGTTAAAGGGAACCACAATTCAGTGTAGATTTCTTTTGATCTGAACACTCCAAATCTTTGTAACGGTTCAAGATTACAGATCAAAGTGTTAGATTCAAATCTGACTGAAGCTACCACTTTTACAGGATCTGCTACAGTGTGAAATTATATTTCTGCCATCATTTCCACTAATTACCTGTTCGGATTCAAAAGAATACAGTTTCCTCTACAATTTTGTTTTACAATGAGCATCAACAAAAGCCAAGTTAGTAGGAAAAGCAAGAACTGATCTTCGTCAAGAAAGTTTTACTCCTGTGCAAATGTACTGTATGTAGCATATTCTAGAGTGGGCGGCATGGTGGCACAGCTGGCTCATAGTAAGGATACCATGGTACACTCCCATGTTCTCCCCATGTCTGTGTGGGTTTCCTCCTGTTAGAAGGTTAGGTAGATTGGCAATGCTAAAGTGGCTATGGGGTCTGCATGCACGTGTGTGTTTGGGTGCTCACCTTGCAATGTGCTGGCACCCTGTCCAGTGATTGTTCCTGCCTTGTGCCCAGTGATTGTTAGGTTAGGCTCTAGGCCCACCCCAATGACAATGCTCAAGTTTAAGCACATTTAGAAAATTATGTGGTATGTTCAAGAGTATGGAGCCCTTGTGAATTAATCATATTAGCCCCTGGGTTCTTAACAAAAAATATTGTGTACAGAATGTGAGAGGTGGCCGGCAGCTTATCCCAGCCAACACATCCAGGCTGCTAGATGGAGTCCTCCCTGCAGCATGGAAGTGCCCCGGATTCCCGCAGGGCATCATGAGAGATGGAGTTCGACCTCACAGCCCTGCTGGGTGTCGTGGGTGCCATCGGGTGACTCTGCAGGGAAACTCAGGGATTTTTATTTTCCCTGTAGCCTGGAAGTATTCCCAAGTCACAGGGACGGAAGAACAGAAGTACTTCCGGGCTGAAGAAAAATATAAGTCTTCATCTGACCCGGAAGTGCTATTGAATCACATGGACAGAAAGACAGAAGCACTTCTGGGTCAAGAACTATATAAAAGACTATAGGAAACCCAGCAAGGAGAGCCGGAATTGGGAGGTAGAGTGACGGAGCTGCTGGGAGGAGAGGAGGATTGATTTATTATTTGTATTGTATTATTGATTATTGTGGCGTGTGTGGTGTTTACTGTGGCACAATATCAAAAGGAAAAGAAATTAAAAATATTATTAGTGCTTTTACCTGGTGCCTTGAACGTTTGTCTGCAAGGTTTTCAGGAGCAACAGCGCCCACTAGTGTCACAAGAAACTTACTTCGTACTCAGCATTAAGTCCTTCCTTTATGATATCAGAGCCTAATGTTAAAGTTGATTTTTTAAAGGTAAATGACAATTCAACATGGGTAGAAAGAGTGGCCATGACCTTAGTGCTTTCCCCATTGGCAGAGGTATGTAAAATGTATATTGACCATTTAGAATAAAACCCAGGCATCACCAGGAAACACTGCACATTCCTATAAATGAAACTAAAAATTGATGGGTAGAGAAGATATTAGAACTCTGGCAAAGGCAGAGCTGAATCCACGCTTATTCCTGACTTGCATCACTGGAGAAACAGCCATTGGAGAGAGAAAAAAATAAATTTGTGTACTGTTTTTTAACTTTAATCAGAATTTTAAGATAATCAGCAGCCTTTTTATTTGAATAGACCCAACACATAGAATTTGTAGCTTTATTTGAGCTGTAAGTAGAAGAATTTGAAGATGATAATAAAAAATAAGTGAAAGATGCAAATCGATGCATGTTAACCCCAGTGTTGCGTGTCTGTCCTGCATTTTGTATTCACTACAAATTGCAGAGAGCAGTTTGCATAACATGGCATCATCATTAGCAGTTATGTGTTTTGAATTTAATAAAATTATTAACTTTCCTGCATTATGTATTAGAAAATTAGACATTATTTTGATTTTAAGAACTTGATTAATATTTAAAGGTTTACATATCCTGGTAAGTTATCGTCTTATGAGTTTATGGAAACATTTTTAACTCCATATCAGCAAATAATCAACACTTTACAGGTGCAAATTCTGCCATGTTTGCATTTACATGAAATATGCGTTTAGTTCCTGAGGATTTTACATGGTTGTTTCTGGCAAGAAATTGGGTGTTACATGCCACACATTTGCTACATGTCCTGTCCAGGGTTTGTTCCTGCCTTGCACCCTATGCCGGCTGGGGTAGGCTCCAGCACCCCTCAGCGACCCTGTTCAGGGCAAAGCGAGTTAGAAAATGACTGACATTGGCCATTAATTTAACAACATCACCTCTTACTTCCAAATCATAATTTTACTATGACACGATGCCAGTTGAGTCATTTCTTGCTCTATGTCAAAATGCACCATTACCAATAGTGAAGGCACTGATTATTTTCATGAAGAGTTTGAAGAAGAGATGCGAGTCAAGAGACTAGCAAACATTCTCAGGCAGGAAATGAAATAAACAGTGTACTTTTTGCTCTTTTCCCCATAAACTCAAATGATGGTTAAGTGCTACCTTTATTCCATTTTGCTGCTGATGTCATTTCCTAAATAAAGGCGGCTTCTAAGCAAACAAAGATGGTATTGAAAAGGATGCAAAAGTGTTTCAACTAATTCAAAAAAAAAAAAACTTCAAAAATTCAAAAACGTAAAATGAACCTAAAAAAGTTTACCAAAACACCATACTAGAATAGAAAGTAAATTGTAAGCATATCTTAACACCAAGCAAATGTTTTTCTGTTTAAAATTTTCCAACTACAATTAAGTTTATATTTACGCCTTGTTTCTTTTTCCTCTGGTTTTTGGCTCAAGGTCCTATTTTTCAGTGCAGGTCTAGAAGCCTGGGTTAGATCTTCAGCCCGGTCACTGTCTGTGCAGAATTTCCTTACTCTTCCAATGACTGCATGTGTTTTATCTTTATATTCCATCTTCCTTCAATACCTGGTGACTCTGTTTAGCCAAATATGAGTGACTGAACGCAGGCACATGAGAGTACTTTGCAATGGACTGACCTACTAAGCGTTGGTTCCTGCTTTGCACGGAATACTTTTTAAATAGGCTTCAGCTCCCTCCAGCCCTGTAATTGAAAGCACAGATTTAGAAATTGTAGCAAAAATGGATAATATTTACAGTATAATAAACATAGGCACCATCTATTGGGAATATTTGGTCAGTTTACCCCTTAGTCATAAAGTTGGGGGTAAATGCTCTGAAATCCCAGAGATCTGGCAAAATGACGTTGGTAAGTCGATAGCACATACATTTATGTCTATATGCTGCTACAGGCTATTTATAAAGACAGATGTGTACCTGAACCATCAGCCTAACAGGTAGCCTATGGTGACAGTGAAAGCAAAATCATGATCTTACTAAAGTGGCCTAAAAAATCATATACTATATACTGTATATACAGTAAATGTAGCTTTGATCCCTGAAATAAACTGACTACGTTTAGCTTAATATAATTACAATATTCAATACAATCAAAATTGAATAATTATCTTTAAACTTTCACCTTCATTCCTGTGTTCCCTTTCCACACTCGTGTATGTGGAAAACACAATATCATCATCCAACTAAATCTGAATAAAGATCTTCAAAGCTCGTCAGGAGTGGACATGAGGAGTGTCATCAGTTAATTCAGAAATGGCAGTGAACAATTGGGGATAATATTTGCTAAGTTCTAAATCAAGTTTTAATGTATGCCAATTTGGTAGACATTTATTTTTGACTTTGAATTAAATCAGTCTTTAGCAAAACTTGGTGTAACAGTCAAGTTTGCTTTGCTGATTTTTTTAGTATAATTTTGGAGGGTTACTATTATTATTGTTCTTATTATTGGGTTTGTTTTATGAACAATGAAGTAGTGTACATACAAGTTTTAAGCAAAGAATATAGGTCAGTCTAAAAAACTACAAAATAGCCTTTCAATAAATATTCAAAATCTGCACTCCATTCCAAATCAAAGAACAGTTTTTAATGGTTTGTTTAAATTAAGCATTACTGTGTTCCTTCTGCTGCCGAAACTTTTATAGCAAATCAAAATGTCTAAACTGAAACACTTTGTCAGTGATAGGATGTTGAATGCAGATAACCTAAATTATTATTTATGTTGTAGCCTGTCATTTTATGCTCTCACAATGCTTTATAATAAACACGATGAAACAACACTATTGGCTCCTATACTTTTTACAGACAGCAGCAAGCAAAATAATCCTGATATTTTTCTAACTTATTTATTGGGAGCATTTTGCAATGTTTTATTCTTTTATTTTCTTTTGCATACTAGAAAAATAAGCCTTTAATTTCTTTTTTGAATTGACTGGCTATGACGAGCCTCTTGAGAAAAAGTAAAAAAAAAAAAAAAAATGTCTCAGTGTGAAAGAGCAGAAAGTATCAGTGCACGTCTGACACCTAAATAAATGACTGTTCACTGCTTTTGAATGGTTTTTAAAATTAGATCATGTTTCTTTTGCGCTGAAGCATTTTTGCATAGTTTGTATTTTTTTCACATAAAAGCAACATACAAAATGCAATTATATATGTGTCAGTAAAACAGTGCTGAGCTGGTGTTTTATCTCATTTGATTGTCCCCTGTTTTCCAAGAGAGTTTTTCTATTAAAACCTTCGAATGAATTCTCATTTCAGTCAAGTGGATTTTTATTTTTCACAGCAGTGTTTTTTGTGCAAATTAAACTGTTCACAAACTGCTTAATTTTATTTTAATTATGAGAAAAATAGTTTCATATTAATCTAGTTGTTTTCTTAGCAGCATCAAAGAACTATTCATAAAACCGTTAAATGTCAATTTCTCTATCGGTTAATTGTGCAGAATGAAATTCTAGTCTCAGGTCTTCTGTTTCTTATCATTTTTTTTCAGGGTAATTTTGGTGAAGTGTTTAAAGGAACACTGAAAGATAAAACTCCAGTTGCTGTAAAAACATGTAAAGAAGATTTGCCACAAGAATTAAAAATAAAATTCTTATCTGAAGCAAGGTAATCCAGTTATTTTCATCTTTATAGTTTTGTTCCAATTACTTACTTTCAGTAAATCAAATATTACTTTTCCTTATGTTCTGTTTTCTTTTTTCCATTTTTTATTGTTAAGTCTTAAGATTTATTCAAAAAAGTTAGCAGAATTGTATACATTAGCGCACATGTATTGCGAGAGGTGATGTATACTTGAGCTTAATAACTTTGGCATAGTCTAGGATTGGTTTTCAGGTCCTGTGCTCAATCCAGGCTGCCAAGTTTACTAGTCACATAATCAATCTATTGTTAATAAAGCTCAAAACCAATAAAAGCCTCTGATGTTTAAAGAATTAAAAGAGGGGGCCTATTGGTGAGTACTTGTTTTATTAAATCATGCCCAGGGCATCCATGAAATTTAAGATTTGATTTTAAGGTGGACACCAGGTAAACTTTGAAGTTTATATATTTTGTGTATGGCTCTTAGTGGAACTCCTAGCCAATTACATTTGGACTGTGGTGTTTAATACACAAAAAATCTCAATTTAAAGTCTGTTATGTGTTCTTTGTATCGTTACTATGTTCATAATTTATTTGTTTTATCACAACGTCATTTTGTTTTTCCGGTTTTCCATTTATTTGCAGTTTTTATAGTGTAGGTGCCGTGTTTTGCATCTGTGTAACATCTTTTTTTTTGAGTCTTCTATACTTTAGAAATTAATGGAAAGGTGGACTTTCACCACTCAACAAATGTATGCCCTGTTTGTTTTATTCTTTACCTTTCATTTAAAAAAAGTTTCTTTGATATCAGAGCAGATACAGTAAATTTAAGCAGGAGCTATATAAAATAATTAGTGCCAAGGCAGTTCATTTCAACTGCTTCATTTCAAATTAGAACCTGCACAGTATTGTAGAACTTAAGACAGGTTAATAATATTTTAAGAATGCCACTAGCTGCATCTTCTGATTGTGAGCAGTAAACAACCAGAAATGTTCCATTCAAAGCCAGTCCTGATAACAAAATCAGACGAATTTGTTGGCTCCATTCAGTGTGTCAGTAGCACTCTAAATTTAAGCTAAATGATGGGAGCAGCAAGGAATGTACAACCACCTGACTGTTTTTGTATGGATTTTGCCATTTCAGCTATGCAGTGTGAGATGGCTTTGCTAAAAATGCATGACTTAAGGTGTCAGCATAACACTAGATAATTTCCTAACTTCCGAGAGCATGTAGAAAGTAGAAAATAAGAAATTCTCATTTTTTATGTGAATGAGTCAAGATTTATTTTAAACAACAAAGGAGAAATCATAGAAAATGTATGATGTGTAAGAATATTTTCATAGCATACATATAAAGAGATAAAAAAAAAAACTTAAGTAAAAGGTTGTAGCCCTGAGGGCCTTACCATTTTGACACTAATGTTGTTTTTGATGTTTGAATTTATGAAGGGGTGAACAGACCAGCCATCTGAAAGAAATAGAAAACCATATTGACATGTGTCAGGGCGGGTAGCAATATGCCGAGCACATATACAGTACAGGGGGTCCTCGGGTTACAACGTCTCGACATACGACGTTTCGAGTTTACAACACTCACTCCCATAAAAACTTAAAATTATTGAGATGTGAGAAGGAATAAAGGTAAGGATTTTTGTACACTCATTTTTTCTGTTACTACAGTGTACAGTATAGTATATTTATGTCCTTTTCCTTTTTCTGTGGCTTAGTTGTGTTTTTATTTTCAAGATTATGATTTTGCAGATGTGTTAGGATAGGTAAGTGACTTAGGCTAGGGTGTGTTTCGACTTACACCAAAATTTGGGTTACATCACTGTTGTAGGAACGGAACTGTGTCATAACCCGAGGACCCCCTGTATAGGAAAGAGAGACAGACAGAAGGAAGGAATTAACATGAAATAAACATGCAGAGTTCTTCTGAGATGGTAGTGGCCAGATGACCCATAGCAGAATGACCGGACACAGCAAAAATATTGTTTGGCTGAGAGGTCATATGTCACTAGTGGGGGTGTCACAGCATCCCTAATGATGCAAGAGAGGCAGCAAGTTATTTGTATTGTCCGTTACTTTGTGTTTTCCTTCAATTTTTGTAAGTTCCTAGTTGTGTGATCTATATGTATATAGTCAACACAACATTGTTTATATATTTGGCCTTCTTAGCATTACTGAACATCGGGGAGGTACTATTTCCATTCACAAATCAAATCATTCTTTGTCATGTTTTAAACTTACCATTTAGCCAGATTAATCAGAATTCTGCCTTTTTTTTTGGTTCACTTTCAACGTATAAAATTTGCTTTATTTATTTATGTTTTGCATATAGTTTGATGCTCAAGATGCCATTACACAACCAGAAAACAAGCACTCCAGCCGTTCATCTGTCTACTAACATGTCACAGAGCTTGTCATGCCAGCATGCACATTTTCCCAAAGTCTCTTGTATTGTGCCAGTTTAGAAGGGTTAGGATGGAGAAGAAAATGGGCAGACTCTACATGCATAAGGTCTGGAAAAAAAAATCAAATCCTTGGAGCTAAAATTACTTGATTTAATTAATGCGGTGTTATAGACACACGATTGGGCAGAGCTACATGTGACTAGGAGTTAAATTGAACAAATTTACTGGCAACCTTATTATTTGGGTCCTATCCGTATAGCCTTGATGTAGTTTACCACGAATTAGCTACACTTCAGCAGTGGAACATTGTATAATTGCTCAAGAAAATGTCCAAAATTGAGATGGGCATTTAAATTGTAGTGTGTGTTCTATGTAAATAGCTGGTGATTGTATAGTCCCCATAACCTGCCACTAATAAAAATGTAGAGTGAGCGCACATGATGGAATTGGTGTCATATCCAGATAGACTCCATGTAAACCTGTGCCTAATATTTGTTGTGCCTACAAGGTGCATTGCCCAGACAAGAATTCTTATAGTTTGTTTCACAGTAGAGAGCACTTTCCCTCTGAGAGGTTACTCTAGCCATTTTTTATGCTAGGTCTTTTTATCCAGGATAGTCTGCTGAACCGCAGCATGGGTATTGCCCACTTGCATTTTTAGTTCCAACAGATTCTCCTGAATTACTGCAGGTAAGAGTGAATTTGGGATCATGCTAATATGAGGTAGACTGGACCAGGACATGGTGTATATCAAAGAAACATTTGTAAGATTAATGCCAGAAATCAGAGAGACAGTTGGCAAAACCAAAGCACTTAACCCTAAACCAAGTTGAAATAAGAATTGCCAGAAGTTAAAAACCAGGATACACACTGTTACCAAGACTTAGACACTAAACGATAATAAAAAAAGTCAGAGGAAGGATAGCCAAGAGCCCATACACAAAAGGTGCTATAATCACTAAGAGTTTGCAGATGTCGCACCATTTTTCAAGGTAACAATCCATCTGTAATCGCAGATGCTGCACTGAATGCAGCACAGGATTATAAAGCATCATATGAGTGATGTGGCACAGTGCAGCGTATTTCAACAGCTCAGCTATTACATGTCAAAAGATTACCAAGGGACAAAACAAAGTGGTAATGCAGCAAACTCCAAACATACTGTTAATAAAATTATATTTCCTTGTAGTTAAATAGTAAAGTCAAGCACATAAATGCTGTCATTCTCTGATTTCTAAAGTCCCAAGAAAAACAAAACAGGACAGCAGGTAAGCTTATAACAACCATCATCAGAAGTGATGCACTTACTGTTGAAGATTGCTGAAATTGTGTTGCACTCTTCTTGTAAGACATTATCATAAAACATATGGTCAGGAAAGAATTGTAAGCCTGTTCTATGAGCATGCCAGTACAATTGGGAAAACTCCTGATGAAACACATTTCTGTGTCAGTCAGGATGTCTTTGTGAGCAGTTAAGTCCGCATTTCAGTATCTGGATCATGCATTTAATTTTAATTGTAATGCACTTTTTTTGCCATTGCTAATTCACATAAATCTCCAGTCCCCAGTTCTCCTCAGTACTCAAAATGTCACAGTACCTGAACACACTGTGACTTGCCATGGGATGTGACCGTTTATACAACTTACATAAAAAAGGAATCAAACATTTCTCATTATTTGGAGTTAGGACAGGTCTGAATCCCTTCCACCTGACTTTTATCCTCGCTCAGAATCTTTACCATTTCCATCTGTGGACGAGCTAGTCCTCTTTTAGGGTGCAACAGGGCTGCTTAAGCAGCATTCACAGCGCTACCAGGTGAATATGGGAATATTTAATATATCCCACTTTACGTTCCTCAGAGCCTCTTACATTCTCAGATGTTAGATAGGTAGCCATCAGGTTCTTTACACTCACCCTGTGACATCTCTCAAATTTTCAGCTTGTCAAAAAGGCAATTGAGATGAGCCGGTGCATGGGTCTGTGATGACAGCAGAATCACTTCAAATTAATTTAAGAAAAAAATCCATTTACAAATTAACAGTAATGAACCAGAGGCCATATCTTAACATAAATAATGAATAACAATAAAACATTTTTAATAACATTAAAAAAAAAAACAACCCAGAGTTTCTGTAAAGCCTGACGCATGACATGGCACCGAGAAGCATAGTATTTGAAGCATTTGTTGTTGTTTGTTATGATATTTCCTTTTTTTATTTATAATATCTCATGAGCTTTAGTAAAAAGCTAAATTTCCTCCTTGGAACAAATCAAGTACTTTCTTTGCATCTATCTATCTGTCTGTCTTAAGGGATGTAATGAAAAAGCTGAAACACATTTTGGCATATGGTGCTGCTAGAAGTGTTTAGTTTTGTTAACTTGCCTCTTAGATTATTTAGGAGTTTGCCATTAAAAATTTCCTTTGACACTTAATCTGAAATGAAATGCCCTTCAAGAAATAATTTTGTAAGCTGAAGATCTGTACTTTCTGATTCATATAGCCCAGGGCTAATGTAAATCATATTGTTTATTTTTTTAACTGCTGACATTCATGTTCATAATGCTTTGGTTATTTCCTAGTTATTAAAATCTGAAAACATTTTGGGGCTATCCTTGTACTTTGCAATCAGAACCTATTTCCATGGGTTTAGAGAGTAACTTTAAGGTAATTAGTAGTGTGATTACTTTTTCCAGGAAGTAATGAGTAAAGGAATCCCATTACAGTTTGAGAGAAATAATTAGTAATAAATTACTTTCATTGAATTAACTACCCAACTCTGTCCATGGCCTCCCTCTTTCTCACTGCAGTAGTCTATGAGTAAGCAGTTTCATTGCACAGCTTGTCCCAGTGGGGCTTGTTCTCCCCTGTCTATGCACACACGGCATTATCTGGCCTTGTCAAACTTTTGCCAGACTGAACTGAACGTCCATAACCTTTACTTACTGAACTGTTTCTGCCAACCTGTTTGTATCTCCAAGCTAAGTAGCCTTCCCAGTTGAGTAATACTATAATTATCTCTGTCTTAAAAAATGTCATTAATATGCATAGCCAGCAGTAAGGTCTCTAGAAACACAGTCTAGCCCCCCACTGGGCCAGAAACACAAATGAGGCATTGTGGTTTAATTCTTCTTGAGAAAACATGTTTATGTTAGATACACACAATCATGTAACTCAAATTGCCTTCTATTGTTAGCCACTGCATATTTTCAAAGGTATTTACTGTTTTTATGGATTGAAGAGCTTGTTTGAAGAAATGTAGGATTCTGTTGTGCATAATGGTAAAAATTGTAGACATTTTCCAAATACTGTATTACTAATCCATTTGGTATTTCTTCTTCTTTCAACAGGATACTTAAACAATATGATCACCCAAATATTGTTAAATTAATAGGAGTCTGCACACAAAGACAGCCCATTTATATTGTTATGGAACTCGTACCAGGTAAGATGATATATTGTCAAGAGATGGTTGATCATTTTTAAAATAGATAAGCTTTTTAATGTGTAAAGTGTGAATTTGTTCCTGGAGAAAATTGTATTTGACACAGAAAAATCTAAATTCTATAGAATAAATTTCTAAATTCTGTTTACCTTATAAATTCATTGCTGTTGCTTAGAGAGTCAGATAGGGGGAGGGGTGATGTTAGAGCGCATGAGCTTATTCAGTGCAGCAGGAACAACGCACATGTTGATCTTTTTTTTCTTTCAGTACATGTGCCTTCCCTGTTTATTTGTATATCTCTGCCTGTCTGTCTCTGTATTACGCAGTGCTCTATCTGTCTGTGTGTTATGGATCTTGAAAAAATAAGTTATAAGGACAGTTGTTCATGTTAATTGCAGTCTCAATTGTTAAAAAAATATTTTAAAAGGAGCATCCCACATGAAAATATAACGATCTCATTAACTGACAGTGCATACCAATTTACAAATTTTATGTCCGTTTGAGGTTAAAAAGAAAAAAAGAAGTAACACTTTATCCCCAGCGGGGATTTGAACTCGTGTCTGTGAGGCAGAGCAAAGCTACTCGCTCTGAGAGGCAAATCTTACGCCACGGAAACTGTTGTATGGTGCGTGAAGCTTTTGTGAAAGTGTTTATTTGATCTTTGGAACTTGGGCTTTACACATTCTATAGTTTATGCCTACATTTTGTAACATTTATTACTAAAATATGAAAAAGTTTCTGTTTTAACAATGTGTTTACACAGATTACTGTAGAAACGGTACACACATGAAATGCATGTGTTCCAAATAACGATCTATTATTTCCACTCTAAAACTCCACTTCACTCCCAGACAATCAATCAAGGCATGAGCTGGGAAAAGTGTGTTCACGTTCTAAGTCGGAGGGGGGATGGAATAGCCGGCTGCTGGCAGCTTGTCTTTTATCAGCACATTTAGAGGACAAAAGAGGCTGGTGTGAACGGATTTAAGAAGCGATTTAAGGTGGGCCGGATCTACGAGTTTTTTCGTAGACTCTGGTAATTCTAATGTTAACAGTGTGAAGAAAGCAAATAGAGAAACATAAAGATTTGGGGAGTCCACCCCGTATAATGTAGTAGCAACCTAATATCAAACTTCAAACTGAGTAACCACAAAGGACTGAGTCAAACATGGACTGACTAATAGTGTGAAGGCTTAGGTTTGTATAGGTGAAGGACAGGAAGGGATGGGATCTCGGGTGGAAATGAGGTCTGCAGGAGGGATTGAGGCAGCAGCGGAAGTGGGTGGAGTCTTAGCTGGGTTTTTCTTCAGGTGGTCTGTGGAAGAGGGAGAAAAGGCATTAGTACCATTCATCAATCCCTGGCTCTGCATCTTACTCCTGGTTAAGCCCTTAGACTGCTTCGATGCGCAAGTATGTGACAACAGCTGAAAGTGCAAAAAATTACTATGTAAAGAAAAATCTTGCATTACTCGTGTCACGTAATCCTCAAGTCAGTTATCCATGTCCATTATATCATATCATCATATATATATATATATATATATACCATCATATCCACAAAATAGGCAAAATACTTGAAAAATAAATACAATAAATAGAATAACCAGTGCACGTCATAAACAGAAAACATTCTCATAATATTGCAGTTTTGAATTGAAGATGGGGCTCTTGAGCAATGAATGTGAGGGAGAGGCAGATATTCAGGATATCACATTTGGGTGGAGGATTCCTTTAAACTTCGATTTAAAAGTGTCTGGTAACTACTTTGTTTGGAAGTGAGTTTTATGACCTGAACAGGATCCACTTCTGCACTTTTCATTCATCAGGACTTCATAGCCTATTAAATGTCAGAACAAAATAAAAGAGAGCATCTTTTTAATAGGATTGGGTATCTATCTATCTATCTATCTATCTATCTATCTATCTATCTATCTATCTATCTATCTATCTATCTATCTATCTATCTATCTATCTATCTATCTATCTATCTATCTATCTATCTATCTATCTATCTATCTATCTATCTATCTATCTATCTATCTATCTATCTATCTATCTATTCATTCAAATACACAATGGGATATTAGAAACTTGAAAATACTCCTTAATAGAAGGACCTGGGAGTCATAGTGGACTCATCATTATCAACCTCCAGACAGTGTTCAGAAGCTATTAAGAGGGCTAGCAGAATGTTAGGTTATATAGCACAATATGTGGAGTACAAGGCAAAGGAGGTTATGCTCAAGCTTTGTAATGCACTGGTGAGTGTGGGCTATAAAAAAACATAGCAGTTCAAGACGAAGTCCAGGGAAGCACAGCTAGACTGATTGCAGGACTCCAGGATATGAGTTATAAAGAAAGACTAAAGGAGTTAAACCTTTTTAGTTTAAGCAACAGAGATTAAGAGGTGTCATGATTGAAGTGTTTAAAATTACAAAAGGAATGAGCACAGTGGATCAAGGGCTGTCACTTCAAATTAGTGCAGCAAAACACGGAAACATAGTTGGCAGCTTCTTACGGGTAAATTTCATGAAAATGTTAGGAAGTTTTTCTCACCGAGAAGCAGACAAATTGAATAAGTTACTAAGTAGTGTGGCAAACAGCAGGACTCATAACTCGACTTGATGTTGTTTCAGAAGAATTAGGTGGATAGGATTGGCAAGCTTTTTTGGGCTGAATGGACTGTTTCTATTCAAATGTTTTTATAATGTTCTGATGTTTTCTAATGTCAGATACCCTTGCTTCACAGTTAAGAAAGTCTAAAATGAGTGCATTTTGATAATTTAGAAAGAGCTGCTTTTGAGGGTTGAAAACCCATTCTGGTTCCAAGTTGGTAATTTGGGTATAGAGGATCTAATTTATAAGTTTGTTTATTGATCTATCCTTTCATCTATTTTCTAAGCCTACTTAATCCAAGCTGAGGGGCACAGAGGATCACAACCAATTTTGCTTATTCATTTCACTTGTAAAAAATAAATTATTGTATTTTTATTGCAAAATTGGAGTACTAATGCCTTGCAAGTTCATTTTATGCTTTATAAAAGTGACCAGTATAAATTGTGGATTTGGATTTGGTTCCAAAATGTATCTGATTCATTTTATGTTAAAAACCGAACAAACTAACTTGGACTGTTGTGTGATAGCATTACAAGTTCAGTAGTTGCTGTGTTTGTTCCCTTTCTTGTGTACTGTACTTGTGATATCCATCCATTTTCCAACCCACTGAATCCGAACACAGGGTCACGGGGGTCTGCTGGAGCCAATCCCAGCCAACACAGGGCACAAGGCAGGAACCAATCCTGGGCAGGGTGCCAACCCACCGCAGGACGTACTTTTTGATATTTGTAATTAAACAAAAAATAACAAGTACTAGGCAAATGTACATATTTGCAAAATAGAAATTTCAATTATTTGTTTTAATACTTAATGTTCCTTAACTTTTCAAGAGATCATTACTTTTGTTATTTAACTTATGTGTTTACTATTTCAATAGGTGGTGATTTCCTTTCCTTTTTAAGGAAGAAAAAAGAAGACCTGAAAACAAAACAGCTGGTTAAATTTGCTTTAGATGCTGCTGCAGGAATGGCATATCTTGAGTTAAAAAACTGCATCCACAGGTAAGAACATCTTGTTAAAATAACAATCATGTTTTAACAAGACAAGTCTTGCATGTCCTCTGGGTTCTATAATGTAAAATAAATCAGGTCTACCATGCTGTATAACCTGGTGTCTGCTTAGCTTATCTAAATCTTGCAGTTCAGTGACTTAATAGAAAATGACTTAATATGAAATTTCACCACTTGTCTTTGACTTTGTGTTTTATCTCTGAGTATTCAGATTTCTTACATAACAACCTTTTGGTATCAGTAAGATTTTAGCAGCAAAATAAATAATGTTGACTGTATTGATATATTCTTATACTTGATTTCATTGCTGCAAGTGAATATATGGAAAGTGTTTCAGAATTTTAAATAGCATTCTGTTTTAGAAGTGGCTAGCTGGCAAAATGTGTAATCAAAAGAGTATGTAGTGGTGGATTTACTGTTCTTTAAAAAAATTTTTGTACATTAGACTTTCGTAAAGCTATCACCAAAAATAATTGGAATTCTTTATTAGAAATCATATTTTGTACAAGTAGAAGAAAAATCATACGTAAACAAAATGAGATTGTCATACAGTTTGAAGAACTTTTTCACAAGTATCAATACTTTAAAATTTATTAAAATCAGCATTATGGTTGACATACTAGGCCTAAGTAAATGTTCCTTGAAATAAATCAAATAGATTAAGTCCTTGTTGTTTTCACTATTAGGGTGCTCCATGGTTATTGCCTATGACCAATAAACACTTTTAAACATTAAAGCAAGAATGTAAGTTTCAACATTTACCATATTTAAATGTGAAGTTGCTATCATAACTTATCTATATCCAACATAACGGGGATGACTTAGCTGGGAAGAACCAGATAAGCAGATGTAGAAAAAGGAAACAAAGAGGAATCATCCAGGTGAAGACAAAACACTGTGACAACATTCTTTACCCAGCAATTTTCTACCCAGCTTTCAATTGCTAGACAACAAACTAGTCAACTTTAGAAGAGGACTGGCTTCATGAAGAGATGTCAGAGACAACTAGATAGCTTTTTCGCCTACCATGTACACCTAACTGAATCATCAAATAAAAAAAGAGGTGGTGCTGTGTGAACCCTACAGTATCATTATGAAATATGAATGTTTACATCGTGAGGGGTTATTTATTGTTGCTGGGGACTTCAGCAAAACACATTTTAAGAATATCCACCCTAAAATTCATCAACATGTCACACAGACGTTTTTCACCCATCACCCTGCTGTTGCCTTGGATAAACTACTTCTCAATATTCCTGATTCCACCTTAAAGGAAGAGATTGAAGTGCAAAAAAAAACAATAATGAAAGTGGTTCAGTGTTAGACTAAAGAGCAAGAGGAAAACCTGTATAATTTTATTGACTCTATAAAGTGGGAAATGATTAGAGATTGTTTATCAGATTTGGATGAGTATGCAAGCATAGTCACCAGATGCTTAAAAAATTGTGAACAACTCTGTACCTTTAAAAGCTATCCTTATATTTTGTAATAAGAAACCTTACATTACCAGTGACATTTGAAATGTATTGCATGCAGTAACATGTTTCCTGTCAGCGGCGTGGAAGCATGTAAGAAATGCAGGTATGAGCTCAGAAAAACAAATACAGTTGTTACACAGGTGAGCTGTAGAATGAGTATACTAAAAGCTGTAATTCTTATAAATGTGACTGGATTTTCAGATGCTTAATGGATTACAAATAAAACTCTGCTCAAGTCACATCCAGATTTACTATCCTGGATGAAGGTAGTGTCACAGGTGGCTGGGGGGGGGCGACCTGGCCGGCACACCCCGGTGGACTGGAGAAGGGCTTACGCCTCCCCCAGACCACGTGGGGGCGACCACTCTGGTGGCTATGGGGACCACAGGTGCAGAGCTTGGAAGCTCAACCCTGTAGGGGCCCGTGGTCACCGCCAGGGGCGCTCCAGTGCCTTTGCAGCCCTGGACCTCAGCACTTCCGCCACACCCGGAAGTGCTGGGGGGAAGAGGATCGGGGACACCCGGAGTGTTTCCGGTGCACAGCCGGCACTTCCGCTGCACTGGGGAGTGCCGGCGGAAGATTGTTGGGAGGCACCTGGAGCACATCCGGGTGATTATAAAAGGGGCCACCTCCCTCCATTCGGGGCCTGGAGTCGGGAGTGAAGGAAGGACAAGGTCTGGGAGGAGAGACAAGGAGGCAGCCTGAAGAAAGTGAGGCATTGTTGTTGGCCGGGACTTTATGGCTGTGTGTCACATTTGTAAATAGTAGGATGTACAATAAACGTGTGTTGGGTGACTTCAACGTGTCCGCTTGTCTGTGTCCGGGTCATCTTCCACAGTATATAATATGATGTACAATACATGAACTACCTTTGAGAACTTTTTTACAGATCATGCCCAATGTTTTGTCATCATTTTCTTTTATTTAGGAATGATGAAAGAATTTTTACTGAACAAAATTGTTTTCATTGCCTCTGAAGAATGAAATGTTGCTCCAAGACAAACCTTAAATTCTTCACGAAATTTGCGTTTTTGCAAATTAGGTGTAATTCTTTCTGATGCTTGCATTATTTAGATTGAACGGTAAACAGCCAACAATAGTCATTATTCTAAGTGCTTGGAAGTTAAGCAATGGTATCAGTGACTAATGTGAAGATCTGGAAGCTGAGAGTGAAGTACACGATTGGTGTGACTATAACAAGACCTTATTAACCTGTTTAGTTTAGTTAAGAATTGTGGATCCAAGTTACTTTATCAGCAGTATTGCTTATTTAACTCTTTCAGGGCTGATGTCAACTTTTGTCAAAAGGAGGAGTTGACAATGGTAATCAACTGTAGACTGTGACAAAACCAACCATTATGTTTTTACTTGGAGTCTCGTTGCTAGAAGGAAAATTAGTTTTGTTGGTTTTGACTGAGATTTCCTGTACTCCCATGAGTAGCAAGGCACAAACAATGGCAAAAATGGCCCTGACATCTAGCAAGAGATCAAAGCAGATGCGTAAAGCAGAATATTCTGGGGACGATGTTTTGCCTATTCTCTCTGAACTGGACTGGACTATGACTTGTCGGACTCTGATTTTGATAAAGGTGATCAAAGACATATGTGATGTTCCAGCTTCAGCAGATTGCTGAACAGGTTCAAGTAGCTGACATGCCTATGGCACTGTTCGCCTGGGTGGACTGCCACTTAACAATGATAAAAGGTAGAAACCAGATTGCAATAAACTGCGACAGTGATCACTGCTGCTGCCCCAGCCACACAAAGACAGTCTGGCAGCAAGCCTGCCGCACATTCTTAGAACACTGGCAGCCTCAACATACAACAACATATGTGTTTTGTTGAGTTCTGTGGGAACCCATTGCTTTTCAGAAGACTATATGTTTTGGAAAAAATATTCAGCCCTCAAAGAGTTAATTCTTGTTTTTCCACTTAGAAAAGAGAAATGAAGTTTGAATTGCTTATTTTAAAAAAAGGTGGTACATTTTTGCATTTTTTTTAGAGAACAGAGAATACTGATATCGTTCTTATTTACAAGCCTTTGGTAAAGGGAGCATTTTTGTTATAAAATTCCATTATTAAGTTTGAAAGAGAATGGAATCTGTGTATTGGTAAAATAATTGAAAAAAAGACAATATTTATCACAGATACCAACATAAAGCGTCACGATTTTAGTTCCTGTTGTTGTGGTGTTGTGAAAGTACAACCTATTATACTCATGTAGTTTTATGTAGACTGTACTGTGAGTGTCAGTATGAGTAGTACCTTAGCCTAGACCTTTAGGACAGACAGCTATTTAAGACCCCTAGCTTCTGAACTATGGGGTTGTATAGCATTTGGCTCTTACATTTTTATCTCTTACCGACTTGACATTTAAGACAGTTTTATTTTGCCATCATATTCACACAGGTTTTAACACAGTTGTGTATCTTCTTGCTGGCTTCTGAGATAGCCAGTGATGTTTGGGAAAATGATAAAGGTGACATAAATCCATGTTGAAATTTAAGAATGTCAGTTTTGTAGCCATAATAATCATGAAATCTTGCAAAACCATAATTCCTAATACATCCATCCATCCATTTTCCAACCCGTTGAATCCGAACACAGGGTCACGGGGGCCTGCTGGAGCCAAACCCAGCCAACACAGGGCACAAGGCAGGAAACAATCCTGGGCAGGGTGCCAACCCACCGCAGGACACGCACAAACACACCCACACACCAAGCACACACTAAGGCCAATTCAGAATCGCCAATCCACCTAACCTGCATGTTTTTGGACTGTGGGAGGAAACCAGAGTGCCCGGAGGAAACCCACGCAGACACGGGGAGAACATGCAAACTCCACGCAGAATTCCTAATACATAAATAGGAAAACTCATGTCTTCTGTTTCTTTAATGCTGTACATAATCTGTGAAACAAGTGCCTTCATCTCTGCTGAATGAGGTTACAATTTTGATTTGAAATAAATGAACAAGATGTGTCTTATGGTCCGTACTGTATGTTGTGTTAGTATCTTAAGGCAACTTCTTCTTAAACAACAAACATATTAAATAATTAAAAAAAAAACTTCAAGGTGAGGAGACAGCTCATGATAAACAGAAGTAAGTTTTAGTCTTGTATTATGGTGTACATAAATTGAAAGGCAAGCACATTTTTTTCCAAAATCATACTGAATGGTAAATATTATGCATCAGCATTGAGATATCCGAGCAGTCAGGCAGTTTTGACAACAGATTATGGTATTATCATTGCCACTTTCTCATTCAGGACTAACTCTGCAAAAATAATCAAAAACATCTGGCAGGTTCAACTACAGATGTGCGCTCAGCATTCCTCCGTTACCTTTCATCTTCTGATATTGGACATTCTTTCTGAAAATTTTAGGAATTCATTTTCTGCATCCTCAATCCAGTTTTCAAGTGTGTATCCCAGTTGTTGTACAGCCTTTTAGACACTTGGAAGTTGCTGAGTCACAGCATTTGATCTCCTTCACAATGTAGCTTAACCACAGCAGCACTTCTGCTAACATAATGTGACATACTTTTTTACACATTCAGTTCCTTGGATCGTTATCATAGTGAGATTTTTTGCTTCCGATGTATTTACATTACACAAATGGTGTTGTTTTTGTGTTTATGCAGTTGTATGGCCATGTAGCTTTTGACTCTCAGCTCTGTCAGTGAGCTGACTTTTTTAGCCATGTTATTCACACTTCAAAAAGAGACAGCCATGAGTCCTCTTGGCTGTGGATTTAAATGTGTTCAAAAAAGTTAAAGAGATCATAAATAACTGTTAGTGGCTTCTAGGCGGATCAAATACCCACACACTTATTGATGAACTGTCAATTACTGCAGAAGATGCCTGACGTATCATTACAATGAATTGACATCTGGAAGAGTTTGTCAGTTACAGTGAAATGTGTGAGTTCTCAAACAAAAGTTTTGAAAAGAAGCAATATACACCTCCAGCAATCCTTGTTCACATTTATCTAGTGACAGTTTTTTATTTATTCTCTAAGCCATCCAAAGTAATTTGATGTATTGCTTTTTGAAATCCGCGGGAGAGATGCTTATTTTCCATTTTCATCTTTGAGAAGCATTCTGTTTGTAATTTTCTGCAAAGCTGTTATGCCATGAATGCACAATGAATTCAAAAACAGATTATCTTCCATATTGTGAGCTAGGTGGGTGTGTGTCTTGTTTCTTTTCCCCTTCAGGTAACATTGTGATATTATGTATTTAATAATATGTTTCACAATTATATTAGACGGTGGTTTCAGCATTCTTGAAATTTCAGCTCCCTTGCTGCATTTTGAAATGAAATTCACATTTCCCTATTCAGTTTATAACTTTATTTGTTGTTTGTTTTATGCAGTGGCTTCAAACTCCTAGCACTTAGTCATTCAGTTAATTCATTTCTTATAAAAAAACCTTCAGATATTATGCACTGCTTGTATTCTATAATTTACTTTAAAACTTTCCATACCACACAAAATTATTGTATTATTAAAAGTAACCTGGACAGTTTAATTTTTCATTAGAGTTGCCAGAACTTTTCTTTCCTTTATCCTTTAGTTTCACTTTCAGCAAAATTGTAATACCACTCTCTGTTGCATTTTCTTATTACATATTAAATATGAAATCAAATTACGTGATAAGATGAAAGTGACCTGTAAACACCCGTTTACTATGGAAAGTTAGCTTTCTTCATTTATTTGTGAAATATTGAACAACTACAATGTAAAACAGTACAATGGCAAGTCTGCCTGTTTTGATCACATTGTGGCTTTTAGGAGCCACAAACACGCTAGCCCTTAGATCCCTCTTTCTTTGTGCTTCTCGTTTCCTTTGTTCATCAAATATTGCTTTCCTCTTGTGGATGCTGGATGACATTCTGCCTGGGCATGGGTGCCAGAATTTCCATCGCTTTATATATATAAAGATATGTTGAAATAGTTTACTGTCAAATAAATGCAAAGAGTACACGACAACCACAAGCGTTACCTGGTAGGTAACCACCCATACAATCAGATTGTGACACAGACTACGAATGCCGTGAATATAAAGATATGTGTACACAAAAATTATGCAAAAGCCCCAAAACATTATCTACAGTTATATACCTTAGTACATTTGTCTACCCTGCCATAAAGTTTGAATATTTCACTCATCATTTTCAATGCTGATTACCCTGAAACTATTATTTTCAGTTCTGGAAAGCATGTTAATTTTCTTATAGTCAACAGACATCATATAGAGGTGTGGTGCCCAGCATCCAGTAATGAGCGTGTTAATATTAAATTATTTAATCTGTCTCGATCATGTGCTCTATAGAAAGGAAATGTGTATTCCCAGTTCTTTGTATATTGTGATTAGTCAAAGTCCCTTATGAACTATTAATATGTTGTAATATGTAGTATATACCATACATTCTTTTTGTGTTATTAAACTGCACTACTTGGGTCAAAGCCACTTGTATGTCTCTAGTTAATACACATTTTTAAAGCACAACAAAATGTTATTATGTGTGTAAGTGATATTTGTATTTCATCTATAAAGATTTAGCAATAACACAAAAATTGAATCTCAAGGAATTAAGTATTGATTTAAGTAAAGGATCTGTAACTCCAACATGGATCTCGTTATCCAAGTTAATTCAGCACAGCAGTTGATGGCCGATACATGATGACGAATACCTATAGTCTGCTTCAGTATGCGATGAAATGTCAGACATTTATTATGTGTTGGTGGGCATGAGCTTTCGTATGGCATGCTTGTCCTGCACTGCTTGTCCTACTGGAAGACGTGCACAAATAATTGTTTAATGCCTCAGGGAGGTTGACTCTTTTCAGAAAAAAAGACTAAAAGTTCATTTACAGGGTGGTATTGGGATGGGTGTGAAGGGCTGAGAGGACTGCAGATACATAGACAAAGAAAGACTAACTTTTAAATGTAGTTCCCTTAAATATTGGCAACTTGAAAGGGAGATTAACCAATTTAAAAAAATTTTCAAAAATGCAATTGCTTTAACATTCAAAGTGAAGGAATTAAGCTAGTTGTTTTTATGTGTTCTTTGTATTCAAACGTATGCACTTTTTGCTGGATTTTGACTTTGCAGGCTTTTATAATGTTTCTTAAACATAGCTGCTGTTTTGAACTGTGGGGCTATAAGCTTAAAATCCAGACTGGTGAGGAAACAAGTGGACATTTCTAACATTTAGTCACAAGGAGTTATTGGTATATTTCTTTTTTAAAAAAAAGGCAAAATTGTTGTTTTACTAACTGGACTGTTCCATGATAAATTGTGGACTATTGGTCAAGGGTTTAAATCTAAGTACAAAAGTGTCAGCTAATGTAAATTAAATACCTGGGGAGGAGATGTCGACCCCTGGCTGCATGCAGTTTTCAAGTATAACTCAACGTGCACCAATTTCAGCATCCACAAAAGAAAAAAGCAAACAACTATTCATTGATCATACGTTACTTAAATAGTTTAATCCGCCTGCAAATAATCAAGTATCCTGGATAAACTTTTAGTTTCTCAAGGGAAACTTTCTCTTTCTGACAGCTGTGAACCACCAGGGGGCGTACAGCTCCCCAAACACCCGACACGACAGACACAAGTGCAGCAACACAAACGTTTATTTAGATGGATAAACGCTTCCCAAATCATTCCCCTCAGTAGCGCAGTACAAGAACACAATATATAATGTAACACTTTTCTCTCTTCTATATCTGTCTTTCCTCCTCCACACCTCCACAGGTAAGCTTTGTGCCTCTTCTTCCCAACTATGGCCCTCTCTGTGAGGCAGCTGGCCCCTTTTTAAGCTGCACCAGGGAGCATTCCAGGTGGCTTACTAGGGAGGTCTGGAATTACTCCCAGCTGTGGTGGAAGCCCAAAGTTGGGCTCTGCATGTCCCACTGCTCCCCCTGGCAGCATCCACGGAACCCAACAGGGTTGTGCCAACAAATAGTAATTCCCGTACAGCCCTGTGGGAATCCAAGGCGCCGTTGCAACCCAGGGAGGCTGTCAAGTAGCAGTTCAGGGGGGATAGCGCCCTTCAAAAGCCATCTCCCCCTGTCCTTCCAATAAGGAGGCGTCCAGGCCAGGTAAAAACGCCAGCCATCCCTCACACAGCACTGAATAAAGTTTCCATCAGTGGGCTTCTCATCTGCAAAATTTATAGAGATTTACAACATTTACATTTACAACAGAGACCCACAGCACCACAGTGATGCTCTGAAATCATTCCTTCATTTGCTGATGCAAATTCTACTAGATTTGTCAGGTTGTCTAATCTTTGTTGAATGAGATTTTGTGTTTGAAATTAAAGATAATTTGCATCAAGGTGTAAACGTTTCACTAGCTCCGTTGTTTCATTTACTTGTGGTGTCCCCCTCATGCTTGTGAATTGCAACTTGTCAGATTTATTTGCTTGTCATAATTACAAGTTACTGTTTTTACTTTCACATCTGTTGCATAATTCATCGCTTACGTTTGTTCTCCTTGTACACTTTGCTGCAGCTTCACTTCCTAATTTTGGGTTTTATTGTTTAGCCAATTTGGTTTGCCAAATTTGATGCACACTTCTGTCTTCTTTGCATCTTTATTTTTGTTTGACATCACTCATTGCTTAAATATGCCTGAAGATTTGGTCATAGTGCTAATTTGAAAGCAAATTTCTCGGTTTACCTACTACAAAAATTCCTTTAATTGTAACTGCTGGATGGATACAAATCAGCTTATATTATCTGGAATTCTCAATAGCCTTTCTAATGTTTACAATTTGTCATTTATTGAAATAAGAAATGGGATACATTGTATTCTTATGTACAGTATATTATTAAATACAATAGGTCCCAAAAGAAACATCACAAGTGTTAATGCCAAACAGTGTAACTACTGGACATATAATATTACACTGTTTGAAAAATTATAGTAAATAAAAAGACTGGTAGAGGAAGTACTAATCCCATTGGAGCCCTTTGAATGTCACACAGAGGCATGTAGCTTATGGTCTGACTGCAGTGGTCTCAAACTTGAGTCCTGAGAGACCACAGTGCCCACCTTACAGCTGTTATTAGAATTTGTTATTTTTTCACACAATTTATTTCTGCTGTCATTTTGCTGTATTAATGAGGGAGGATCATTAGAATATTTAATGGATTTGAATGAGATTAGTATTCCTGCTACCATTCGTTTTTATTGCCTTTATTCTTTCTATTTAAGTTTCCTTTTATTATGCTACAGTAAAATATCAGTTTGTCTGTTTCTTCAATTATGTGGCATTTGCTATAATATTCGTAATGGCATTGATAATGTTTGTGGTGTGCCTTCAATTGGAATGAAAAATGCAAAGCATTTTGTTACTACATGCATTATAAATGATGGTGCATTACAAACACTAATGTTGAATATGTTCAACAGAGCGTTACTAATGGACATCCATACATTGACTTACAATATACTGTATAGATAAATTAACTACAAGAGGTCCTAAGAATGGTGGCCAATGGTTTGTGATTTCTGTCCAGAAACAATTGGAAGTGCATGTGTGGTGCCACACTAGCAATGCTCTGTGGTGAATGCTTAGACAAATTACTTCAAATTGGCAGATTCCTACTGTGTATGTTCACAAACAACGTCTGCTTCTCCCTGTACATTTTGCGCTTCCTCCAAAGTGGTTAAGGTTCCCCATCTCCTTGCTTTAAACTACAGGCTCTGCATGAATGATTTAGGCAGTATGCAGAGTAAGCATACTTTTTATATTCAAACTGCATTCCAGATTCTCATATTTCTGTTATAATTATTACATCCATTTTAACTTTTTGGTCTCGGCTGCATCTGGCTCAAAGCAGTAAATAGCCCAGAACATAACAATAGTCCATTATTTACATTATAATATGCATTATTACCCAGGATGCAGATGACTCACTTGTAGTTATTTAGTTGCCAGGGGGTTGCTATCTTCAGTGCACATTAATGTTGGTTAGTAAATTTGCTTAAACTAATAGTAACTCCGCAAGATATCTTTTTTTAAGTCAACAGATAACTGTTCCACATCTGTAATTCAGTTTAATTTCAGTATGTATAAAGAAAGTGTGTTGGTATGAAACTGTACGGCTAATTTGTGTTCTTTTAATTATATATTGATTTGTATATAATTGAATTTTTACCTAAAGTAACTTTAAAGAATGTAAATTAATTTTTAGTATATTTTATTTTAGTATTATTACTTGTTAGAGAAAGTGTAGATTCTTGCAGAATGACTATTACAGTTCAGTTCTTTAGCTCAGTTTGGTAGAAGGCTGTATCTTGGACATTCTTTAAGCAAATTAAGCACACCTGAGCAATAACTTAATGCATAATATATGCTGTGATATATGGCCCTCAGTTTATCCCGGCCAATACCCCCACATCGCTAGATGGAGCTCTCCCTGCAACATGGAGGGGCCCCGAATTCCAGCAGGGCATCATGGACGTTGGAGTTCTTCTTCACAGCCCTGCTGGATACCGTGGGGGCCGCCAGGGGATGCTGCAGGGAGACCCAACAACCTGTACTTTCCGTATAGCCTGGAAGTACTTCCCAGTCACGGGAACGGAAGAAATTATGTACCTCTGGGCTGAAGAAAGAAGAGTTTTGATCTGACCCGGAAGTGCTAGGAAGTCACGTGGACTGAGGGACAGAAGCACTTCCGTGTCAAGGAGTTTAAAAGGACTGTGGGAGATCCCAGCAGTGAGCCGAGTTGGGAGGAAGGGTGACTGAGGTGCTGGGAGTGGAGGATTAGTGTATTGTGTTATTAATTATTGAATTATTATTGAGTACTGTGGAGTGGAGCTGCTTTGTGCACATTATTATAAAAATAAATCTAATATTGGACTTTTACCTGGTGTCAAGAACATGTTGTCTGAGGGTTCAAGGGGTCGACAGTGCACCCCTATCTACCACAGTGGCGTAGCCGGCAGGATACTCTGGCCATCTATTTGGCAGAGGACCTGAAAGAAATTTCTGTAGACAGAACCCAAAAGACAGCGTTGTGACACGCAGGAAATAAATCGCCGAAACCCTAGTCACCAAGACCGTCATGGGAAAAAAGAACGCTAAGCGGAGGTCCAGCGCCTAACGTCATATGCGCTCAATACGAGCCACGGAGCAACTACGTGTGCCAGGAGAAGCTTCCGGAAGACAACGACTGCTGGAGTATTATGGAGTGGAGGTGCTTTGTGCACATTATTATAAAAATAAATATAATATTGGACTTTTACCTGGTGTCAAGAACGTGTTCTCTGAGGGTTCAAGGGGTCGACAGTGCGTCCCTATCTATCACAATGCATAAAAAATTTACTATATACAAATATTAGTAATTGAAGAAACGTTTCTGAATTTGAAGTATCCCTTGAGATTAAGCTGTTGCTGTCTTGATCTCCATGCCTTTCTACTGTAGTCCATCTTTTCACTTCTGTTCACTCATACTTACTCTTCATCTCTGCACTCACTGTCTTCTCTGCTCATGCTGACATTCTGCATCACTCCACCATTGTCAATGTCTGAGTTTATATGTCCTCATTATCCTCTGCTGTACAGTAGTAAATTTCCAACAGCTCTTTTTCCTACTTATGTTCTTTGTAGTCATTTAAACAGCCTGATTGCCTCTGAAAATGCTTGTGCTTTCGGCTTTCCCGGTGCCTGGTCTAGTATGAGTATTCAGCAGTGTTGGATCGGTTCTAAAACTTTAACTTCGGTATTAATATTGGCTTTCAAACCTCACTACTGATACCAAAACAGTTTTGAAGCAAATAACAGACAACACCATACACTCTTGTTTTAGTCCAGCCTCCGTGGTCTTCCTCACAATTAGCTCGCCTCCCTGGTGTGCAGTGCTACTTGGCACTTCCCTCCTGAGAGCCAGTAATGGGGGAGAATCCCCCATGAAATTTCAGTGAACTGCAATAGTAAATGTTGTTAAAAAAATTCCAAAATGCTGCTACTGAACCAGTATTTTTCCAGTACCAGTGTACCACACAACACAAGTGTGCACATGAGTACACTTTGTAATGGACCATGAACTAAATAAGCATTTTTTGGTTGAAGAGATGGACATCCTTAGGCAGTCATCATGGATTACGGCTTTACTTAAAGCAGTGTACATAGAGTCACAAAATACCAAGCAGCATGCATACAGCATGCAACAACCTAGAAGATGTAGGCATCAGAGATAACCTACAAAACTGGACCTTAAGTTGGTAAACCGGCAGGAGAGAAAGCGTACAGATAAGATTAGAATGCTCCACATGGAGTGAGGTCATCAGTGAAGTTCCTCAGTGGTCTGTCCCTGGACCATTACTTTTTCTGGTTTAAATTAATGACATTGATTCTTGTGTTGTTAGTAAAGTTGTGGAATTCACAGATGATACTAAAATTGAAGGAATGGCAGACACTGAGGTGTCAACAAAAATAATTCAAAAAGACCTGGAAACCTTCAGGACTAGGTGAACACCTGAAAAATGCAGTTTAGTGTAGTGAAGGTGCACTAATTTCAGCATCCATAAAAGAAAAAAGCAAATAGCTGTTCATTGATCATATGTTATTTAAAAAGTTTAAGTGGCTACACATGGGCAAAAGGAACATTAATTATAAATACAAGATGGGAAACACTGTCATGCAGGAAGCAACCTCTAGATTTAGGGGTATACGTTGATGCAAGATTTTCATTAACTAAGTAATGTGCAGAAGCAGTTAAAAAGACAAATAAAATGTATTTTATATCATGAATTTAAGTCATGGAACGTTATGCTCAAACCATATAATGTTCACCACGGCATAAGACAGACATATCAGTACTTGAAGCTGTGCAGAGGAGAGCAACCAAGTGCATCCCAGGACTTAAGGACATGTCTTACTCAGACAGACTCCGAGAACTAAACCTGTTTAGTCTCGAGCAGAGGAAAACTGTGTGGGGACCTAATCCAGGTATTTTAAATCCTCAAAGGCATTGATAAAGTAGATCCAGCAGCATTCTTTCAGCTTAAGGGTGAACCACATACTCGAGGACACAAGTGGGAATTAAGGGGAAGTGTATTTAAAACTGAAGCTAGGAAGCATTTCTTTATGCAAAGATATGTGGGACTCGGGAACAAACTACCAAGACATACAGTTGAAGCAGAAACCTTGACAACCTTTAAAAAGAATCTGGATGGGATTTGGGACAGCTGAGCTATTAGTTAAACAAATGGGCTTGATGGACTGAATGGTCTCTTCTCATTTGTCTAATTTCTTACGTTATTATGTTCTTAATAATAATTTAATGGAATTTACCAAGTAAACGAATGATCTGTAAGATGTACATCTGCTCCTCTATGAATGTCAGAAATACTCTTCAGGGATACTCTTCTTATATACATAGTTGACATAATTGATAGTGTTCTGTCTCCTTGTCATAAGGCTTGGCATCACCCTCATTGAACAATTCATCACACTTTACATACCACTTAATTAATATTCTTCATTTTTTCCATTAAGATCAATTACAGTAATACTACTTTTGCACTTCACTTTATGACTCTGACATATTTTGGGCTTTTGCATTTACATATTTTCAATTGATGTGCCACTTAACCACTAAATTGACTTTTTGCAAATATGATTATATCTGTGCCTAGATTAGAGATGACACGTCAGTCTCTAATTTGCAGATCTTTTGTTTCCCACCATTACATACAGATTTTTACAGCAGAGAATGATAAAAATCCAAGAATGATTTGAAAAAGTTCACAATATCTCTTAAATTTGTCTTGTTAGTTGGCTTGTGCCCACGAGTGTGCCTAGTGATTTATTAACTGGATAGACCAGCTCACTGCAACCCTGTATTGAAAAAAGCACTTGTTAGAAATCAGGTGCTAACACCTAAAGGCGCTATACAGCATTTTTCACATGTTATGCTATGTGAATTTTCCAGAATCAGCTAATAGACAATAGTAACATAAGCGATTTATGTATTGTGAAAGTGTAGAGCTGCTGCACAAATGAAACCTGTTATTAATAGTAATATATGTATTTTCCTCAAGCCTTCCCTTTTTATGTAGAGGTCACAGTCCTTGGACTGAAGTGGTAGATTCAGACAGAGCATGAGAATTAAAATGGAGATTAGGACTGAGTCAATCGGTGAATTTTCAAAATGCTTTTCAGTTTGCTTGAAATTAATTTGGACAAAGCCTTGGTTTATGTTGCAGTCATTTCATTAATATAGACATCTTAACAGTTTAACAGCGAGAAAAATACCCAAACAATAAAGCTCTTTATTATTTATTTTAATCCATAATATTTTTTTCCACTTCTCAGGCATTCTTAATATAATAAATCAACTCCTAGGTTATAGGTGCTAACTTATCATTTTGTTTGATGTTCCATGGTTGCCATCACCTGAGTGTGTGTTCTCTTATGAGCTTTATGTATTGGGAATTGCATTAAATGCCAACCTTCACAGTATAAACCTGGAACAAAAAAAGATGAGCTTGTTGCACAGATGAGCTGTTTGGTTCATCTTCATTATAATTTTAAACATGCACGTGTGTAAAATTACTCAGCCTTTGAGAATAGTGGCCTTCATTCATCTTTGGATTCATCTTTCATGCCAACTTCATCCACAGTTCATTTGTTGGGGTCATCAACAATGCAAGTGTCAGTTAAAGATCATGGTAGGTAAAGATGGTGGAAACATCAATATAGCCAAGTACTGAAATATTTCAAAATAATATCAAGATTTTTTGTTTGCATTTTTGCCACTTACAAGTACAGGGATCTCTCTAGTACTTTTAATGTTACATTCTCATACTTTCTTTTATAAGAAGTGTAGGGAAAGTATTGGAATCGTCCAAAGAGCTGATGTCAATATTATGATGAATCTCAACACTTACACCTCCCTGACTTTCTCGTATATGAAGTATAGGGAAAGTATTGGAATCCTCCAAAAATTCCATTTCGAGATTTTAATTAATCTCGATGTTTTAGATCTCCCTGAGTCTGAAAATAACATTTTTGGAATTATGTCTGTGTGTTTGTCTCTGTGTGTATATATGTACAGTAAACCCTCGTTTATCACGGTTAATCCATTCTAGACTCTACTGCGATAAAGGATTCTTTATTTATAAATCGAATATTTTCGCAGTTAGAGCATAGAAAACCTGTTTACGGCCTTCTAAATACATTTTTTAACATTATTAGAGCCCTCTAGACATGACATAACACCCTTTAGTCAAAAGTTTAAACTGTGCTCCATGACGAGACAGAGATGACAGTTCCGTCTCACAATTAAAAGAATGCAAACATATCTTCCTCTTCAAAGGAGTGCGCGTCAGGAGCAGAGAATGTCAGAGAGAGAGAGAGAGAGACAGAGAGAGAGAAAAGCAAACAATCAAAAATCAATAGGTCTGTTTGGGCTTTTAAGTATGCGAAGCACCACCGGACAAAGCAGCTGCAAGGAAGGGAGCAATGTGAAGGTAGTCTTTCAGCATTTTTTAGAGGAGCGTCCGTATCCTCTAGGCCAGTGTGCAAACAGCCCCTCTTCTCACACCTACTCCGTCAGGAGCAGAGAATGTCAGAGAGAGTGAGAGAGAGAGAGAGAAAAGCAAACAATCAGTAATCAATACATGCTGTTCGGGCTTTCAAGTATGCGAAGCACCGTGTGGGAAGCATATTGTATATCATTGAAGAGCTTCTCAGCCATCTGCCAATAGTGTCCCTTGTATGAAATCAACTGGGCAAACCAACTGAGGAAGCATGTGCAATAAATTAAAAGACCCATTGTCCACAGAAATCCGCGAACCAGCAAAAAATCTGTGATATATATTTAGATATGCTTCATTTAAAATCCGCGATGGAGTGAAGCCGCGAAAGTCGAAGCGCGATATAGCAAGGGATCAATGTAAACACGATAACTTGAGTACGCTTTCACTTAGGTCAACCAACTTTTGCATACAAGTATTAAGTACAAAATGAAGATTTCTATCAACTTTTGGGCTATTTCCGTTAACCAGAAGTGGTACTTTAACTTTTATTGTTTAAACGGTGGGGCACACAGTAAGATCAATATGCTTCCTTAAAAAGGACACAAAATGTTTGACTTACACATAAAACAGAACATATACAGTGGATTCAGGAATTATTCCAACCCCTTCACTTTCTGCACACTTTATTGTGTTGTAGATTTAATTTTAAACAGATAAATTTGCCATTTTGACGATCTATCTTCAATCAATAACCCATAATGACAAAGTGAAAACATGTTTTCAGAAAGGTTTGCAAATTTATTAAAAAATCCAAAACTGAAATATATTATTAATTGAAGTATTTGCACCCCTAATTCAGTACTTTGTAGAACCCTTCTTGGCAGTAATTACAGCTTTGAATCCTCTTGCGTAAATCTCTACAAGGTTTGCAAACCTGGATTTGGGCAGTTTATCCCATTCTTCCTGGCAGATCTTCTCTAGTTCCATTTATTTTGGACAAGAAACTTCCATAAACTGCCATTTTCAGGTCTCTCCACAGATGTCCTATGGGGTTTAAGTCTGATTTTGGCTGCGTCACTCAAGGGCAGCCTCTCTGCCATAAACACCTGATTGAAGGAGTGCTGCTGAGATGGTCATCCCTAGACCAGGTTCTCTCATCCCAGCAGAGGACTTCAGAAACTCTGTTAGTGTCACCACTGGGATTTTGGTTATCTCCCTGACCAAGGCCTTTCTTACCTTGTTTCTCGGTTTGGAAGGACAGCAAAATCTAAGAAGAGTACTAGTGGTTCCAGACATCTTTCATTTCATAATTATTGAGGTCACTGTGCTCCTGAAAACACTCAAAGCTTTATAAATCGTTTTATACCTTTGCCCTGATCTGTGCCTCACCATAAATTTACCAGAAAGTTCCTTGGATTTCAATGTTTGTTTTTTGTCTTGAAAAGCGGTATAAATTGTGAGACCTTATACACACAAGTGTGTGCCTTTCTATATGATGTTCAATCAAATCGGTTTGACACAAGTGAACTTCAGTCAAATTTTAAACACATCTGAAAGAGAACTAAAGCAAACAGGATGCCCCAGAACTCAATTTGGAGTGCCCAAGCAAAGGGTCTGGATACTTGCATCAATGAGAGATTTCCGTTTTTAATTTTTAATAAAGTTGTAAATCTTTTTGAAAGCATGTTTTCATTTTGTCATTACAGGTTATTGAGTGTACAGTAGATTGAATGACATAAGTGCTAAATTTATTTATTTTAAATTAAATCTATAACACAAAGTGTGCAAAAAGCGAAGGGGTCTGAATATTTCCTGAATTCGCAGTATGTTTAGCTGGTAATGACGTCAGTATTTGTTTAATAATTTTATGATCAAATCCTTGTAAAAATCATCCATGAAGAATACCACCAAACAAAGAGAACTGGTACACCTTTTTACAATTAGAACAAAACCTCCAGCTCTGTTTGTTCAGCGGGATATGTTAAGTAGCTAAAAAAAAAAAAGTATTTATTAATTAATACACTCTGAGTCAATAAATGGTTACTGTAATTACAGACTGGATTGACAAGAGGCTTTACTTTTTTTACACTCATTCTGGATGTGGAAACTGTGAAGGTTCATCTGCAGAGTTGGAAGAGAAAACAATAAAACTGAATATTGCTTGGCCTTCCATTTTTTGTTAATAGTTTCATGATATTTTAAACCAAGAAAAAAGTAGAAGAGCCACAGGAAACATTGTTAGTATGTAACCTCAAACATATTGAGAGAAAGTGTTGAGTGAGAGGATGGCAACTTGTAAATAGTCCTCTTGTGAATAATTTTAAATTCCATTTAATCAAGAAACCACAGCTAAAAATACTCATAATATTTGACCACAGTGTTCACAATCTCCTTGATGCTTGATTGAGAGAGAGAGAGGTTGGGAGCATGCGCTGATTACAGCTCATTGTCGCACCCACCACACGGTAAACCATCCGGATTGAGATCCATGTTTAGCTGTGCAACGGGTGACACCTCAGCAACACACTGAACAGTATGCGGTTTTTTACAGTGGCTGGAGTGTCAATCCTGCCACCCAACCCCATGCTTGATAGGCGGAGAAGAAAATCTCACCTGAGCTGCAGTAAAGTTCCAAAGGCAAAAAAAAAAGTCCATAAAATACATTTGATTAAATTAAACTAAAAAGGAAGGGGTTGCTTGAGTATCATAGGATCTCAACCCCCCCAACGCAATAGTTTTTTTAACTGAGTTGTCATTTTCATCATTATCGTTTTCATTCCACTTATCTGGATTTGCTGTATTTTGCTTGAGTATAAAAGATGAATAATTTACTGAGAATAAGCATACTACTTCTCTTTGTGTCTCTAAGCAATATACTACACATTTATATTGTCTGAAGATTTTTAAATATGTTTGTGTATATTCAAATAATATTTTTTGTTTGAAACATTCCAATCTTCATTATAGGTTGATGATGTACTATAGACAAAATAGTTTTTCACAAGGATTCACTTAGAGCTAAATTTGGACAAAGTGCCTGTCATGAGGGTCATTTTCTGTCATTTTTTCTAAACTCTCTGTATGTTATTAAATTATGCTATACTTGTTTTTGGGGTTATTCATACATGGCGAATCCATTTCTTATAATTACTTTCTTGATTGAAAATGTTTATGAATTTTTATCATCAGTCTAGATGCTATTTTGTTTTGCCAATTGGCAACACTGTTTTTTGGGGTATTTGCGTCACCAGCTTCTATGGAAACATTTCCATAATGCATTGAGATGTCATCATGTGCCAGTATAAAGGTCACCTCAGCCGATCGATGATATTCGATACTGGATATTAACTACTGCTTTTTGCGTGTGATCTTTGAGTTTCTTTCAGCAGTTCACTTCCAGCAAAATCCTTTTCAACCTAGTTTTCTAGTTGGTGTTTTGTGCTCTATCAGTTGCGCTGCAGATTTCGGGTTTTGACTTACACATCATTTCTAGTACTATGTCTTTTCTCACAATATTTTCACTCTAAAAACTTTTAACTTACCCTTTCCAGTCAGTACAGGGCAGATATGCAGCATGTGTTAACGCGCCAAAACTAACTAAGTTGTCCTAATCTTACAGTGGGTA
Organism: Erpetoichthys calabaricus; assembly: GCF_900747795.2. NCBI lineage: Eukaryota > Metazoa > Chordata > Cladistia > Polypteriformes > Polypteridae > Erpetoichthys > Erpetoichthys calabaricus. The sequence goes on along the minus strand of NC_041400.2, from coordinate 39,083,196 downwards.
TTGCTGAGCTATTTGAAGTCTTTTTCCATAATTAAAAAAGTAATCTGTATGACATTAACTAAATCAAGGCTTTTCTTATTAGGTGCATTATAGTGAAATGACACATTTTGCTTGTATAAGGATGACATCAGCTTCAACTTCTGTCAAATAAAATGGAAATAGCAAATTGCAATATGTTGTGATGTTGAATCGCAATGCCCAATACAGTATTTTAAAGCCTACAAAAATCAACTTATTATATTGTGATCCAAATAACATGTTTTGGAATCCTTGGTTATTTCCACCACAAATTGTAAAGTCTATAAATGATTATGCTATTCCTTTTTAACAGCTTTTCGCTTCAGTTTAGTGCTTCTGTATATTAGTTATTTTTTCTCTTCATTGAATAAGGCAAAAAAATCAGAGCCATGTAATGAAGCAGACTAGAGGCACATCAAAGGAACTAAGGCATCAGGGAGTCCAAAGCATGCCAGACAGCTTCCTTTTTTTATTTTAATCTTCAAGTGATGCTGGCAATAAAACAGGCATCTTCACAGACATACACAGACCATTAAAAACTGTCTGTATGTTTGTGTGAAAGCTCCAGTAATACAAAACCCTGGGGTTTGAACCATTGAACTCGTTATTTGAGCATACTATCCTAGTGTTGTGTTCAAATTTCACAGTTCTGTAGCAGTTTTGTGTTTATTATAAGTATGCTTTATATTTGTTCATGTCTTTCTAGTATATGAGAGAAAATCAAAGAAGTAAAGGCAATTTACTTTTTAATACTGTTAACTGTGAGCAGATGAACATAACAGTTGTATTACTTCTCCACATAGTCTCCCCACAGGTCGATGCACTTCTTGTAACATTCCAGTAACTTCTTCATTCCTCGGGAGAAGAAGTTTTGGCTGCTCTTGAATCTGGGTTTGCACCACTTCCTTAAACTCATCATCAGAGGTGAACCTGCGAATGCGTAGAGTCTCTTTAAGTGGACCAAAGATGTGAGTGTTTCATGGTGCTAGATCAGGGCTGTCAGGAGGGTGAGGAAGATGTTCATACCACAGCTGTTGCATTTCCATCACCATTGCAGCCACTGCATGGGAATTTGCATGCACTGTCGGGGAGCAGCAAGACTGTTTTTGAAACCATTCCACTTCTTTTGAAATTGCAAGTTTCAGTTTCTCTTCTAAGCATAGCACAGCACATTGCACTGGTCACTAATTATCTGTGTTCCTGAAAATGTCCCAGAGTAGCTCTCTTCATAATCTCAAAATAAAGTCATCATGATTTTCTTCACCGAGGGCTTTTGTTTGAATTTCTTTTTTACTGCAGAAGAGAGAGTGTTCCTCTGCATGCTTTGTCTTAAGCTTTCCAGCTCATATCTTCTTCATAATGTTTCAGGAATTGGGTCGCTATTGTATGTTTGGATCAGTAAGCTGATTAGCTACCCATCTTGCTCAAACTTTAATGGTACTCCAAGTCATCATGCACTATGGCATGTGCAGATCCATAGCTGATATCCAAAAGTGCAGCAACAGTGGATAAGATAACTCCTCGTTCTTTTCTGATGAAGGCATTTGCTATGTTGATGTGGGCTTGTGTGTGCGATATTGATGGTCGACCAGATCGTGCTTCGTTGGTTACATTTGTTCTCCCCACTTTAGACTTTTATACCTATTCATAAACTTTTCATTTTCACTTCCTTACTGAGACAACACCCTTTGGTGAATTTCATCATGTTTCACTCCCTCTGCCCAAGGAAATCTCTCTATGGCACATTGTTCAGCAATGCCATAGCAGAGCGCCCATGTTAATTTGACCTTTGCCTCCACTAGCCTAATGGCAGGGCGCTGCACTGTGCATGTTCAGACTATCCATAAGCCATTGCGAATGTGTTGTGTTCTGCCTTTTTTTATCCATTGTGGTTTCCACGTAATTTTCAAATTGCCTTTACTTTTTGACTGACGCTTTTATTTATTGGAATTGCAATGCATAGCTACTAGCTTCCTTGGACCCCACAATGGAAGAAGTACTTTCAGTAAATAGGAAAATGGTATAGCACCCAGTTTAACTGCTAGCTGTAGGGTACAGTGTGCCTTTCTTAAAAAAGTCCAAAGACATGGACGTGGACCTGGGGTGTGACTGTACTCTCCATTCAGGTTAACTTCCTGCATTATGTGTACTGCTGTTAGGTTAGATTCCATCACCCCTTAACCCTGTGGACTCTGTCCACAATTTTTCATTGTTAGTGGTTTACAAATGGCTACTCCGCCAGGCAGTGCTTTTGAGGGACATTATTTTTTTTAAAAAATTCCAATTTTGAAGATTGTCCATAATTTGACTTGTGGACTTTTTAAATTGACATAACTAAAAAAGGTTCTGCAGTTGTTGCATGAAAATATTTCTGTACCAGCATAGTTAAAAACTAGTGCTGCAGTTATCAGCCAGAGTGGTACGTGTGCAGTTGTCAGGTGATGAGTGAGACAAAGAGAGTAGAAGAGGGGTGGTGAAGTGAGCCTTAAAAGGGACCAAGTGGCCGATTCCCAGTCTCTATGCTAGACTGCGTTTCACTTCCATCGCTCAGTCTTATGGTACTCATAAAGCATGTCAGCAGCCTGCACTCCTGTCTCACTTACCCGACCTTGTTCTCATATTCCGTGTCCACCACCCATGCCAGTTTTTGCCCATGGTGTCCAAGTTAGCGGCTCCATATTACTCCCTATCTCTTTGAACCAACCCATGCCAAAATGGAGACTGTTTGGGAACAATGCACTATGACTTTTGGATTTTTGTAACACGTGAGTGATCTCTTTCTCAACCTGCAAAGCATCTCTTTTTCTCTTTCTGGTTCAGTCTACCAATGTTACCATATTTATAGCTTTGGTAATCTTGCTTGCTGTATCATCATTTTAGAAACAGCTTAAAACATTGTCATAGTAGTGCAGGAGCATATGCAACAATGGAAAAAGAGGCATGTTAACAATTGTTAATAATAATATGCATGTGTCTAATATTTCATTTTAGTGTTATTAAGGTAAATTAACAGCAGAAAGCTTTTGTTTCAAATGGAATTGCTAATGTTTGCTAACCTTCATCCTAAAAATAAATAATATAATAATTAGCAAATATAGGAATAGGCAGAAATTTGAAGTAGAACCATACAGCTATGAAGCAAGTGCCAGCTTTTTAAGTCGATGTCAAACCTTTTGTGAGTTGTTTTTTTATCTTCTCTTGACCATAATTTGTATATAAGGTGTAAGTTACTTTTCTCCTGCTTTTGATCTGGATTCATATGTAACTCTTTACTTTTTGCAAATGTAAACTACTGAAATGCTTTTTTCATTGTTCCATATCAAATCACACTAGTATTTTTACATTAATAAAATAAAAAAAGCATTTCGAATATGCAGTACATGAAAAATTAATAAGCACAGACCCACATGAAATAACTATCAATAATCCCTTGTTATTAATCTTGTTAAAATTAATAAAAGAAATTTTACTTTTTATGTGCCCAGTAGGGTGGCGGAGTGGTGGCTCTGAGGCTAGGGATTTGCACTGGCAATTGGAAGGTTTGAATCCCGTAAATGCCAAAAGTGGCTCTACTCCGTTGGGCCCTTGAGCAAGGCCCTTAACGTGCAATTGCTTGCAATTGCTCCTTCCTGGGTATGACGTTAATCTACATCCAGCCCTCCAACCTGCAGGGAAAATCCTGTGACAGAAATGGCACTCCAGCAATCATAAAAAACCTCACACTGTTCTATTCCATCTGAAATAGTGTGGTGCTGAGGTGTCACCCCATTGCATGGCTGCACTTGGGTCCTAATCTTGGATCCTGAGTTGGTTTATCATGTGGTGGGGGCGGCAATGTACTATATCAGCACGTGCTCCTAACCTCCTCCTCTCCTAGTAGGAGTTCAGTACTTAACAATTTAAAATAAAAAAATGGTGGCACTTACAAACATTTCAATTCCTGGAGGTGGTACAGCAAGAAAAAAGGTTGAGTACACCGGCCTGGAGATCGCATATTCATTAATCTGCTATAGTTAAGCATTCGCTTTTGAATAATAGGTCGGCTGTTGTCCAAACTCATGCTGTAGAACTACTGTTAGCAAAAACGAAGGTCATATCCAGTTTTGGAGAGTGCCTTGACCAGGTGGAACAACATTTTGGTGGCCGTGGCCTAAAAAAAAACATGAACCCTTGGTCTAGGTTTACTGAGAAGAATATTTATGGTGTAGGTGTCATTTCCTCCTTCCCCCTAATATAACTATATATTTGAATCAGCTCATGATTTTTTATGTGGTATATAATCCTCTTTTGTGAATTCTAATAGATTTGTAATACTTTTAAAAAGTAAAATATGTTGTGACACTTGTTTAATTATCTCCTACTTGAATGCCAAGCTTTACACTCATAATAACAGATAGTTTGGGTATGAAAAAAAATACACGAATAGCAAAGTTCCACACACAAATGCATTAAGTTGTTTTTTTTAATACTGTTACACCCTTGAGTTCTGGCACTTTCTTGGGTTCAAAGATAGTTTTGTGTAGGAAGTGTAAAGATATACAGTATTTCTGACTCTGGATTCAGTTAAAACCAATTATTTTTAATGATTTTGAATGGCAAAGCTAAATAATAAACAGAACTTGGAATTAATTATTTAAAACAACAAACACATTAACATTGTGTCACTGCAGCAGCAATCTCTAACCAAAGGTAAATTTAACAGCAAAAAAAGACTCTTTCATTGTATTGTGCGAACAGCACATCTTTGGTTGTCAAAAAATCTGTAGAATTGCTATATATTTGTCTTTGTATACACTGCCCTACATAGTTACTGGGACACTTAAGTCAAAATTTATCCTTCTGGTACTGTAGATGTTCATGATTTTAAGAAGAATTGATGAATCTGAGTGTATAGAGCGTTATTTCTGTATTTTCATGGCTTTAAAATAAGCCCAATTTTTGTGTTTTATCCTCCATTTCAGTTGCAAATAAATATTTGATTATTTGGTTATTGCCTTTGAGCAGTGATATTTTTGTGTTTCTTAGACATTTTGAAGCAAGTAATCCAGGTTTATCCCTTGACAACACCTGTTTAGGCGACACACTGCAAAATGATAGAAATGCAGCCAAATCTATTATGATTGTAACGTCTGTTTTTCCCTCAAGTGACCCTGTGAGCATTTATTTGAAGTACATATTTGTGATTTGTTAAACTGTTAGGGATATCTGTCCCAAAATGAATTATTTAGTTACGTATCTGATCAAATATAGAAAAAGACTAGCCAAAATATCAACATAGATATCAGTTATCACACAGACGAAAACAAAGGGGGCTATGTCAATTACATAGTGAAGGACTGATTTGATTGTACTGATCATACAGTTACACTTTGGCCATGCATGGAAAAAACACTAATTAAACTATCAAAAGTTAAGAAGCATTAGGGTGATTTAATTTATAATTTAGCCGAGTCGTTGATTAGTACATTTTAAACTCTTAAAAAAAGAGTGGAAGACAAGTTGCAGTAGTTACAAATGACTGGAATAAAATGAAATTCAAAAACACAGGCAAAACATCCAGTTGGACAGGTTTACTGACTCAAAAGATTTTGATCTGTATGGACTTTGTACAAATTGGTTTTGCAAGGAAAAGGTATGCTATATCCTTCATGTCTTGCCTCTTCTTCTTCTTCTTCTACAGCTAGCCCCATTTTTATATGGGGCCGCCATTTATTTTTTTTTAACTATTTGAACTATGTGTCTCTAAAAAATAAAATAAGAGTACACATGAGGCCAAATTTCATTTTATCAAATTTTGTGATTCAAAATCTGCCAACATAAAATGTGGTTTTGTATTGTGAATTTTGTGACATTACCACACAATACAATACAATACAATACAATTTATTTTTATATAGCCCAAAATCACACAAGAAGTGCCGCAATGGGCTTTAACAGGTCCTGCCTCTTGACAGCCCCCCAGCATTGACTCTCTAAGAAAACAAGGAAAAACTCCGAAAAAAACCCTTGGAACCCCATTTAAATCACTTAACATCAAATTTAAACGTGGAAAACAATTTACATCAGCTAACATCACATTATAATGTGACCTTGATAGATGCTCTGGACGCAGTGGCTCCCCTTAAAACAAAAGTGATCAAAGCACATAGAAACTCTCCCTGGTTTAATGAAAAAACTTGGGCTCTAAAATTAGAGTGTCGAAAACTGGAGCGCAGATGGAGAACAACAAAGCTACATGTCTTTAAAAGTGCATGGATAGAGACTGTTAAAAAATATAAAAAAGCTCTCATTAAAGCTCGCTCAGAATACTATTCTACAATAATCGATAGCAATAATAAAAATCTTCAGGTACTGTTTAGAACAGTTGCTAAACTAACAAATGGGAATTCAGATCTACAGTGCAAAATACCAACAGATATTAGCAGTACAGATTTTATGAACTTCTTCAATGAGAAAATTAAAAATATAAGATCCCAGATCTCAGCATCACAGTACAAACCACATACTAGCTTAGCAGACTCTGCCTCACATTGCATTCAGCACTTTAGTAATTTTAATCCTGTAACTGAGCAGGAAGTCTTAACTTTAATTTCTAAAATGAAACCCACTACTTGTTCCCAAGATCCAGTGCCAATAAAACTAGTAAAAAGTGCAGTGGATGTTCTTGCAGCACCTATTCTAAACATTATCAATAGTTCATTATTGCATGGCACAGTACCTGATGACCTAAAAGTGTCAGTCATTAAACCATTACTTAAAAAGTCAGACCTAAACCCACACATACTAAATAATTATAGGCCTATTTCAAATTTACCCTTTCTCTCTAAAATACTAGAAAAAGTAGTCATCAATCAGCTTCAGTCACACCTTACGCATTACAGTTTATTTGAGAAATTCCAGTCTGGTTTCCGCACAGGTCATAGTACAGAAACGGCGCTAACGCGGATTGTGAATGACATTCTGATATCTTCTGATGAAGGAAACTCCACTGTAATTATGTTGTTAGACTTAAGTGCAGCATTTGACACCATTGACCGTTCTATTTTACTGCACAGGCTAGAAAATAATGTTGGGCTTACAGGCACTGTGCTCGCTTGGTTTAGTTCTTATTTATTAAATCAATTCCAATATGTACAGAAATGTGCTGACAGTACTCCATCATTATACACAGAAGTGAGATATGGTGTCCCGCAGGGCTCAGTACTGGGACCTTTACTGTTTTCACTTTACATGCTTCCACTGGGATCTATCATTAGGAAACATAATGTTAATTTTCACTCATATGCAGATGACACCCAGTTATACCTTTCATTTAAATCAAATGAAGTTTCTCCGATGTTGTCTTTAATTAGTTGTGTTAGTGAATTAAAGGAATGGATGGATGAGAACTAGTTATCTTTAAACACAGATAAAACAGATGTTAATTTTTGGAGGGAATGATGCTGATCACAAGAATATTTTGTCATCATTTAACTCAGTTGGAATCACCATTAATTGTACTGAATCACCCCTTAATCTAGGAGTTATCTTTGACTCTAGTGTGTCATTTAAAACGCATATTACAAAGTTGTCCGAATCATGTGTCTTCCACCTTAAAAATGTTAGGAAATTAAGGTGCTTTCTAAATAAACAGGATTCTGAGAAATTAATTCATGCATTTATTTCTAGTAGGATTGACTACTGCAATGCGGTGTTCACTGGATGCTCAAACTGTTCTTTTTACTGCCTCCAGTTAATCCAAAATGCTGCTGCAAGAATTATTACAAGAACAAAAAAGTACGAACACATAACTCCAGTTCTTAAATCCTTACACTGGCTAAGTTTAGGGCAGATTTTAAAATCCTCCTTTTAACATATAAAGCATTAAATGGCCAAGGTCCGGCTTACTTATCTGAACTTATCATGACTTACAAACCAGAGCGCACATTAAATTCTCAAGATGCTGGTCTGCTTATGATTCCAAGGATTAATAAAATAACAGTGGGAGGTCGAGCTTTTAGTTACAGGGCCCCTAAACTGTGGAATGGTCTGCCTGCTACTATAAGAGATGCCCCTTCGGTCTCAACTTTTAAATCCCGGCTGAAGACTCACTACTTCAGTTTAGCTAGAGCTGCTGATTAACTGTACATACTGCATCTCTGTTGTTAATCATTAGCACTAAGACATAAGTAACATGATAGTTATAATTTGTTACTAACCCTCACTTATTCTGTTTCTCTTCTTGGTACTCAAATGTGGCACTTGCTGCCACGACCCACCTGCCAAGTTGTTTTGCCTGCCTAAGGTAAAGTCATCCCTGGTGGAGGATCGCATGAATCATGGGGTAGAGGGGTCCTTTCATCAGATTGGCTGGCCCAGCGCTGTTTCAGTTGTGGAATGGCCAAATGGGGGAGGCAGCTTGATGGCTGAGGTCTCCAGGACTCTAAACAAATCCAAATCATATTATGGGATATCATCTACTGTTAAATTCTGCTCAGTACTTGTAAACGTTTTATTTTTATACTGAATTGAGGATTTGTTCTGTTCTGTGTATTGTATTGACCCCCTTCTTTTTGACACCCACTGCACGCCCAGCCTACCTGGAAAAGGGTCTCTTTTTGAACTGCCTTTCCCAAGACTGAAATGATACCAAAAGGCAAACAAAAAGATCTTTCGTTGAAAGCTAGGAATTTTAAAATCTGATTGAAAACCTAGAACTAAGATATAACCTGGCAGACAGACTGCACTTTGCTAGAACTGTTATTCATTCCCTGTATAATGATGTGAAGGTGAAAGTGGTCAGCGCACTACATAGACATCACTAATTGTGAAAGTGGGCAGGGACTGACTGCAGGTTTACTGTTTCGCCCACATACTTGATTTAATAAGTCACGTCCTCGGATGAGCATGGCAGATTACATATTTGTTTCATAGATGCACCACTGCATCCTCAGGCTGTGTTTCAAATCAAACTCCATTGGGACCAGCAAAGCACAAACTTTTCATCTTACTGGAATAATTGTCATTAAATGCTCAAATACTACTCAAATGAACCACTGATGTGAGAACTAGTGCTTGAGACGTCGCTACACCTTTTAGTGATACTGATTCAAAAATAGGGGGTATAGTATTACAACAGAAGTACTCTTAAGTATGATGGAAAGAGAAAGCAGCCAAATTCCTAGTGCTTGCTTTTCTGGACAAATCATATGTCTGACCCTTCCATGTATCTACCCAGCGAGCGAGTGTTTTTAACTGCAAAGGACGTTGTCACGGCCAGGAGGTCTCAGCTTCATGCAGAATTTTGACATTCTCATTTTTTAAGTATTTCTCCATAGATCCACAGCCAATGGGTCAATAAGGCATTCAAGAATGAAATAAAAGGACAGCCATTGTTGGAGCAGTGTTGGATGCTAGAAAAGATAAATTTACATTTAGATGGTTTTACAGTAACATTATCTTATAGGTTTATAGGGTCATTATTGCCACATGTACAGTAAAATTCTTACTTGCATATGCCAATTAAAATGCAACATGACTTATGTTACTGCAGTGCAAATACTTTATGCTAATATTCAAGGTTTTACTTTGATAAAAAATATAAAAACTTGGGTATTTGCACACTTACTTGAATTTATTTTGTAGTGTTTTGATTTATGAATGTCTGATAATAAAGAACACTAAATATGCAGTACAGTAATCCCTCACCTATCGCGGGGGTTACGTTCCAGAGCCCCCCGCGATAGGTGAAAATCCGCGAAGTAGCGACCTATGTTTATTTTATTATTTATACATATTTTAAGGCTTTATAAACCCTTTCCACACTCTTATAAACCTTTCTCACTCTCTTGTTAACCTTTCCCACGCTCTTATAAACACTTCCTATGCTCTTAAACACTTTCTACATTCTTAAACACCTCAGACCAACACTGCACACTGCACGCAGCGATCAGACGTCAATGTGTCTGCACTCGCTTTGTGAAGGGGGGCAGCTGAACTCACGCTGAGCAGAAATGGACTTTGTGCTGCTTCTGCCAAAATGCCTGCTTGTCGCTCTGCACGAGGAGTGTGTGTGTGTGGGTGTGTGAGAGCTGAACTCACCTTCGCTCAAACCCCCCCACGCTCCTGCCACTTCGCATTGTCAAGGGGGTGGGGAGCTGAATGAACGCTAAGGAGAAGTGGACTTTGTGCTGGCTTTGTGCTGGTTGTCGCTCTGCGTGTCAATAATTTAAAAGCCTGTACTGTACATCACCAATTTTCCTGTCTCACTGTCTTGTCTTGCGTGAAGTTAAAATGTTTTATAATAGTGAGATGTTACTCATATCCTTAGCCCGACATCCACATATCATATGTATTAACAAAGTGTGTTTTATAAGTTTACATGTGTTTAAAGCATGTGGGATGGGTATTTTAAGGCTTAAACTAAAAAAATGTTTATTTATATGGTCTTTCTATATCGCGGATTTTCTCCTGTTGCTGATGGGTCTGGAACATAACTTCCGCGATAGGCGGGCAATCACTTGTATTTAAAAACCCGCGAAGTCGTGAATCCGCGAAAAGTGAACCGCGAAGTAGCGAGGGATTACTGTATATTTCTTTTATGAAAATTACGTATGAAGAGAATAATGTATTGTGAATATGAATAGTGAGATACAGTAAGTGCATTGTTTCATGCCTATACTGTATAAGAGTAAACAGTTTAACTCATGGTGTTACAGTGGCCCACAAACCCTCAGGGTGGAGTTTTCATGTTCTCTTTTTATCTTAGGCTACTCCAGTTTTTTTCTCCTACTTTCCATAAATAAACAGATTAAGTTAACTGGCAAATCTAAATTGTCCCGTATGACTGAGTGCAGGGGTATTTTTGAGCTCTGTGATGTACCGGCACCCAGTCTAGAACTAGTTCCTACCTTGTGTCTCAGACTGCCAGGATAACCCCCAATACCCTTGACCCTAAACTGTGTTAAGTGGGTTTAATAACCGATGGGGTTTTGAGCTTGACAACCATTAAGTAATTTCACAAACATTACCCCAGAAGAAGTTTAAAATATATAATACCTGAGACATTTTTTCTTATTTTTCACTCCCATTTTGACTCCTCCATGACTCACGTTATTTATTGTGTGCTGGTACTGCATACAGTGTGAATAACTTCATTAAAATAAGCAAGAGTGACGCATTGCTTAAACAATTTTCAGTCAAGCACATTGGAAAACATGGAGAGCACATGAATGAATTTTTTAAGAGTTTTTCGAATATTTGTCAACTAGCTGCGTGTGGAAAAAGAACAACCGTTGACTCCCTAGCAGTTTTACTATATTCATGAACTTGGTGAGGTGTCAGCTAACACTTAAGAATTACACAGAAGACACTGTCAATACCATATCTTAGCTGTATCACTGGCGTATGAGTCCTATTAATCTTTGTCTCGTGAAAATACCTCCAAAGAGACAATGTTTTTATTGAAAACTTGACGCCTTGCCCTCTGTTGTTGAGGTGTTTCAGTTGCACATTGTTGAGCTGCAGTGTTTGCTTCCTTTCGAGGTTGTTTGTATTCATCTGTGTCATTAGCACAATGTTGTTGTTGTGCAGTGGTGTTTGCTGCATGCAGGTCTTTCGTCGTGAGAAGTGGGGTGCATGCAAGTGCTAAAAAAATTTTAAATTGCATTTACAGTGCCATCTAGTGGCTGTGGTTGAGCATGACCAGAGCTGACTGCTCCATACACACACAGGTCTTTCGTTTATATATATGTTTAATATAATTTGAAAGTTAGTATGCTGGGTCTGTGCTGAACCTTTTAATTTTATTTCCTGTTATATTTTATGTGATAAACCACTTTGAAAGTAAGAACATCAAGAAATTTCATAAACGAGTGGAGACCATTCAAAACCACTTTGCATGTGTATCTCTTATTGTATAGTTCTCTGAGTCGGATGAAGGCTGAGTGTTGAGTTTGATTAAATTTCTTTTTAACATATTATTGTATTAGCTGTGTTTCTTTTTTATTGGATTGTGTTTTATTCAATAAATAAAACAAAGCACACATTGTACTGTATTATGAAATACCTCCATTCGGAACCTTCCACCATATAGTACAGGCTTCCTTGTGCAGGCTACTTGCGCAAAATTAGCTTTTTTCCACTTTGCATTTTAAATTTGTGTGAGTGCAAAGCTTGTTATCCCTTGAAGAGCAGTAATAAATTCTTACACAGAAAAGGAAACTGTCTATTGCAGTTATTTGCCATATAGATTTACTGCTCACAGCCCCTAGCTCATTAACAAGTGTTAGAAACTAAAGAACACTCTCTATAGGAACAATGATGTGCCGCCTCAATTTTCACAGTGCGTGTGTGTAAGATATACTGCATTAATAGCTTATGTATGACCCTTGTAATGTCCTCAAGTCCCAGAGTGTTAGAAACCTTTGAGTGATTACTGTTTCTGAAATGCTTTTTTATGTAAATAAAGATAGATTGTGTGCTCTTTTTCAAACTCGTCTTTGAATGTAAAATTAGGACCATTTACAAATGTAGACAATGCAAGAGTAGAATAATAGGTTTTGCATGTAAAATGCAATCATACTAAGAAAAAAGCATAGAAAATGATGATAGATGCAGTCCTGAGCTTTGTGAACTTCATTTGTCATAGTAAATGTCAAGAGCAGACAGATTAGGCAATATTCATAGCAGAATTAGAACAGGATATGCCCTCTCTCTATTACTAACCTCACTTACAGTTCATTTTGTCGTCTTTTCCTTTTTTCTTAATGGCATACTGTCTGGCTTTGACATCAGTAATGCTGATACTTTGCAGTACTATGATTGTTTTCAGCAACTCTCTCATATCTCAGTAGATGGTGTATAATAGAGTACATTTCAAGGATGATGTAATAAATGTAAGCATATTTATGAGAGACCTAAAATAAAACTAGATAAAACCCTTCCCTCCACCCGCTCCCATCAAACACCTTCTGTTAGCACTCTAAATTTTTATATCAGCTACTTATATGCAGTTGAGTCTTAACATAAGGGACAGCTAAATGACTTGTTGCATGTTAGAGACGAGTTTTTAAGGGATGAAAATATAATATTGGCCAAAAGGTGTCCAAAATCCATCAACTTCATAGCTGATTTTTTAGCATCCACAGTGCAGACACTCTGATGTTCAGTATATGCCATGTTGTTTCAGGGGCATATCCACATACACAAAACTAAATGTTCGGCTTTCCTCATCAGATTAGCAGGCTTTATAGTCTTATTTAAGAATTCAAAATAGTGGCTTCCATTGCTTCAATTATCAAAGAGTTAACGGTGTAATTGTTTAAAAAAAAAAAGTATGTGGGAGCAGAACCTTATACGGTGCCCTCCATAATGGTTGCGACACACTTTTCATTGATTTTCCATCCTCCACAGTTTAAAATTACAAATCAAACAATTCAGACGTGATTAAAGTGTACATTGCAGACTTTCTTTTAAGGGGATTTGAATACATTTCAGTCACACCATGTAAAAATGACAACACTTTTTATACATGGCCCCGTTCCACCAACCCCCCACCCCCCTTTCAGGGTAGATCAGGTTTAAGAAAGATAATAAGCTTTGTTACATTATTGCATTGGAAGTGTCTCTGTTACCAGATTTATAGATAGTTACATATTTCTGATTTTATAAGAGAAAATTCACACAAATGGGAAGTTTAACTCAATCAACAAATGTTTAAACCTGTGGTGTGAGGGTGGGTGAGCAGAATGATGATGTTTAATGAGTAGAAACGATTAAAAACATTAGATAGACAGAGAAAGAGAGAAAAAGTACAGCCACAAATTGCTGTTCTTTTATGCCAATGATCAGTAAACATTACTAAAAAGCATCCCATCTTTAATAATTTATTTGAGAGTGTCCAAAGCAGGATCTTGTTTTTTTTTCCAATTTAGTCCTTCAGAAGACTGCAGGACTCTTTAATGATCTCCATAGGTACAAATGAGCTAAGATTTGTGTTTGTTTTGGTTTTTTTTTTTCTCATTTTCTACTAACAGATTTTCTTGTTTCGACAGAATTAGAAGGTGTATTTTTGTTTATATCAATGTCAACTGCTGCATATTCATCCAATATACTCCTGTTGCACCACCATTTAATCAGATATTGAAGTGGTTTCTTATAGTGTAATTAAAGTTTAATGAAACATCCATTTTCATAAATAGAACACAAAAAAGCCCATCAACAATTGCAAAGGCAATGTTTAGTATTATTTATGTACATTTTTTATTTTCTAAGGCACTAACATAGCTTATTCTGGTCTCATTCCTGTATTGATCCAGAGTAAAATTATTATTCAAGCAGTCACAGGATTTTTATACTTATTGAATATCTGTTTTAATTTTTTTAATTTAATTTAATTGTATTTATTTATATTGTCATTCATTATTGTTGAGATAGTCCAGAGCCCAAGAACAACATACACAAGACGACAAACTAGATGAAAAAGAAGAACCCTGTCAGGGACCAAAAAGAGTTCCATTTTTTTCCATATTTCTACAGTACCAGTGTATCTTTAATGTATTAATCTATTTTTATTTAAAACAAAATAGCACTGATCTTGTTCTATTCATCTTTTCATTTTTGTGTAATCATAGGCTTAGCAACTCATGACAGTTATTTAAAAAGTTTCTTTGTCGTTCTGACTTTGCTTTCTTCTTTCTGTCATGTCATTAAAGCAGCTGTTAAATCTTTCAGTCCATCAAACAGTTATATCTGCCACTCAAAAATATATTTGCAGCCCTCCTTCTCATACTTTATTTTTCATTAAATTCCCCAAGCAACATAATAAGGTTGCTGTGGTCAAGTTTGCATGAGTGACAGTGCACAGGGGAGGTGACATGAAAAGTGACAAAATTATTTCAAACCAAGAGCAAAGAAGCAATTAATTTTCTCAGAAGTAGACTAAACGCCAGGGTTATTAGTGTTGTGTAAAATTATATATGTCTTGTCATGCAGTCATTTAGATTCTGATTGTGTCCTTGGCACATTTAAACCTGATCCACTGGGGATGTAGTTTGCAGTGGGCATGAAACAGACTGTAATTGCATCCCTAAATGTCTCATACCAGCTCTCCCAGAGACAGAGAAGGGTGCTGATATAACATACTGTGGGCATATCCAGAAGATGGTAACTGTATCTGGTGTCTAGACAGCCCTTCCACTAATTGTTGTATGACAGATTGCTGAGGTGATAATAATAGTCTGGTTATCATTTGGATTAATGTTTAAAGTAGCTGCTGGTAGTAACTCATCAGACCATGTCCTTTTCACTTTTTAATAATACTTGTTGACTTTATAAATTACAATATAGTTTGGGAATAGCCAGTGCTATATTTTATTCACATCAGAGCCAACATCCGCTACCCTACCCATCTAAAGACGAAAACAGCAAGACAAGTGATGACTTAAGATATTGAGGCATCTGAAAATTTAGGAGGTCAAAGTTATTTGTAAAGCTAGATAAGCAGTTATCAAAAGAGGAAATGGAGGGATTGGAAAAGTGAAATTACCAGGACAGAGCTGAAAGAGTCTTTGATGTCAATGCAAAATGGAAAGATTCCAGGAGTAGATGGGTTATCCAAAGAATATTATCTTATTTTTTGGGAGATTTTAGGGCCTTTAGTGAAAGAATTGGTTACAAAGGTATTGAGGGGAGGTAGATTGACAAACACTATGGCAACAGGGATAGTTTGCCTTCTCCATAAAAAAAGGATATAACTTTGATTTGAAAATTGGAGACCAATAACTTTACTGTGTGTCGATTATAAACTGATAGCAAAGGTTTGGCAAATAAGCTGAAAAGTGTGTTGCCGACTATTATAAATCAGGACCAAACTTGTGGAGTGCAAGGAGGGTGGATAGATTGGAATTTGGCACTTGCAAGTGATGTCATTGACTGGGTAGAAGGCAGGAATATACTGTATATGCCTATGATTCTGTTAACCTTGATCAGAAAATGGTGTTTTATCAAGTGAATCACACGTTTCTGTTCAGGGTGATGGAAAAGTTTTGTTCTGGGACTCAGTTCATTGGGTGGTTAAAAACAATGTGTAAGGGTGTGGGAAGGAAAATCTGTTTAAACAGGCATCTTTGTAGGTGGATAACAGAATGGAAGGAGAGAGTGCCAAGGCAGCCCGCTCTCCCCTTTGTTGTATGTTTGTTGCAGAGGATATCAGGAAAAGGCAGGATATTGGAGGCCTAGTCTTGCCTGGGAAAGGAGGAGTGAGGCTGAAGGTATCTCAATATGCAGTTGATATGTCTGTATTTCTTACAGATGATAGGCATTTGTTTAAGATATGTGATATTTTTAAGATTTTACAGGAGGCAACAAGTTCATTAAATCGGAATAAGTTTGTTATAATGCATTTTGGTAAATGAAAGGAGAGGAGAGATGCCCTTTGTGGACGCTCAGTTAACAAGACTTGTATAAAAATCCTAGGAGTTCATTTTTACAGGGAAGGAAGTGGCAAATAAAATTGAGAAGACAAAATAAAGATGAAAGAACATAGACAAAATTTGTGAAGAGGAGAAAATTTGACTTTTATGGTTAAGGCCCTTTGTGGTGAAAACAGAGATACTGTCCTCAGGTATGTATTTGGGGACAGTTTTAAATTTGCTTCATTGTTTGGGAGTTAAGGTTGAATCAGTGGTGTTTCTTTTGTATGGGGATGCAGTTATGACAGGATAAGAAGGTCTGATAAGGAACAATGTGGAAAAGGCATGTAGGGATATCATAGACATTCAGCTAAAGAGGGACTGTATCTTTTATACATCTTTGTGCAAGGCTATTAATTTGATGTTTGTACACAAATTTCATTATTCTGTGGTTCTGTGGTTCACATCAGTAATGAGGACAATTACTGTGGTCAAATTTGATACCAAAAGCAGAAGAGACACCAGAAGGCTATGGGTATGCAGCAAAATTGAAAGTGAAGTGCAGGGAATTGGCAGATGTTACTTTGTGCTGCAAACAGAAAGACTTGTATATGGCTGTCCGACGTACAATGGAGGAAAGGCAGAGTCTGACAATAAAGTTTGAAGAAGGGGTATGAACAGTGGTATAGCCAAAAGGGCTGTAGCCTTGAGCATGGGAAAGGTGCTATATAAGTAAAATGTATTATTATGCAGAATACTTTAAAAGATTTAAACTGAATGAAGGTGTGGGGATGATCACGTGTGAGGGGCAGGATGCATAGGCAAGGTTTGACACAGATAAGGACATGTCCAAGACCAGACTCTGCACAGGTGGTGTCAATCAGACATGTGTTTTGGGAGTGCAGGTGGGCACAAGAAGTGTGGGTGAATGTGATAGGATTATTGATCATGGTAACCGAGTCAGTTTTTTGTCATATAGGTTAATTTTTAAAGGGGAGGACCTACACTGTGTTCCAAATCATTTTGCAAGTGACTTATCAGTTAAATAAACATTTGGTTTTAAGTTTTTCAATGATAGTTTGCTTGTTTTGTGTCTCTTGCATCTTCTGCTGTTTTAATTCTATTTATTTGCCTGATAGAAACTTTCCTTAATAAGCCTTTGTCTAACCGAATTCATCCGCACTACGAATCACACACAAATCTTTTCATAGTTTGATGATCTCTCTTCAGTTTTCGCAAAATATCAGTTGTTTTCATGCCCTTTGTAAGACATTGCACTACTTCACATTTTTCATCTTCAGAGAGATCTTTCTTTCTCCTCATATTGCATAAGAACTGTGACTTGCTTAATAATGTGGAACAACCTCCTCAAATAGGTTTCCCTTTAATTAAGATCATCTGGCAAACTAACTAACAAACCCGTCTGAGATTGATCCCAGTTATCTATAAAGACACAAAACAAGGCAGAAGTTTCTTTGAAAAACTAAAAACCAAGTGTACTGTATATTTAACTAGAATCCTACTGATATGTCACTTGCATAATAATTTGGAACGCAGTGTAGCTGGAAATGGCAGAAGTTCAAGAGAGGCCTTTTTGATATGGCTTGTTATTAGCCTAGCAAAGAAGTACATATGGGATGTCAGGTGTATTCTGATACAGAGGATAGTGACCAGTACAGTGAGTAAAAACATTTTGGAAAATTAGTTCAAAAGGAAAATAAAGAGAGAAACTGAGAAGTGGGGCTTTGCAGATGCTACGAAAAGATGGAAGGGCTTGTCGATATTGGGGAGGAGGAAATATGCGTTTAATGGGAATTGATTTTAAACGAAAACATATTTGAGTAGTATGGATTTTTGGTTTGGTGTATTGGAGAGAAGAGGGCTTTGGATAAGAAATGGAAATGGAAAATGACTCTGTTTGTTATAAGGTAAAGTGGCAGTGTTGTGGATTATATTTTTGTAACGTGTAAATAAAAAGTTATTTTTACAAAAAAATCACTTCATTATTCTATAGGTTTTGTGTTTATTACCTTTAGTCTTAAAGCACTTGATTTTGCCATTTATATTACAGTATGTATATGCAAATAGTGTTTATGTTTATACATATACAATATATATAATGCTGTATATAGAAAGCTGTGGTGTTGTCACTAGCTGTTAGTAATTTGTCCATGGATTTTTATATTTTTCCCTATATAGATGATTTCATGAGTGCGGGTTCCCACATAAATAAAAGAATGCATTAGTTTGATTTTTATATTTTTCCCTATATATAGGATTTCATGAGTAGGGGTTCCCACTTAAATAAAAGAATACATTAGTTTGATTGTATATGACTAAAACCCACTATTGTCAAGTATATTTAAATAACAAAAACTATTAGTTATAAAGCCAATGTTAAATTGCACTTTGCTACGGAAATTCCTTTTAATGTTCCAAAGAAACTAAAAATAGGACTGGTTTTTGTTTTTAATTATTAATTAATAAAAGAATTCACAGAGAGTGTCACCACAGCAATTAACTTAATGTATTTCTTCTATTCAGTACTTTGTACAGAGTGTGCGTTTCTCTTTTAATTAGTCATTTGCTTCACATTGAAAATAATATTGTTCAAAATTGTAATTGAACTGAACAGGCAAAATATGAGGGCTACATACCTCATTACATTACATTACAGTACAGTGCTACTCTTGCTTGTTTTACCCTAATTAATAATCTCCCAAGTAACTTTTGTACATTGTTCAGATAGAGCTTTTTTTTTTTCATTTATGAGTGAATTTTTTCATTATTTTTGTACACAGTATGTATAAGAAAGTACCAGAAAAGATAAACATCCTTATCAACAATTCTGCATCACAAAGCGTTTCCTTTGCGGTGTAAAAGGGGCTCTGTGCACATGCTGGAGAATTCATAACCTGACATTTTCACAGGGCATGTTACACGTCTGCCTTTAAGAGAAAATTCGGTATTTGGTTGCTCATTTGCACCTTCACTGTCTTGTTTCTACTTTGAATTATAAATTAATGTACAATGCCTATGACACCAAATCATTTTACAGTCTATTGCTGTCATATACTGGCTGATAAATTAGTAGTGTTGTTCAACTCTATTAAATAAAGTGCAAGATAAACATAATGCCATGTAGACATTATGAAGGCAATTTAAACAACGGCTGATTCTGCAGATTTTCACAAGACTGATAGAAAAGCCCTCAAAAGTGGAAAATGTAGTTGTTACTGTGGAATGACTAGAAACATATTAATTTTCTTGAATCTTAGTTGAGAATGTATCAGAATGTGACCTTACAGTTAGTAATTGAAGCTTTTTTGTTTATTGGATCATTTGAAAAGCCACCTGTTTATAACCTTGCTATTCTGTGGTACAGTTGATTACTATGCTGCGTATCGTCAGCCATCACAGTGAACGTGCAGCTTTACTTGCGTGATCGGCATAGTCAGGCACTTCACTAAGAACACTCTGTTCGGACCTATGGAGAAAGGTAAAACTAAGACAATCAGTTTTAGTGCACGTATCACAAAATACTTTGCAAATACATAAAAAAATTATAACAAATATTCATCGCCTTGTTAAAAGAAAACCAAATGTGCTGAATATGTGGAGAGGAAAATGATTAGGTTGAATGCTGGACTTGAACTAGGCAGTGCATAGCAGTGATTTTTGTTTTTTATTCGGATTTGGTGCCATTTTTATATCCACTCTGGCCATTTTCTTTTAAATTAACTGGCCCCTTATACATATTGATGTATTTATACCGTTTATGTTTATGCAGTCAGATATTGTATGGACTGGTTTGTTCATGACTAGATGGCAGCGTCCCTGGAAGCTTCACTCTATATAAACATTTGTAAATTGCTTTACTGAGAGAATATAAATATGTAGTCACTGTTGCTTTTGCTAGTGTTCCTTGTAATCAGATTTCCCCTGAATGCAGTCCTGGTGTGGGTATGTGCCATAAGCACAAATTGACAAAATGATTAATTACTTCCTGATTTACAGAGCAGGCTGGCAAATCTAAATGCAAAATTAGCAGTCTGTAATCTTTCATGTTACGTGTCTCTTATCACATTATGAGAGTTGTCTTGCAGGGTTATAAAATAACTATGACAATGATATATCCACTCAAGAGGAGATCTTGTTATTTTGAAGTCATACTTTTCTAGTTAAGGTTTAGTGAGCTGTTATAATAAACATACTTGTCATACTTTTCTAGTTAAGGTTTAGTGAGCTATTATAATAAACATACTTGTTTCATGGCATAGCACTTAGCATGTAATAGATAATATTGTAAAGACTTCCATCTATCCATCCATTATCCAACCCGCTATATCCTAACTACAGGGTCACGGGGGTCTGCTGGAGCCAATCCCAGCCAACATAGGGCGCAAGGCAGGGAACAAACCCTGGGCAGGGCACCAGCCCACCGCAGATTGTAAAGACTTATCAAAACTAATTTTTTTATTTTTGGTTAAAAGCTGAAAACCTACGAATACTTTCTGTCAGAAACAATAAGGTGTTTAAACAATGTTTTAAGCCCTGCCTTTTACATTTAAGCAAAAGGAAAAGTTGCATGGGTTGCACAATGCATTTCCAGAATGTAAAAAAAAAATATGAGGTGGCATAACTAGGCAATGAAGAGAAAAACATGTTCAGGGTGTTTAGTTGTCATCAAATAGTTTTATAAGTAATCTTTTTCATTATTATTATATTATAGTATTATCACCCTGTTCTTTAACAGTCTAAGCTTTACTTGAAAATAAAAGAAATAGTTTAACAAATTCTTACCAGAAATATACTTTATTTGTCACCAAGAGGAAACTAATGATGATTAATGATGATGTCTGCAGTTATGTGAACATCATTCCTTTAATCTTGGTGACCAGTCTGTCAGGTCACAAGGACTGTTTTTGTTCAAATGAGAAATACTTTCAAGTTGTAGTTTAGAGCAGCAGTAAAACCCTTTTCCCCACAATCCATGTTACTCATAGTTTCTCAAGACTAATTTAATCACATCATCACTAAATGTTAAGAGCTGGTTGCACAAGCTCTTCTGTAAATTCTCTTCAAATGTAATATACAGTAGTTTACTTTCCTTATGATTGTGACTGATTTTTTCCACTGCATTACAGACATTTCTATTTGCTGTTTTAAGTTCTAATTCACGGTTGAATGTCAAAGATGACTTCATGCGAAAGCTGACATTAATATGCTGCCAGTTAAATGTTTATGCACACTCTAGCTAAGTATTGCTTGTACAGTATGTATAATATATTCACATTCAATTATCTAATCAACCAATCATGTGGCAGCAGCACCGTGTACCATCATACAGATACAGCGCAGGAGCTACAGGTAATGTTCACATCAAACAGCAGAATGGGAAGAAATGTGATCTCTTGTGATTTCAACCCTTGTATAATTGTTGGTACCAGATGGGCTGGTGTGAGGATTTCTGTAACTGCTGATCTCCTGGGATTATCATGCAAAACAGTCTCCAGAGTGACATCCAGTGAATGGCAGCTCTGCGGATTGAGACACCTTGATGAGAGAGGTCAGAGGAGAATGGCCAGACTAGTTTGAGCTGACAAAAAGGCTACGATAACTCAGATAACCACTTTGTACAACTTTGGTGACCAGAAAAAATCATTTCAGAATGCGCAACATGTCGAACCTTGAAATGGATGGAACAGTGGAAGACCACTTTGGGTTCCACTCCTGTCAGCCAACAACAGAAAGCTGGGGCTGGAGTGGTCACAGGTTCATCAAATCTGGGCAGCTGGAAACTGTAAAAATGTAGCCTGGTCTGATGAATATCTGTATCTGCTGAGGCACCCAGATGGTAGAGTCAGAATTTGGCACCAACAGCATGAATCCATGCATCCATCCTACCCTGTGTTAACAGTCCAGGCCGCTGCTGGTGGTGTAATGATGTGAGGAATGTTTTCTTGGTACCAATTAATACTAATCAATCATTGCTTGAATGCTACAAGCTGTTTGAGTGTTGTTGTTGACCATGTGCATCCCTTTATGGCCACAGACGTGCAGTGTGCATATCCGATGTAATTGCATGATGCAATCATGTCATCATGCTCAAGAATCGAAAAAAGTTCATGTTTAAATGCCAGATTTGTCAAAAAGATTTTCAACACGTAGACAGTTTGTAAAAAATTTGTTACTTGTTAGAAACAGCCACTTCACAGATCAAGTGCAGCATCATGAAACCTTAGTAAAGAGGAACACAGAGCTGATGGGAGACCATTAATTTGCACAGCTTTCCTTCTCAGTAACCATAATAAGAGAAAAGCTGGTGAGAATGCAGGCTACTAATAAGAGGATTGTTTCAAGAGGAAGCAAAATAAAGCTTGTCTGCCTGTTTATTTGAAAATAATGCAGGCAGTCAATAACTGAATAAATGAAACAAAAAGTACTTCTTCTTCCCAAGCTGCACTAACCATTAACTAATAAGCAAACAGAGCAGCCCTTAAATGAATGTGACTGAGGTATAGCACCTTAGTAAATGGTAAATTTAGTCAGTTTTAGCCTCTAAACTGAAAAAGACTCTTCATTAAATTTAGCATACTATAACAGCAGGACAGTTTCACTTGCAGCAAGTATTTTTTTTTTCTTTTAAAAGTACTTTTCTGTGTTTAATTCAGTTGGTGTGCGTTTTAATTGATACATCATGTGTTGTTCTTTCAGCAGAACACATTTTAAAAATTATATTAAATGTATACTTAGGTGTTCATTAGGGAAACCAAAACAAAAATGAAGTAATTATTAATGCCATTGTCAGTATATTCATTTTCAAACACTCCAGATATTCCAAATGTTCACATGTAAAGTGCCAGTTAAGTAAGATGAGTCAACGATGACAACAGGGTTTTTCCAAATCAGGCCCCATTTTAATTCCCAGTATGTCTATGTGTGGTGTACAGTGTGTATGAACAAAGTCAGAAACTTATGATATAGTAGACAATATGTCATGGTGTCCCCCATGTACCAAGTGCTCATGTTTATGGATTTGAACTAATCACAAGAAGCTTGATCATTTCATGAGTGATTGTTTGTTTTTAAGTCTAGGTATCTGAAAAATCTGCAAATTTGTTGTATTTTGAAATAAAGGGACTACTCCCTGTAATGTGTACATGTGTACCATAATCTTACCAGCAGCTGTTTTCCACCAACAAAAGATGAAGTGCAAACAGACAGAAGTGTGGTATCAGTAACTGTGGTTGTTGGCACTTGGCAATCATCTGGTCGAAAATAAGCGTTGTTTAACTTTCTTCATCTGAAAAATAATGCATACGCATGTGGAATAGCGGGTCATCCACGGCTCAGCAATTAGTAGCCAATTTTAAATAAATAATCACACCCCGAGAAGGTGCAGGTTCTAGTCGGGTACGGGTGCATGTGAGTGTGTTTCACTCGCAGTTAATTGGGGAACTGGCTGACTGTGCCGTATACGTGAGTGGAGGTAAGTGGCTCAGTCAGACACCTCAATGATGGAGAGGCTTCTTGCACCCGTAGGGAGAAGAGTTAAAAGGAGTCTGCAGGGGGCAGAAGGGGGAGAAACAGAATCAGAAAGGAAAAGCGAAAGGAAAGAATGGAGGTTAAAGAAGGGAGTGAGAGAAGCAGGCGGAAAGATAGGAAAATGCCAGTGCGAGGAAGCAGGAAGCCGTGAGAAGAGCCCTCAGGGGAGTGTGTGACCAACATGAGCAATGCAGTGTTGGATGGTGCGACTCTCTGCATATTTCTGGGAAGGCAGCGGGAGTTGGCGAAGCTCAGATGGGGAGCCCTGTTGAAGCCATTGACAGTAGGGACCTGAGTCTGGATTCAGATTGGGGAGCCCTTCTAGAACCATGGGACAGCAGGCACCCAGACCTCTGAAAGAAGGTCAGTTGTGCCTTTTGGTTTGACATCTCTCCAGGATGCATGCCCGAGCTAGGTAAGCCAGGGATATGTACATTTTAAAAAGAAAGCACCAGGGATTTATTTTTAAAGGACATATTCTAGCCTGTGAGATTTTAACCTCATTCTAATGGATTATTTATTTAATTTTTTAACCTCTATGAATACACTTGGTTTTATTAATTGTTTATTAATATTATTATTATTTGCACTACACTTTTGGGCACTTTATTGTTTTAATAAAAGCACTTATGCACTTACCCCTTGCTGCTGCATATGTGTCCTCATTTGCCAGGTTCATCCCTCAGGTACATTATCGACAGTAGTGGGTTCCAGAGGCCCTCGGAAGGACCCAGCAGTGTGGAGCGACCCGCACCATCACAACACATATGCAGAGCCGCGGGAGCAATTTTTTGGTAAGGGGTGCTGTCTACTTCAAAGCCAACGTAGCACCCACATGATCCACATAGGCCTAAATGACCTACATGCAGTATATGCATGAGAAATGAGTTTCCTTGAATAGCCCTACTGCAGCAGAGACCACCATTTAATTTATTTAACTTAAAAAATTAAACAAATTAAAATACAAATAAGAGCCGGATTGATTAGTTTTTTGCCAGTTTTCAGAATTTTTTGTAAACCCTGCTAAACTTTATCTGTTGTTTAATAGAGTAGACATATTGCCAGCTCAGCAACTGCATGATGTTTGTATTGTGTCATTGTCAAAATGACCTTTCTAAACCAAAATGAAGTGAGATAAAGAACATTCTGCTCAGGTATGTAGACTTTAGTGAATCTCTATATCAGTGCGTCAAATAACAGTGTTATTTTCAAAAGGGATTTCTCACTGCTGCACAAATTAATGAGTAACGAAAGGCAAATACCTGACAAGTAAGCGCAAACAATTTTCAGTCATGATCTACTGTCCATAGGAAATTGTATACAGTAATCCCTCACTTATCGTGGGAGATAGGTTCCAAGGCCGACCGCGATAACTGAATTTCCGCGAAGTAGGGACACCATATTTATTTAATTATTTAACGTGTATTTGAACGTTTTTAAACCCTCCCTGTATTGTTTACAACCCACCCTTTACTCTATTAATAACAGGGACAACTGCTAAGCAATATGAAATCAGTAGATAAGTTTACATTTACTGTATAGCGAAGTACACGTAGCAGCTTGTAGGCGGTCATGACGTCGTCGACCTTGTTGCAAAGATTCCTAAAGCAGATTCCATCCAGACTACTGCCTTATCACGTCCACTTGCAACTCGTTTTGTGCCCTGGTTAAAGGACACTGCGGCCGTAGATCTTATATGCTTTTCCTCCTTTTTAAATAAAAAGAATCGTGGACTCATTGATGCTGTGATGGTGTCCTGCAGCGGTGTAGCTGTTCCCTTCCTTCAACTTATCCAAAACTTTTACCTTTTCTGCAATCATTTGCATCTTCTGTTGGCGCTTGGACACGGCCCCTCAAGCAGTAGCACGTTAATGCTGAATGAGTGAGATGAGACTTCCTGGTTAATGCAGCACTCCGTCGCTGAGCCAATCAGCAGCACACAGGAACTTAACTGCGTGCTCTGATTTGGTAGCTTCTCAGCCATCCGCCAATAGCATCTCTTGTATGAAATCAACTGGGCAAACCAACTTAGGAAGCAAGTACCAGAAGTAAAAAGACCCATTGTCCGCAGAAACCCGCGAAGCAGCGAAAAATCCACGTTATATATTTAGATATGCTTACATATAAAATCCGCGAAGTTGTGAATCCGCGAAAAGTGAACCGCGAAGTAGCGAGGGATTACTGTACATGCTAATATGCTGAACTTGATACTACAAGTTATTTAAAAAACAAAGACACTGGCTTACCTTTCAACTAGAAAGTTAAATGAAATGGACAAACCACAGTCTAGGTTAGAGGTTCCCAAACATGTGATATTTCTGAGCACATTCAAGTTTGGCATCAGAGTTTACTGTTTGAGCAGTCATCACCTTTGTGTGCTTCATCATCACTAGAACTGGAATCACTTGTATAGTTCAGTTAGTGGATATTTGTAAAGCACTGTCATTAACACAACACATGACTTTCTTCTTCACATGCTTCATGTTCTGACAGCCCACATTCCACCCATTCCTGCTGCCACAAAAGCCATGTAATGAGCCACTGTGCACTGGTGAAAAGTAAACGCAGAGAAGGTGGCGTGCATCTGACTAGCGGTGGACAATTTGTCTTCTCCAAGCAATAACTGTAATGAGGTTTAAGAGGATATGATCAGGCAGCCTAGAGGCAGGTTCTATGAAAAACAAAGAACAAATATTTTTTCTTACAGGTTAATAAGTTTTGTGTCCCTTGTATCCCGCAGTGCCCTAGACGTTTGCTTATGAAAAAGTCCAGCCATACTACAACTACACAGTTATTATTCCAAACAAAAGGGGTGCTGCTTAGCATCCCCCTTCCCATGTCAGTCAGATCCTTGCTGCTTCATATTTGACTCTTTTGTTTTTCAATTTCAGATTTTTTTTTTTTCTGTTCCTGTCTCAAATGTGATGTGTCATTGTAATTCAAGTACACTGTTTAAAACAAAATTAATAAATTGCACAAAATTAACAACAAAGAGCTATGGCTCTGCAATGTGTTTTCTTTTACACAGAAGAATAAATGAACTGAAGTCAGTTGTCACAGACCCTTACAGACGTTTCAGTATCTCCAGCTCCTTAGCTGAGGTGGGATTTTCATGTGGGAAATCAGGAGGTCATTCTGGTCACAGTGAATGAGCAGATCCCAGTAAATTACAACTGATTAACCGCACTGTTACCCTGTTTTGTGTGTGTGTCATCTAATATTTGATCAGTGGTAATATTCATTGGCAGACTGGTGCTCATAGATTTGTTATAATGTTTAAAATATTAAGGGGGACAAAAGACATGGAAAGAGCCGCTATGCACCGGAGAAGAGTAAATCCTTATCCTCAGTCAGTCTGAAGAGTGGTCATTCTTTAATTGCAGAGCCTCTCTAATACACCAAATCTGTTCATTCATAAGCATTTTGAAAATTAGGAGTTTTTAACAAATATATTAAAAGCTACCTATTATAATCAGGCGGAAAAAAAAACACAACTAGCTTGTGTTATAGGTGACCATGCCAACCTACTCATGGCAGTTATTCTTAAATGTTTTATTGGATTATTTATTTTGCAAGGTAATTGTGTTCCTTTGCAAAGACCATTTAATGAAGATCACTATTCTTGAAATGGGTTTTTTGGCCTTTATAAAAAATATTTTTGTTCCTTGTCTCTGGAACAGCAGGTCTCAATGGTGCTCTTACAATAAAGGAATAAATAGTGTGTCTGTTTTCTTACCTGTATGGTTTGTTAAAGCTAAGTGTCAGTCCTCATTTTTCTGTTTTTCTTTCTTTCTTCCTTCTTGTCTGGTTTCCTTCCTTGTATTAAATTATGTGAAATTGTTATACTGCCAACAAGTGTATGCTAATATCTCTAATGTATGCAGCATTGGGCAATTGAGGATTGTTGGTTAGCTGATGATACATAACAGCACGTCTTTAGCTGTTTTAGTTGTTTGGCCTTGGACAACTGCAACATCCATATTTACGAGTAAAGAGTATGCAGACTTCACTCATCATGCTCAGTTTCACAAATCTTTTTAAATAAAAATATTGCCTTCCCTGTTGTCAGGGAAATTTGCAGTTTGTTAGTTGGGGTACTTCAATACGTGGTTGTGAGTGACTCTTAAATGAACCTCAAGGAAAAAGTCAGTTATGGTGTGGAGCATTGCCTAATGGGTTATCAACAGCTCTTAACATCCTGTACTGCATGCTTTTGACCATACCTACCTAGTTTGTAGACAAAATTAAACACAATAGGGGGATGAGGGAAATGACAACGACACATGGCTTTTGGGCTCTGCTTGTTTATGTTATATTTAAATTGAGTTTTTGAATTTTTGTGATCTGTCTTTTTGATTGTTGCATTGCTGCCTTACTACATTTTCGTACCTTTTCTCCCTGTGTATTGGTATGATTGTCAGTGAATTTTACTCAATCAACCATGTTGTCCTAAGTTCTTTTATTACAGTATCTTCATTCCTCATCATGCGTTAAAAAGTTGATAACTGGTTTCTGGTACTTTAAATCTACTCACACACTCTGTCTTTTTCATTTTTTTTATCACGCATACATAGAACACACCATAGAAAATACATTATCCATCCATCCACCCATCCATCCATTATCCAACCCGCTATATCCTAACTACAGGGTCACGGGGGTCTGCTGGAGCCAATCCCAGCCAACACAGGGCACAAGGCAGGAAACAAACTCCGGGCAGGGCGCCAGCCCACCGCAGAAATACAGTATTAAAAAATTCAATAAAAATACAATGTAGTGTAATCAGTGCACTTCAGATTGATTGTTATTTGTACAAATTCTTATTTGCTGTTTTCACTACATTGCCACTTGTGAATCTTGCTCTTTCGGCTACATAAAGTAACAACACAGAATGTAGTGGGCAAAAGGTAAGCACTGTTTAGAAAATAGAATCGTATGGTGTGAGCGTGCATCAGTATGTTATTACAAAGCATGGCAGAGCATATCTGTTAAAAAATAGAATAGCAGAGGAAAAACAGTAGGATAATTAGAAGAATATAGTTTGGTGCTGGGGGCCTGTGGGAATTTGTCATAACTACACCCACAATGGAGGCTTTTAGCAGACCAGCAAATAGGAAATGCATTTTTACCTCAAGAAAAAAAAGTTCCAAGAATCTGTGATAAAAATAAATACTTTTAGTTTCCTTTTGCTTTCACAAGGATGCCTAATAAATGCAGAAGGAATATTTTCTTAAATCATAACCTTAGCTTCTTCAAAGTGGACGTATTTGGTAAGGTTTAATGCTTTCTCTTCACTTATCAACAAGTGTATCCATTAGTCCCATTGTAAGCTGCAAAAACAGGCAAGGAATTTTTAAAAATTATAAACAATGCTTCACTTCAAAACACAGTTTTAATATATACAGTGATTGTAAAGACGTAACTTCTACTTTAAAATACCAAACTTATCCTTAAGTATTAGTTATTGGATCCATTTATCAATTAAAAAATATTTCTTAAAAGAACAGTTTTTTTTGTTTTTGAAAAGATTTTTTTTGTTACCTTTTTCTTTCAAGTTTTATAGCTAAGTAATCTTTCTTTTTAATGGCAGTCAGTCATCTCATGGGCTTTCTTTGGCACATATTGTCACCAGCAGTTTCTCATCTGCGAAGCTCCAAGGACAACTTCAGTTGATTGAACTGTGGAGTAATTTAGTAACTTGTAACGCGGCTTTATAAAGGTTTTTGCACCCTGTCCTCAGTGCAGTAAAAGGGAAACACATAAATAATTGTAAATGATGCCTAGAAAACAGAAAGCCAAAAGCTGACACTTTCTTTAAAAATGAATGTGTGGATTAACAAATCCATTTCTGTACTCATTAATTCCAATTATTATTGGTATTCCAAATCCAATAATTAATTTAAGAAGGTATTGGCTTAAAATTCATTTTTATGGGTATAATTTAAACTCGTGGTACCCTCCAAAGCAAAAGAAGCCCCATTCATATCCTTCAGCTATTTAGCCACTACTTTTTATACATTATGCTTATTTTTGATATAAATTGCACTGGGTGTCTTTAGAATGACTCAAATGATCTGGCTCATGATGCCACCATGAAAAAGTAAAATAACCTACTATCTGTGTTAAGTGAAATGTTTTTATGTCAGCTACTGTATTTATCCCCCAAGATCCACAAAGCTAATTTAATTGCTAGCTGGCTGTCAAGGCTCAGAAAATTTGAGTAGAATGAAAAAGTTGAAATGGCAGTTGTCACTAGAGTGAAACTCCAGATCCTGTTACTTCCTTCTTATACTGTAAAATAATGTGCAGCCCTCAGCCAGTTGTTTGTACTTATAATCCTGCTTTTTAAAGAGGACAACTTCTTATTAATGGGAAATTGTTATGCTGGCTTTACTGCTATGTTCTCACCTACCTTTCAATCCACATCTTTGGTAACAAAATTACAATCACTGATGTGTGCAGTACATACAGTGGTGTGAAAAACTATTTGCCCCCTTCCTGATTTCTTATTCTTTTGCATGTTTGTCACACAAAATGTTTCTGATCATCAAACACATTTAACCATTAGTCAAATATAACACAAGTAAACACAAAATGCAGTTTTTAAATGATGGTGTTTATTATTTAGGGAGAAAAAAAAATCCAAACCTACATGGCCCTGTGTGAAAAAGTAATTGCCCCCTTGTTAAAAAATAACCTAACTGTGGTGTATCACACCTGAGTTCAATTTCCGTAGCCACCCCCAGGCCTGATTACTGCCACACCTGTTTCAATCAAGAAATCACTTAAATAGGAGCTGCCTGACACAGAGAAGTAGACCAAAACCACCTCAAAAGCTAGACATCATGCCAAGATCCAAAGAATTCAGGAACAAATGAGAACAGAAGTAATTGAGATCTATCAGTCTGGTAAAGATTATAAAGCCATTTCTAAAGCTTTGGGACTCCAGCGAACCACAGTGAGAGCCATTATCCACAAATGGCAAAAACATGGAACAGTGGTGAACCTTCCCAGGAGTGGCCGGCCGACCAAAATTACCCCAAGAGCGCAGAGACGACTCATCCGAGAGGTCACAAAAGACCCCAGGACAACGTCTAAAGAACTGCAGGCCTCACTTGCCTCAATTAAGGTCAGTGTTCACGACTCCACCATAAGAAAGAGACTGGGCAAAAACGGCCTGCATGGCAGATTTCCAAGACGCAAACCACTGTTAAGCAAAAAGAACATTAGGGCTCGTCTCAATTTTGCTAAGAAACATCTCAATGATTGCCAAGACTTTTGGGAAAATACCTTGTGGACTGATGAGTCAAAAGTTGAACTTTTTGGAAGGCAAATGTCCCATTACATCTGGCGTAAAAGGAACACAGCATTTCAGAAAAAGAACATCATACCAACAGTAAAATATGGTGGTGGTAGTGTGATGGTCTGGGGTTGTTTTGCTGCTTCAGGACCTGGAAGGCTTGCTGTGATAGATGGAACCATGAATTCTACTGTCTACCAAAAAATCCTGAAGGAGAATGTCCGGCCATCTGTTCGTCAACTCAAGCTGAAGCGATCTTGGGTGCTGCAACAGGACAATGACCCAAAACACACCAGCAAATCCACCTCTGAATGGCTGAAGAAAAACAAAATGAAGACTTTGGAGTGGCCTAGTCAAAGTCCTGACCTGAATCCAATTGAGATGCTATGGCATGACCTTAAAAAGGCGGTTCATGCTAGAAAACCCTCAAATAAAGCTGAATTACAACAATTTTGCAAAGATGAGTGGGCCAAAATTCCTCCAGAGCGCTGTAAAAGACTCATTGCAAGTTATCGCAAACGCTTGATTGCAGTTATTGCTGCTAAGGGTGGCCCAACCAGTTATTAGGTTCAGGGGGCAATTACTTTTTCACACAGGGCCATGTAGGTTTGGATTTTTTTTTCTCCCTAAATAATAAAAACCACCATTTACAAACTGCATTTTGTGTTTACTTGTGTTATATTTGACTAATGGTTAAATGTGTTTGATGATCAGAAACATTTTGTGTGACAAACATGCAAAAGAATAAGAAATCAGGAAGGGGGCAAATAGTTTTTCACACCACTGTAGACTCCAATCTGTTATTGAGAATTAATATCTGTCTATTGTAAAAAAAAATCTTGGAAGGCTTGGAAGGAGATGATATGTGATTTTCTCAGAGACACTTTAACGTCTAGCAAGACAAGGCAGTGAGACAAAAGGACAGCTGCTGTAAGGCTTTTAAATGATCAAAGTGCAGTACGACAAGCAGAACACGCAGCTGGACTGCAGCAGCTGATCTGACCGCATCTCCTTAACATGCGTTCAGCACACCCCTTCACAACGCGAGCAACTGTGATGCGAAGTCCCTGGCACATAGCGCACCCCAGTGGGGCATGGGGGGAAGGGAGTGGGCGAGCGAAGCAAGCAGAGGGCAAAGCCCCCTTGTTATTCTTAAATGAAAATGAAGTAACTTTGTGTGTGAGTTTTGTTTTTCCTGTTCTTAGTTTGCTTGTTCTATGCAATGTATAGTCTCCAACCAAAAATAAACACAGTAGTTCAATGTTTTGTTATTGAATAATGAAAATTGTTTTATTAATCCCAACATGAATGAATTAAGCAGGATTGAAGATGTTATATTGTTGTATTTCGTATCTATATTACTATTTATAAAGTGACCTACAATTGGTGTGATAGCTCTGTGGCTAAGGATTGGCGCTGGTATCTGGAAGGTTGCCAGTTCAAATCCTGTTACTGCTAAAAGGGATCCCACTCCGTTGGGCCGTTGAGCAAGGCCCTTAACCAAGGGTTGGTTTACCATGGCTGACACTGTGATCTGACTCCCAAAGGCCATGCGAAAAAGACAATTTGCCCTTGGGATTAATAAAGTATATCAAATCAAAATAAAAAAAAATCAAAAGTCAAAGTTGACTCACTCACTAACTCATTCATGAACAGAAACACAATTTCCCATTTAGTTAAACAACTGAAATTTGGTTGAATTTTACATCTTGGGCCTTAAGCACCCACTAAGAAAGGGCATTTCGAGATATTGATATTTTGGGGTTAAAAAAAAAAACCCTGTGGAAAAATCTAAAAACTGCTTTAACTGAATTGATTGAAATTGGGTGACATTATAGAAAAAAGAAAGTTAGAAGATCCAAGTTTTATTAATTTATCTCTAATGATGCTGTAATGAGTATGCTATGCTAACATACTTCTCCAGCAAGGGAGATTGTTTTAATATTGTGACCAATAATGTTGAGTTTATCACCATGTTCTTCAGTCCAGTTTCTGCAAAATAATGGAATCAGTTTCAGAGGATGCTGATTAGACAATCATCTGTCACTTGTCATATGGGCTTAATGCACAGATATTTTAATGTATGAAAAGGCAGACATCAGTAAAAGGTTAGGTAAATAGCAAACAAAGTTTTACATTTTTTGACTTTTTAAATCTATTTATTTATTTCTCAAAAATGTATATATCAAAGTAAATCTGCAGCATTCAATTTATGTTTTAGGTCATTTTAGAGTCACGTGCTTATGGTACAGTGTTAGGGATATACTGTAGTCTTCTGCTCAGTTTAGAATGCAAAATTCTGTATTTTACTATGTAGTTCAGCAAAAAACACCACCACCCTTTATCTGAAATTGTTATGAGAAAAGTAATTTTATTGTTTGACACTAATATAATTTGTCAGTTTAGCCCTAGCCTTGGCATACATCTAAACTTTTTCTTTTTTTAAATTAGGAAGTGGCAAAATCATCATCATCTTCACTGTCATATGATCAAAAATCTGTTTGAAGCAGTTGCAAGTCTCTGCTAAAAGTAAAGTCTAATTAAGATATCAATTTGAAGAAATTTCAAACTATTGCTACAAACAATGTCCAAACTTTTGTGAGCTAAAGAAATGGAACTTCATTTGTCTTTTACAGGGAAGGGTATATGGAGACTATTCAGTATATATATACGGTATATGTATGTGTCTGTGTGATAGCGTTCCCCGCGTGAGGAGAAATGCACATGGCCGTGATATCTCAGGCAATCAGCAGCTACCCTCTAAAACACAAACGTTACTCCTTAACAATCTGTAGATGATAATGTCTGTTGAACAAACAGGTATCGCTAGCTAAGCAGAGGCAAGGTGCACTCTAACACGTGGTGAGACGTAGACTAATTCGAACAGAGGCTGGCGAGTAAATGAGGATGGCCCCACCCCCCTGCTCTTGGCCCGCAGCCACTCTCTTGGATTTGCATAAATACATCGGTGCCGCAAGTGAACTATGGTATGTAGCGCGATAAGAGAAGTCTCAAAATCAAGCGGAAAGTTCAAGCAAATTGTAGAAAACAACCAGATCTAAATCCGTTAAGTAATTCTCTCGTGAAAAGCAGACAGACATACAGACAGAACACACTTGGACCACGGAATTTTTAAAACTGTTTCTTAGCGAGCACCTATGGGCCAAGGGTAACCTACATTCCAAATTTCAAGTCCTTATGGTTCGGGAGATTTTGTGATGGGTGAGTCAGTGGTATTTGGCTTTTATATATATACTGTAGATATAGGAATGTTTGAGCTGTACGCTTGTAATTTTTACAGTTTCTGTGCAGTGAATGAATGACATTCACCTACAAATCTGAGTTCATTCTCTCATCACACTGTCTTACTGTCTTCAGATAAGGAGGAAACAGCATCCTTGGATGGAGAAGCTAAAGGTCTCTTAGGTCTTGAGCATGGGCGCTAATAGACAGGATTGTTAGTTGCACTGGTTAGTGGTGCTGAAGCCTGTGGTACCAAGCATAGAATGTGTGGAGCATAAAAATGAGCTTCAGAATGCAGTTTTCTGAAATCTGATTCCTCCTTGGAGCTCCTGTGCTACTCTGTCGACAGATTATGGTAGTGTTGGAGCATTTGAGATTAGAGCTGTTGCTGCTGCTTCTGATCAAAAGGTAACATTTGGAATGTTTAGGGTGTCCGGTGAGGATCTTGCCACAAGTATATCAAACATAGCCAGGATGGCCGGAGGAGCAGGGACAGACTAAGGGCGTTTCTAAAGAAATTAACCTGTCATAGCAGTGCCTGGGCATCTTTCAGTAGCATATGACAACTGTTGAAAGAGGAATCTGTAATTTGTAAGCTGCTCTTGTAAAAAGCATCAGTTAAATAAAAAATATGCAAATACTGTATTTATTACCTATCTTGAAATACAAAACAAAACTCTTGTTATGTAATTTTTCTGTACAAAGACAGACATCATGTCATGAAGAGCTGGATAACTAAATATTAATAATTTTTTAAACAATGTAGTGATAATTTACGACTGCTCATGGCTACTTTTATAACAGTATTGATCACCACCACTGCAAATATCAAGTCATTTAAAAGCCCATTTCCAGCCTAAATTAATTTCTTACATTATATTCTGTTTAAATGCAGTATATCAGCTTTACTGTTCTTTTATGTATTCTTTTGAAAAGTGTCGCTCCAAAAGAAGAAAGAAGTTAATGCAGTTTCCCATGATACATTACTGTCCGTTGTCTTCCATACTTGTAAAGGCCAAAGCCTTATTATTCCACTCTCGCTCTCTTATTAGTAACTTCTATTGGCTATTGCTTTGTTGCTCACATGACAGGCTTGTTATTCTTCTCTGCATGTAAGGCTGCTGCAGTAAGGAATGTGCAGTGAATGCTGTAAATGTCATAGGAGGAGAGGGGAGTGTCAAAGGAGCAGTGAATATTCATATGAAGGCAGGCCAATGGCCCATACGTAGACAGTTCTCTGTGCAGTAAAGGGTTGTGTCTGTGAGTATGTATGGAACTTTGCTGAATAAAGTTTATGCTGTGCAAAGCACATTGCTGTTCGCTGGTTTCAAAAGTGACTAAAGCTCATTTTCAGATGTCTTTATAACAAGTCTCATGGTGGTGCTTTAGATTTGCCTCAGGGAGCTGTTTTCCTACCCAAAACAGGCCACTGAGTAAAGTGAAATGAAATCCAGGGCATGCTGGAATGAATATCTTATGAATCATATAAATGTTAGCCTCTTCATTTTGAGGTTGAATTTTAGATGTTTAATAGTGTGTAATAAAAACGATAACCTTTGGCAGTGCTTAAAATGTAAGTGCCCATTGCACAGAAAAGGTCATTGCAAATTGCCCTCTGCAGTCCCAAAGGGGCCAGCTTTGCATATAATTGAAGCCCTGAGAAGCCAAATTAATTAAATTTTGTTTTTCTCTGGCTTCTCTCTTTATAGTTTAGTCTTTATTCATGAGAGCCAGAATTAGCAGAATGTTATTTTCAACAAAGGGAATTATCTGCCATAAAGAGAGAATTTTGAAAAGTAAAGCTAATCGAATGCCCTTAAAAGAGCATGAGATAACCTCCTTCTTGAAGTGTTTCGATTTTAATCACTATTAATAAATTGCTGTCTGTATTCCTGTGAAGTAAATCCTGGCAACAAATTTACTTTGATAAGACAACCCTCTTAAAATCTAAGAAATGTCTTTTAAAATATTATTGTTTAACTATTATGGGTGACAGGCTATCACAGCTCTTAGTGTTTTGACCTCACATTCCTATGAAGAATAGTGTTTTAAAATCCACATGTACTTTCATTTTCTATATTGTTCATAGTTTTTCTTTTTCATTTCTTTTTTTATAAAAAGCCATCAACCCTTTATTGTTATTCCCGTTCATGGTCGAGAAGGCAGGCCTCGGATGTTAATGGTAATGAACTTGTTGGGGCCCTGTTTTATGAAGTATCTCCTTATTTGATCTAGATTTGTCAGAATCAACTCCCCTCCTCAGCCTGGTATTACCAGAGCCTCCTATATACAGTTCCACATCATCTGAACCTTTAGGGCCCATTCACACCAAGTGGTTTTCTAGTGTTTTAGTGCTAGACCAGAAAACTCCTAAGCCACTTGTAAGGTTATTTGGTATTATTGTCAATGAAGCCATTCACAGCAGCGAGTGGTTTAGAAAACTCCTGCATGCAACAAGCCAAATGTTTGTTCCATTGAAATGAATGGTAATGCTCTCTAAATGCTGGTAAACAAAGAGCATTTTGCATCAATATTACAGGAAGTCACTGCTTTTTCCCCAGATGAGGCAGAAGTGAAGCAGTGCATCAAAACTAAAAGAAAAAAAACCAGATGCAATGTTGCGGTGCAGACACAGGATTTGGCCATCTAGTGATAGCTATCGAGAGATAGGACAAGTACACATGTGCTTGCAATCTAGTAACAAGAACTGAACAAAGTTTTCGGCATACATTTAGTTTTGATCTGGTTAAAGGTAAGTAAGTTTGATATAGATGTTTTAACATGTAGACAGAGTGGTAGTGCAGAGCTATCATTCCTGCCTCACAGCACCAACTTTATGGGATTTGCATGTTCTGTCTGTTTATTTCTGGTTTGATCAGTATAAGCAAGAGTTCTCAATTGCAGATGTCAACCTGTTTTACCACTGAATGTTACAAATGTGTCAGTAATACTTCTCAATCTAGAAAATATGTTTAGTCCTTCATGTACTGTGAAGTAAATAACATCCCAAGCCTCAGGTATAGACAGTGGCTGCTGTGCCACGAGATCATACTGTTTCAGAATATCTATCCCAAATAACTGAAATAAAACAGAACCACATGCAGGATTAAATTTATATGAATGTACTGTGTTTTTAGTTCTT
Source organism: Erpetoichthys calabaricus (assembly GCF_900747795.2). Classification (NCBI taxonomy): domain Eukaryota; kingdom Metazoa; phylum Chordata; class Cladistia; order Polypteriformes; family Polypteridae; genus Erpetoichthys; species Erpetoichthys calabaricus. The sequence goes on along the minus strand of NC_041400.2, from coordinate 39,045,554 downwards.
TTCACTTGATTATATGCTATGCACATGCTTAACCTTTTCCTCACTAGCTCTCATTGACCTCCGGATCATGTGTGTGTATGATGTTGCACAAACAGCAGCAGGCAATACCTTTGTGCAATGTGGTGGTGGAAATAAGCTTCCGTAAATATCATAAAGACATCCACATATTGTTATTCTTGCATGCTTATTGATACTTTCGTACGGTCCTGGAATTTTTCAGGATACTTCTTGAGTGCTTCATAAAGAATCTAGAATTGTCCTTTAGACTCCCTTTGCTGTAGAACTGTGTGCAGAACCCAATACTCATGACACCACCTCTTCAGTTCTGTGATAGATTGAAAGCATTGAAGTCATAGAGGACATTCTGGAAACACAATACTCTCCTCATAACACTAGAACACTTTTCAGCCCCCAGAATGGTAAAAGGTAATGATGTCAGGCATATTTGCATCTTTGAAAACAATTGAAAAATGCTTAGAAAAATGCTGGAAAGCTCTTGAAAAACATTTGCAAAATGACATCATAAAGCTTGAAAAACACCAAGAAAATGCTAGAAATTCACAGTGCTTGTGAATGGGCCTTTATTATAGTGAGTCATTGCATTGTGTTTTTTGTTGTTCTGCTTGTGTATAGTCAATAAATCCTGCATGGTGCAACATGTAGACGTGGTGTGTGAGTGACTGTACCCTGAGCTGGACTGAATCCTCATCCACGGTTGCTTACTACCTTGGGATAAGCCTGTATTCCTGGTTTGTAATAAGGGGGCTCTGCAAATGAAATACTAATTAAATGTTGAGGTTAGGTTTTGTAAAACATTTCCAGGAATGTATGTTACTATTTTAATAATGTAACACACTGGAGTCATATCACGCTGCTTTAATTATGTCCAAGTAATTTAGTTGACAATTAACAAAGAGGTGACTCTGTTACAAGTGACAATGTATCCCAAGCCAGGAGCAGCTCTGCACTCATTAGCATATATGTATTTTCACAAATATATACTGTAAAATGTTAAGAAGCAAGTTCAAGAGAACAAATCCATCCTTGGTTAAAACATAATATAATGTTCACTACAATCTTTTCTCAAGTAAAACATAAACCCTTATGGGTATTTCCAAATCAGTACAATAAGTTTACAAACAGAGAAATGCCATGTTCACTGATTGTAGGATTCAAATTAAATGCCAGAATTGGCTTCTGATTAAGAAAGTGTTGGTATAAAATGTGGTACAGTAGCTCTCCCAGTTTGAAATCTGCTGCTTTAGACTGATGGAGAATATGCCAAGTGACCTGAATGGTGTCCCCTTTTATGTAAGCTTATGTTCTTAATAAACACTTCATAAGTACAGAATTAGTGCTTTCAGCTGAAGTTCACAAGACACATTTGCTAACTGCCCATTATACATTTCAGTGCAGGTTTTCTTACTCCTATTGAGGGAGTGGTGAAGTTGCTCATCATTTACTAATAAAGGAACAGTTTCATAACAGCAAAGCTTTTAACCAGACTACCATTCAGATAGGAGTAGGGATGTAAGCTGAAAGTGCTTGATCATCACAGTAATATAAAGAACCACAGATAAACAAAGAGCAGAGGTGTTAATCATGGATAAGTATAATCAGAATTTATAATGGATAGGGAGCCATGTGCTGCAGTCCCCTTTTTAAGGGAGTGTTATAGTTACAGAAGAATCGTGCAAAGCTGGACCAACTCTTTACCTGAATGCATATTTCTGAAGGGTTTACAAGTCCAGTGTACACAATGTTTCTGAACTTAGAAATGCATTTATCCATGTAGCCCAATGTGTCCATTGGGATGTTAAACTACAGAGCTATGAGGCCTTACTTGTGTGCTGTTCAGTTCCTATAGATGCAGATAAATGCTTATGTTCACATTCTTAACGTGTGAGATGGATTAGTTTAGGGTGGTCATATGATTCTACCAATGATATGACCTGTTATGGGTCTTCATGGAGCAGGTTGTCAAGGCACAACTGAATTCTGCACAGTACCCTGTTTTGAAATCTGAGGTTTGTATTTCTGCTATTTGTGGATGATGATAATATCTGTATAGCCTCATCTGAATGTGATCTCCTGGAGGCACTATAGCAATTGACACCTGAGAATGACTTATTGGAAAAAGACCTCCAGAGAAGAGACTGCGGTTCTACAGGAAGTGTGTAGAAGCTGACCCAAGTGTAGAACTGAAATTGCCTCAGAGCCTTGATTTGAGTGTGGTACAAGGTGTGCTGAGACTGACAACAGATAGGTGCAGAGATGATAGAAATGCAGCCATTATACTGGACAGTGGTTATGAAGGTGGACCAAACTCCTCAATTGAAGCTCACAATTTACTGTGCGAAGTCACAGAAATGTTCAGGAACTTTGTCGAACTCTGTAGAATGTATTTAAGTGAATGGGGAAGGAGGAACTGATGTAGGTTTGAGTGGATTATAATGATGCAAGTGGTCTTTTAAGTGTCCCAGAGCACTAGGCAAGCATTTGCCAACTATGCTGGATCAATTATTGTGGCCAACAGTATGATCTGAGCAGTGAGGCAGCAGTGTTTACCACTGCACCACCTTACCTCCAAAGATAAACAACTCAGAAGATATTTAACCACAAATAAAATGCAATATATGGCCACAAAATAGCAATAAGTAAATATCTGTGATTATTGTAAGGGACAGCCGGCATCCTTACCCAGCCGGGATGCCCTCAACTGTATTTTCAGCGGAGTGCAGAGAGGACCCATGAGTTGGTTGTTCGCTGATTCTCCACGCTACTTTCATTATTTAATTATTTAATATTATTTGAATGCTGTTTGATTGTAGCTGTTTCTGAATATTATACTGAACTATAGCATCAAGTGGCTGTAAATTGCTGTTAATGCCTTACTGTGCTTAATAATGTTGCATTTGGGAGAAATCCTATCTGTGGTAGTTGTCGGGCCGACTTGCATTGTGTCATCGGTGCTAGCCACTTACCAATCTTCAACTGACTGATGCCGCCTGAGTTTTCTGTGGATGGCATTTGGGATTTCTTGTGGAATACCTTTTAATGTTGTCATTTGAATTAAGGCCTCTGGAGTCAATTGCAAACAGTCCGTATTTCATCCTCCAGTGTTAGGCCTGTTATTAAAATTTCCTGGATGTCAGCTCTGTCACTGGGGATCATGGCAATTGTCTTGTTGCTGGAGTCCTATGCAGATTTGCACCACAGACTTGGACTCCTTCATCGCCCCCGCTACGTCCATAGGGGGTCTGGTCGGCGGTTTGTCTATATCAAGACCAGGAGTTCCATTCTGTCTTTGTGGTCAGCAGCAAATCGCTCTGTCGCAAATCGAACACATCATCCGAGCACCATTACTATGGAGACTGAAAATATTGCTCGGCGGCGGCCCAGGTGAGATGGAAAGCCTGTAGTGGGTTTCAGCATTCTTCGTCCTCTGGCTAAAAGCAACATTTCGCTAAATATCAAAGTTGAACTTTTTAATGTTCAGTCCCTGACAAATAAAGCCTGTCTAATTTATAATCACATTGTAGACAGGGGGATTGACATTATTTGTTTGACTGAGACTTGGTATAACTACAAGGTATACTCAGTTTTAAATGAGTCCTGCCCTCCTGGGTACACCTACTTTGAAAAGGCCCACGGCTCTGGTCATGGTGGTGGTCTGGCTGTAATCCATCGTATAGGTTTGCAATTATCACTTCTCCCCCTTCCTAAATTCTCAACTTTTGAATGCTTGGCAATTAAATGCAAGCATCCACTTTTTATAACAGAACTTCTTATTTACCGACCACCAAAACAACACCCTGATTTCATTACGGAAATTAATGAGCTTCTCTCATCTTTCTGTACAACATCATCAAATGTACTCATTCTTGGAGATCTGAAAATTCATGTGAACACACCTTCTAATTATTCTGCTGCCCAGCTCTTAGAGCTCTTGGATTGCCTAAATTTGAGGCAACTTGTCGAGGTCCCCACTCACAACAAGCGCCATACCCTTGATTTTGTCATTACTGATTCAGTCCGTATCTCTGACCTCCAAGTATTTGATCTGGGTGTTTCTGATCACACAATTGTCTCAGTGGATTTACCCACATATTCACTATACTCTAAATCACAACACTGTATCCATTTCAGGAACCTGAAAAAAATAAATTTGACTGATATAAATGCTGACATTAAGAATTTCTCCATTGTTCCCCACCTTTCTTCTGTCAGTGAATTAGTCGATCACTACAACAATGGGCTCCAGAACATCCTTGAGTCCCATGCCCCAGTTAAATCACGAGTGGTCTCTTTTGTAAAATCTGCCCCGTGGTTTACAAGTGAGCTTTGACAGATGAAAGCAGCTGGGCAAGCCCTCGAGTGGCTTTTTGTTTGAACTAGTTTAACGGTCCATAAATTATCCTATCAAGAACACCAAAAAAACTACTATAGAGCACTGACCACCACCACATCTCAATACTATTCAAATTTAATTAACAACAGTCCTGGAAACTCTAAACAACTTTTTTCTGTGATAAATTATTTACTCAATCCTCATACCTACACCTGTAATAATTTTACGGAGGAGCAGTGCAATAATTTTATTGAATATTACAACTCTATGGTAGATACCATCCGCTTCTCATTGTCTGTCTCCAGCCCTCCATCGCTGGATGTTTCCACACCAAAGCCAATGGGCTGCCTTTCCCAGTTCCTTTGTACTACAGGTAAAGAAGTTCAGGGGATCATCCAGAGGATGAATCCCTCAACGTGTTCTTTGGATCCCTTTACTGCTCTTCTGGTAAAAGTTAATGTATCAGACATAAGCCCTCTCTATTGCTGATATCATTAATCACTCTCTCCAGAGCAGCACAGTCCCACTGGCCTTGAAAACTGCAAAAATTAAACCTCATTTAAAAAAACCTTCTCTGGATCCTGAAGTGATAGTAAACTATCATCCAATTTCCAACCTTCCATTTTTGTCTAAGGTTTTAGAAAAGATTGTTTTGGTCCAGCTTCAGGATCACCTCAAAAAATATAATCCCTTTGAAAAATTTCAATCTGGTTTCCGATCTTCTCACGGTACAGAGACAGCCCTGGTCAGAGTCACCAATGACCTCCTGATGGCTGCTGACCAAGGCTCTCCATCACTCCTTATCCTCCTGGATCTCACAGCTGCATTTGATACAGTAGACCATAATATTCTTCTCCATCATATAATTGGACATTCTGGCACTGCTCTGGAGTGGTTCGAGTCCTGTCTCACAGATAGCCCTGAGGGATGCTAGATCTCATACCCACACTGTCACCTGTGGGGTTCCACAAGTATCAGTCCTTGGGCCGACCCTTTTTAACATCTATATGCTACCCCTGGGTCACATTATCGGCAGGCATGGAGTTTCATTCCATTACTTTGCCGATGATATGCAGCTCTGTGTGAGACTGGATTTGATTTCTCTTACACCTCCATCAACCCTTTCCTCTTGCTTGGATGAGATTGAGACCTGGATGTCCAAGAACATCCTTAAGCTGAACAGAACCAAAATTGAAGCTCTTTTAATTGGTACCCCCATCAACTTCATCCATCCATCCATCCATTTTCCAACCCGCTGAATCCGAACACAGGGTCACGGGGGTCTGCTGGAGCCAATCCCAGCCAACACAGGGCACAAGCAGGAACCGTTCCTGGGCAGGGTGCCAACCCACCGCAGGACACACACAAACACACTAAGCACACACTAGGGCCAATGTGGTCCACTGTGGGAGGAAACCGGAGCGCCCGAAGGAAACCCACGCAGACACGGAGAGAACATGCAAACTCCACGCAGGGAGGACCCGGGAAGCGAACCCGGGTCTCCTAACTGCGAGGCAGCAGCGCCACCATGCCGCCCCCCATCAACTTCATTCCTCTGTAAATTATATTTACTTTTCTGGTCATACTATTACCCTCTCCCCCTCTGTTACAAATTTAGGTGTCAAATTATACTCCCATCTGTCATTTGATACACATGTTCTTCATCTCTGTAAAATTGCATTCTTTCATCTCCGAAACATAGCCAAACTCCTTCCTTGCCTCTCCCTTTGTGATGCTGAAAAGCTGGTTTATGCCTTTGTCTTCTCCAGGCTGGACTATTGTAATGCACTCCTCATCAGATATCGAACAAGAGCCTTCAAAAGCTCCTAAAAAAAAAATCTCCTACCGGACCGCTAGATGGCAGCCCCTCTGGTTTGTGGTGGCGCCATGGATTCCCACAGTGGGAATTGGAGTTCTTCTACTCAGCTCTGTTGGGTTCCATGGGTGCTGCAGGACTGGGGAGCTCTTCTTTGTCAGGCTTTCAGCCTTACCCAGAAATGCTTCTCAGCCAAACCATTGGCACACCAGAAGTACTCCCAGGCTTTATTTAAAAGGAGCTGAGTCAGGAGTAAGGAGAAAAAGCTTGCAGGGAGTTGTATTGTGCTTAGCATTTCCCAGAACAAAAACTTTTTTGTACTTTTATACTTGTGTCTGAGCTGTTGGGTGCTTGGGGAGGTGGAGCGCCCTATACAGTCCACAATATATATAACATATCATTGTGCTCACAATCTTTTGTTATTACTTCACAGGGTCTCATTCTGACTCGAGGAGGGGGAGGGCTCTTTTAAGGCGTGTTTTGACTGGTAATGGCAGCACATGGCTAATTATGTATGCTCATTATCTATGCGGTACTGCTCTACCAGCCAGGGGGCAGTGTTACATGTCCAATGGCAGTACTCATAGCATTTTCATTATGGTCAGCTAATGTACCACATAAATTAAAATCCTGCAAGTCTTTTTTTTTTATTTAACACATGCATGTGCAAACTGGTTGAATAGGGTTGTTACATCACATATGCACAAAGTAGTTTGGGCGATGATCTTACAGTAAGCATGCATGAAAGTTCTGTGCATGGCTGCCATAGCTTTTTGATGTCTGCTGGCATCACAATTCATCATGAAGCATTTGGAAAAAATGTTCATGTTTTCTGGCTGCACAGCTAATTTTCAGGAAAATAGTTAGTGAAACAAGGCTACTGGCCAACACAGCATATTCGCTATGAAAAACACTTTGGTGAATTTCGCCAATCACTGCCATTCACAATGTACCAGTCCTTATTGATTTCCACCCTCAGCTTTGATCGCAAACCTAGGATAGTCACCAGAGGAACACTTTTGCCTTCTTGAGTTTTATATGCATTGATTCTGTGTTCATTTTCCATAGCATGGTAAGGAGACAGACATTTTCAGAGGGTCTCAAAGTAGAACTGATGCTTCTTCAAATCAAGAGCAGACCATTGAAATGGTTTGGTCGTCTATTGAGGATGTTTTCTAGGAGTGTCTAGAAGTGTTTGTAGGAACTCTATTGAGGAATCCCAGGAAGACCCAAAATAGGATAGAAATTTTATTAATTACTGAACTACACTTGGAATTCCCAGAGAGCAGTGTGTTGCCACTACAACATACAACTGGAAAATCACAGAAAATTAAATTTCTATTTTTCTTAAAGCAAATAAAAGTTGAGACAAGTCTTCCAAATATTATTTATGCAATATTTAATCTTAGAATATTTCGTGGTAAAGAAATTAATACTTCTTGCGCTGCTGATATATCTGCTGAGTACAGATGTAGTCTTGGAAGAAGACATAGCAGTATTTGAAGCTGTGCAGACAAGAGCAACCAAGTGCATCCCAGCACCTGAGGTCATGTTGTATGGTAACAGGCTCAGAGAATTAAATGTGTTTAGTTTCAAGAAGAGGACACTGCAAGGGGACCTAATCCAGGTCTTCCAAATACTCAAAGGCATTGATAAAGTAAAATCCTGCAAACAATCATATACTTATACACATACTCAAATTAAGGGAGAGTGCATTTATGACTGAAGCCAGGAAGCACTTTTGTACTCAAGAAGTTGTGGAAATCTGGAACTAAGTATGAAGCCATAGAGTGAAGAATAATTCTTGGCAACCCCAGTGAAGTATGTGGATTAGATATTGGTATGGCTTAGCTATTACTGTATTTAAACAAACAAGCCTGATACACTGAATGGTCTCCTCTTATATTTCAGATTTGTTATGTTCTTATGTGGCGACATAATGGTACCCCCTATGAAATTGATTGTATCAATCACCTTTTTCACAAGCTAGCCTTGTTCAACAGCCAGGTACATTGAGAAATAAAATGTCTAGGAATATAGGAGTTAGCTGATCTTTCAAGGTCTGACAGTGTGGGTCTGAAGCGCCATCTAGTTTAGGTGCATTGTAGGTTTTTGCTTCTTTAAGGTCCCACCTAATTAACTAATTTAATAACAAAACAATGCGAATATTAAAACACAGTATTTTGACGAGGGTTTTTTTTTTTATTATTTCATGAGCAATTTAACCTGATATGAATGTAAAATATATGTGGTCCCTTGTGAATAATCTGTGCATTGTAATATCAGCCAAAAACAAAGGACATTAATGTGATCAGATAAAACAGACTGCCAGTATTAATAAAGAAATGTGTATGTGAATAGGATGCTCTGGTAGTCTAGAGGAAGAATTGAACTTTCAAGGGTTTCAAAGAGCTATTACTGAAATGGATTCTGTCATTATGTCTAAAAGGTTTATCAGCAATTTATCAAGTTTTCCTGTGTTTCATTCTCTGCCTTCCTGACATGGATAACTGACAGGTTAATGGAACGCTAACTGGTGTTCCTGTGTGCAAGTTGTGCCATTCACAATTAACAAAGAAACAACAGCCTATAACCCCCCCGCCGCCCCCCTCCAACACCACCACCACCACTACTACCAACACCTCTGTGTGTGTCCTGAGCAGCAGAAAGTACAGTATATACTGTATGTGCTTCTCTGTTTAAGCAAACAATCTCACAAATACATGCTGTTAAATGTTAATAATGCTTAGAATACTAATCATTAAATTTAATGCTTAAAATGGGAAATGAGTAACTGAATATATTTTGAATACAATCTGAGACAGAACTGATACAGATAAGCATATGTAAACTCTGTGGAACTAGCCCCGGAGACAGACAGGCAGACATGTTAAGCACCACCACACGTTTATTTACACTACTATTTACAATGTCTCTAAGTGCACCACAAACCCCAATCTCCCCCAAAGTCCAGGCCAACCACTCTGCCTCTTCGGACCGCCTCCTTCTCTCTTTCTCCGACCTTGTCCTGCTTCCACCCGACTCCAACCCCGAATGAAGGGAGGCGGCCCCCTTTTATCTCTACCCGGATGTGCTCCAGGTGTGCACCGGCAATCCCACGAACACGCCCCAGTGTGACGGAAGTGCCTGCTGTCCTCCTGGAAGCACTCCGGGTGTTCCCTCTCTTCTTCCCCCCAGCACGTCCTGGTGTGGCAGAAGTCCTGGGTCCAGGGTCCTTCAGGCAGGGGGACGCCCCCTGGCAGTGACCACGGGCCCCTACAGGGTTGGGCTTCCAAGCCCTGTACCCGTGGCCCCCAATACAACCAGGGCGGACGCCCCCTCGTGTTCTGGAGGAGGTATGAACCCTCCTCCTATCTCCCCGGGCATCCCGGCCGGGTAGGAATCCCAGCCAGGTGCCACAACTCTAAATATTTGAACAAATATGTATACCATGATGCTACATTAGTCACTGCCTTGCATCTGGTATTAAACATCCATATTACTAACTGAGAATGGTAAACCGGATGGACGCAGGGACATCCGGCCAAGGGCCGTGGACACAAAAGACGTACTGTGCAGGCGCCCCCACAAACCCCCCCCCCCCCAAGCAACGGAAACCGGCCGGATGGAATGCAACGTAAACGCACGAAGCCATTGCACACGAAACGGGACACACACAAAGAAGAGGATTGAGACCCACGACACCTAAAGCCCCCCTCCAGTAACTGAAATAAGAAATGAGGCCACGTGCCCCTAAAACACCAAAAACAAAGGAGTCACACGCAGGCGCCACATAGCACATGAAACGGTTCGCACACAAAAAGGACGATTCAGCCCCACGACACACAAACACCCCCTCCACTAACAGAAATAAAAACTCAGGCAACAAGCCCCCAGCACACAAAAAAAAAGAAGCCGCGAGCGCCACACAAAGCCCATTGGACACGAAACGGGACAGACTACGGACATAGCACGCGAAACGTACACAAAAAGGACAATTCAGACCCACGACCACACTAACACACATACAAAAACGGGCAAGGCTCAATACAAACAATGAACACCGTAAACTGCAACGGGCTTCTCACACACCACAGGCAAATCGATTACAGCTCCAGAATAGCATGTCCCAAATCCTGCACATACAACGACGCGCCTCTCAAACGGCACAAGCAAAAGATACACGTCAAGGACATCAACGACAGACTCCTGCTAAACAATTGCACCAGTTAGCTGACAACGTGTTCAATAATAAGTCCACTATTCATGAAAATTCATTGGGATTAATTAATGTCATTTGCAATCATTGTCATTCACTTAACTTCCCTGAAGAAACAAATGGCAATACAAGTAATGATTTTACATGTTGTTCTCAAAAGGGTCAAATTTCACTGCCTCCTTTACATTCATTTCCTGCATTTCTACAGAAGCTTCTAACTAACGAAGTACCTGAAAGTAAAAACTTTATGAACTGCATTACATCCTACAATAGTTCATTTGATTTTGCATCTACCGGAGTAAATATCAGGTCACCAAAAGGCAATGGCCCATACTGCTTTCGCGTATGTGGACAAATATTACATCGCATTGGAACAGTGCATCCTGAAACAAATCAAGAACGCAAATATGCACAAATCACGTCTGCACCTACAATGCGCTTCAGAAACCGCGGAAGAAAAAATGTCTCGGCTCCAAAAACACATGTCACTCCTTATTCAAAATACCGGTCCCAATCACAGAAACATCGGTATCCACTATGAAAATGAACAGTAACAATGCACGTGACATCCGTCTTGCCATACTATTAATTATAAATGAATGTACAATGTCATCCAGTCACTTACTCAACACCATTGATAAACTTCTACAAACGTTGATAAATAATAATATTCCCTTTGCAGGAAAGGTACTTTTATTAGGAAGAGATTTTAGACAGTGCTTAACTATTGCTCCACTTGCAATGCGCTCAGCTATTGTTCAGTCCACCTTAAAATACGCGGACAATTGGCATTGCGTTGATGAATAATTATATTCCCTTTGGAGGAAAGGTACTTTTATTAGGAGTAGATTTTAGACAGTGCTTAGCTATTGCTCCACATGCCATGCGCTCAGCTATTGTTCAGTCCACCTTAAAATACGCGACGACGTCATACATAAACAACAAGAGACCGAACTACAATACATATACAGGCGCGAGACCTGATTGGTGATAATACGAAGAAACAAACAGTCCGCATATTAACAGTGAGTTCGATCCTCCTTATTACTTATCCATATTCCTAACTATACAGATCAAACTAGTCATCAATTCACGATCACGGGTACAAAACTAGACGGCTCGAGTAACGGGACCACAAACACGAACCCGCATCAAAAAAAAAAATTCACGTCGTCGCCTAGAACGCGCTTCGAAAACCGCGGAACAAAAAATGTTACGCAGACAATTGGCATTGCTTTCAAAAGATACACTTGGTACAAAACATGCGATGTCCAGATCCCGAATATAACAATTGGTTATTTCAACTAGAACATTGTACACTCACCAATACAGATGGACTTCTCCCAGATATTATTACAATTCCTCAACCCTTTATCTGCGACGACTTACTTACGGAAATATTTGGAACAGCAGTCTCATTAGACCAAATACCCCTTTTAACACAACGAACTATATTATGTCCAAAAAATATTACTGTTGATCACATTAATAACCAGGTCATTTCATTACTTCCTGGAGAGTCACACCTCTTTCTAAGCTCTGACAAAGTTGACTCTGATGACGACAATGACCATCTTAATTTCCCCTTTGAATATTTGAACACTATTAACCCAGCCGGATTACCACAACACAGTCTTAGCCTTAAAAACGGAACAATAATCATGCTATTAAAAAACCTTAACACTAAACAGGGTTTATGCAATGGTACACGTTTAGTCGTCTACACCTTGACACACAATGTTATTCAAGCAACAGTTCTTACAGGATCACATGCTAACAATACTGTTCTAATTCCTAGATTTGACCTTACAAGTTCTGACCTGGAATTACCTTTTACACTTAAACGGAAACAATTCCCCATTTAACCTGCTTTTGCCATAACCATCAACAAATCACAAGGACAAACCATGGACAAGGTTGGCATCTACCTATCTGAGCCCGTTTCTGTACATGGACAACTTTATGTGGCCTTCTCACAAGTTCGACGTTCATCTGACGTTAAAGTTAAGGTCATAATAAAATAAAAATATTAAAAAAAAAAAAAAAAGTTAAGGTCATAAATGCTCCATGCCAACGAAAACTCATTCAAGGACAAGACACCATCTTTTACTACTAATATTGTTTACAAAGAAATTTTCCAATACACCTTTACACTGTGCCAAACACTTTATTGTTTGCTTCCTATCTGCGTCATCTACACCTTCACACTATGCTATATCTCATTCATACATCACGCTCTTTGTAATTTCCCAACACCAGGGGTTGGCGAGCGAAGCGAGCAGGGGGCGGAGCCCCCCTAGTGAAAAATAAGACATTTGTATGCAGTAATGTCAGGTTTACCTATAGCCATGTTATTTTTATATGCTTTGAATTGATTACTGATCTCGTGTAATATTTGATTACACCCAGTGTGAAGAAGGGAAGCAGGTACACCAATTGCCAACTGAAGGACTTGTCCACCAAGGTTCGAGATTGGACAATGGAAATCCCCCCGGACTTAACTCTTCACCAGCCTGACTCTGATAGTAACTGGTGTAGTCAGTCTTTATTACAGATTACATTTACAGATTTTTAATTAGAGATCTTGCATTTTACAAGTAAAATCAGGCAGAACAGGGAAATATTCACCTTTTATTTGTTTTCTTTCTTCTTCAACATTTCACGTTACTGTCAGAGCTCAATGTTTTCATTTTATTCTAAAGTACAAGATGTATTGTACGTACAAAACTGACTGTGATGGCAGTGTGTAGTGTCACTGAAATTAATGTCTTACAAGCTCCAGCAGTAATCTTGATGTAGCCTCTCTCTAAACTCGATGGCATTTGCATTAATATCATCATTTTCAGCTGCCTGAAACAAGAACTGCGTCTTTAATCTATGAACTTGAGTAATTCATCAAGCATGGTCCTGCAGACTTTTTGGCATGTGTTGATTCGATTCATTGTGCAGAAAATTCTAATAGCATGCAGTGGATATTTTATATAGGCTTATTTTTTTTATAAATATGCATATTGCATTTTTCCCCATTATACATTTCAGTATTGATTTTAACAGAATTCATTGTGCACATATGGAAGTAATCAATGTGAGGCAATAATACAGAATATTGACTGTTACCATTTGTTTTATAGATAGCACTGTCAGATGCAAACAATTGATTTTTAATTTGTCATCATAACCCTTTGAAGCTAAAACACCAGGGGGTGTATTTTAAGCCACACAGTAAAGAGTTTAAAGTATTTTACATAATATGTATCTGTATCATTGCTTTAGTGTATTTTTTAAAAATCAAAGTATACCATCAAATTCCATTCTCTCCTGTTCCTCCTATTACAGATTTGGTCACCAAACCTACCTTTTATCTTACAAATCCAAGTTCATTCTGTCAGTGAGTTTTACAGAGTAGCCTATATAACCTGTGTATTGAAGTAAAACAGAAGAGGTGGGTCAACAGGTTTCTGTCCCTGTTTAAATTCCAAGACAAACTGGCATAATGTTGACTGGTTTATGAGTGTCTTTTGAGATGTAATAACTATGGACTACAGGATCTATCCAAAACTCAGTTATACCTTGAAGTTCTTTTGTGTTGGAAAATCACAGTGCTTCTGTTGTTTTAATTGTTATTTGGACTCCTCTGTGTCATAGTGATACATTCACCTTTTATTCCCAGTTATAAAATGTGTCCTGATTCCCTCAGTCTGAACTCATTAATTTGAGAATCTTCTTGGAACATTGGGTTTGGTGGTGCTTAACTTAGAGTCAATAGTCCAGGCTCTCAATGTGCACCTTGTTCATTTTTTAATTGATCATGAAGACTGATCCCTATAGTATCTGCTTTAAGTCCCCATTGCAGTTCAATTCACAGTGACAATATTTTCTACTGTTGTTGATATTAAAGGTCTTCTTCTAGAGGTATTCTACAGCTTGTCTCTTGACTATTGTATATGTAGTGGACTGGTCCTGATACATGTTAACTGGGTAAGAGAAGGTCTATTGCACAATATTTAATGTCGTTGTGGTGCTGAACTGTGAAGCATTCGCTATAAACCACCCATGCTTGAAATGTGTAATTCATATACTTTGCAGAAGGTAGTCTTTGGCCACTTATAAAATCAGCACCATAGCATACCCCTTTCAAGGTTAGCATCAAAACTTTTTTATTATCAGTCATACAAAACAAATGAATTTTAACGAAGAGGTAAAGCTGCTCATTTAAGTCTCTAATGATTGGTTCTGTGGCCCACTAGATGGCGGTGCAGCTTTTCAAACCCATAGCACAAGTGCAGTCACAAAGTCAAAAGGCTTCAATAAAAGTGGTTTATTAAATCCAATATCTCATGCAGGTTTTAATCCCCCACAAGCAGTCTTCTCTCCACAATAAATCCTCTGTCTCTCCTCCAGGCAAGCTTTGTCCATGTCCTCCTGACTCAGTCCATGTCCTGTCCTCCTCAACTCAGGCCTGGATGAGGCCGCGTGGCTCCTTTTACCCTCAGGACCTAGGAGTACTTCTGGCGTCAAATGACTACAGCCTGGCAGCATTTCTGGGTCAGGCGAAACCTCCTTTGAGGTGTGCACCTTTCTTTTAGCTCCCTATGGTAGCACCCACACACCCCGACAGGGTTGTTCTCTAAGACTACATGTCCCAATGTGCACTGCGTGAGTATCAGTGGGAACTCTGCCCAAGTGAGGCTGCCACCTAGCACACTGTTTGCTGGGGGAATCAACAGCCCCCAGAGACAGTCCTTCCCTGTCTTTCCATTTTATCTCAGCCAGGAAAGGTACTGAAAACACATCTGGCCAGGACACCTGTCCATGCACCTGAGACCTCCCATCCAGCTAAGAAACCTTCCTCTTTCTTGGTCAAGATTCCTGCCCATCCATCTGGGGCTTCCTGTCCAAGTAAGGAACCTTCCTGTCTCCTGGTCAGGATGCCTTTCAATCCCATTTGGCACTTACAGTTCATTCAAATGAATCTCAGCTGACATGCATGAGAATGCTATTACATTTTTGCATATACAGTAGTTTTCTGATATTGTCAATACACTGTAATGAAGCAAATTCCAGGATAATACCAACCCACTCCTGAATCTGTTTCTCCAATCCGCCCGTCCCCTTCATGCCTGGAAATATTAAGGGGGAGAGTGAGAGCAATAACATGTTAACTGTTGCAATCCTAAGGATGCCAGATGCGGTGTGAGTGCTGAAGGGAAATAAAGAATTAGAACCAGCTGACTGTTGTTTGTCTTTACTTTCAAACCCTTATGCTACGCAATGTAGAGGGCAAGCAGGAAACGGTCAGCTGCAGATTTAACAGCTGCTGGTTGCTCCCAAAGAGCAACAGTGGTGTTTGTTGAATTGTTCGTTCTACCTGTTGAGAGGTCCAAATAAGTCAATTTACTAAGGTATAGGCACCATTTACATCGAGGAACTCTCTACGCTGTTTCAGGTAATTCCACACCATTTCTACTACATCAACAACTTCTGTTACGTCAAATGGAATGGCCAGTGACAAGTCCACCTCAGACCATCAGTGTGGGCTGCCCATAACTGAAGACCAAGTAAGGAGATAACTGAGGCATATTCACACATGAATAGCTATAGAACAAGATGGAGTTATTCCTCAAGTTCTTAAGGCCTGTGCTCACCAACTTTGTAGTGTCCTCTTTTACCTGTTCAGTCTGTCCCTAAAGCTTCAGAAAGTGTCACTGCTGTGGAAAACAGCCATCATTCTTCCCGTTCCAAAGAAGGCAGGCACTTCTTCACCTAATGACTACAGACCAGTTGCACTTATGTCTCTCATCATGAAGACCTTTGAGAAACTGGTCCTGGCCTATATGAGTCCTCTTGTGGTAGACCACCTGAACCCACAGCAGTTTGCCTATCGGATAAATATTGGAGTGGAGGATGCAATGATCCATCAGCTCCACAAGGCTTATTCTCACCTGGACAAATCTGGCAGCACCGTGAGGGTTATGTTTTTGATTTCTCCAGTGCTTTCAGTGCCCTCCAACCATCCTTGTTAAAGGGTAAACTCAGAGATATGCAGGTGGATGAGTTTATGGTGTCATGGGTAATGAACTACCTGTCAGGCAAACCTCAGTTTGTGAGACTCAAGGACTGTGTCTCTGATACTGATGTGAGCAACACTGCAGCACCACAAGAAGAGCCATGTCTCCTTTTCTCTTCACTCTGTACACCTCAGACTATAAAAATAACACCAGGTCATGTCATTTGCAGAAATTCTCAGATGATTCTACACTTATGGGGTGTCTTGGTAAAAGGGATGAGACAGAGGAGAGGAGTCAGGTGAAGAAGTTTGTTTCTTGGTGCAAAGATAAATGTCTGAAAACTAACATCAGAAAAACCAAGGAACTGGTTATTGACTTTCACCGCACCTAACAGCCTCAATGTCCAGTCACTATTCAAGAAGTCGATGTAGAGGTGGTCCACACCTACAAGTACATTAATGTGGACCTTGCGGGTCAACATTAATGACAGTTTGGACTGGTCTCGTAACACAGAGGTAGGCTTTTTTTCCTTTGGAGACTATGTTCCTTTAATTTGGGAAGTGACATCCTTCACATCTTCTATAACTCTGTGATGGCCAGTGTGGTTTTCTACACTGTGGTGTGCTGAGCTGGTAACATCGCTTCAAGAGAGGCCTACTAAATCAACAAGCTAATTGAAAGGGCAGGCTCAGTTACTGTATAGGACACACTCTGGACACCCCATAGAGGTATTAGCAAAGGAGAGAATTAAAACAAAACCGAATGCCATTATGAGTAGTACTGCACATCCCCTCTCTGACACACCAATACTGAGGACTTTCAGTCAACGAATCATTCAGCAGAAGTGTGTCAAGAAACGCTACTGGGGCTCCTTTATACCAAAAGCAATACGCCTGCATAATGCCTCACTGGAACTGTGACAGCCAAGTCAAAACTTTTGTTTTATTTTAAATGTTCTTTCTTTCTAGTCATTCCATTGTGTTTTCAGACCAAAGTGTGTGTGTATATTTATGTTTTCTTACTTGTCTTTTGATGTATTTACTTATTTAAAGAGCTTCTGTAAAAAGCCAACTTTACCCCAAGATCGATCGATCTATCTATCTATCTATCTATCTATCTATCTATCTATCTATCTATCTATCTATCTATCTATCTATCTATCTAATTGTGTTTTTAGTATTTGTGAATTAATGGCATCCCTGGAGTATGTTTTGATTTACATTTGGTTTCAGGTCAGGTTGTGTGACCTGTGTGATCACAATTGAAAACTTAAATTATTTGAAAGTATTTACTGAATCAGCAATGAAGGCAAGCATCAAGTAATGTCATAGCAAGTGGAGACTGTGATTCATGTTTGAAAAGCTTAAACTTCTACTTTATTGAATCTGACTGTTTTACCTTTATCAAGCTCTCATTTACTAGAATTTTCAGGAATGGTAAGATATGGAGTATGCCTTAATATTTTCTTAGGAGATATTCTTAAAGCTCACGACTCTGAAAAGCTCAGAGACAATGGCAGACGTGTATGTGTGAGAGAGAGATGTTTCAAAGTTATTTTGGATTTGTTTTTACTTGTACATATATTAAGTGTGCTTCTAGTTATCTACATCATGCAGCTTTGTGTGCAAGGAATCAAATACAAATTATAACTACAGGAAGAAAGCTGCTTCTCAAGTACACTTTAAAACAAGTGACAAAATCATTTATTTTTGCTTGCGGTGAAGAGTCATGGATTACAACTAGAATTAAAAAGTAAAATAATCAGATGGCAGTGTTCACATTAGGGCATATTACATTTCAAAAGCATTCTGGCCTTTAGGGGACGTTATCAACTGTACAATTGAAGAAATAGCAGAAATTCTCTTAACTTTACTTGAGTCACTATATGTCAAAAGTTTTAAAAAAACTGAGGTTTACAGAAAACTTTTTATTTGTTTTTGCACATGGGGCATGTTCCAGTTTATAATGCACCAGTAAGGGAATGCATGTTGATTCTTCTTAGACAAAGGGACACTAGAAGACATTCTACTATCATATAATATATGGTAGCGCTGCTGCTGCCTCGCAGTAAGGAAACTGGGGTTCACATCCAGGGTCCTCCCTGCATGGAGTTTGCATGTCCACCCTGTGTCTGCGTGGGTTTCCTCCCACAATCCAGAGACGTGTAAATTAGGTGGATTGGTAATAAACAATTTGCCCTAGTGTGTGTGGTCTGTCCATGCAGCACATTTGCCCTTCCATCCATTTTATAACCCATATATCCAAGGTAACGTCATGGGGCACCTGAAGTCTATCCCACCAGTTTCTGGGCACATTTCAGAAACAATCCCTGCATGGGGTGGGAGGGGGGATTCATTCAGTTCAATGCAACCAGGTGATTCGTATGTGGTGTTTACTTTGATTATTTGGATTCAAGTGACTAGGGGCACAGTGTAGGCTTGAGCCAAGAACTGCCAGCTCTATATCCTGCTCTCTGGCCTTTGCCATTATCCCCTGCCACCGTGTACATTGGTGCTCTCACCTTGTTCACCAGACTTTGCCCCATCCTTCTACCATATGTTTCAAATCTATAAGGCTACTTCCATAATGAAGTACTATATCCATGACAACCCATGATGGAGATGTCAGCTCAGCTACAGAAAAGTGGTTTTAGATGCAAGACGAAACATTTTATTTAAGAGACACAGGAAGCTTCATTAAAGTACTAGTGATCACAGGGATTATATTCAAAAATACAATTTGTTCATCTATTGCTGTTTCAAATAGTATGTCACACTCTAAACATTTTGATCACTCCTCATAGATTAAGTTATACAGAAGTGTCCAGAAATGAAAAAGATTGTGAAATCAATTTATTCATCCATCTTCTAAACCTGCTTATCCAGAGCATGGTCACAGCAAACATCGGGTGCAAGGCAGGGACAATCCCTGGATTATGTCAGTCCATCACATAGATTCTGAAATAGATCACCTTTTCTCCACTCAAGGCAAGGAGTTAATATTCGAGTCCGGTTAACACCAGACACAACCCTGTCCATGTACTTCCCAAGGGACTGTTTTACACCAGAGAAGGAAACAACGTCTTAGAGCCTTTCTGATACCTTGATTTTTAATATTTGGTTCTGTTTTTCAGTTATTCATAGTACTTTTTATGTCTTAATGTGGCTTTTAATTTAAGTACATTATACAATTGATTAATTCATTAATTAGGACAAACACAACACTCAAACATTGCTGCTTAAGATTAGTATTCTTTTAGAAAATAAAACAATACAGTTGATGGTTGCAAACCTTTTGAAATCCTTCACCCCTTTTCCTAGGATAAGAGTTTAATGTATGAACACTATGGATCAGGGAAGTTGATGGCAGCATATGATTGTAAATTTCTAGAATTGTTTACCAGAGAATTTCAAGGGTCAAGTGGGTCGAAAGAGCTTGTGATAATCATGAAAAAAGGAATTGCACAATACTCAAGGTTCAGAAATTTCAAATGAGAATTATGGAAGTTGAATCTCTATGATACATAATTTAGTAATTTCTTGTGCATTTAGAAATACAAGGCGGTTAAAAAAATAAGCATAATTTGAACAAAAAATGATGAGCTACATCAGGCTGAATGGCTTCTTTTCACACTAAAAAATCATTACTTCATTATCCCAGATTTGTATTTATTTAACTTGTCTGTGTTATTTGTGTTAAAGCACCTAATCTGGGGATGTTTCTGGCCTTTCATGATTCGATAACTAGTATAAAAATGAATATAAGGGTGATTTGAAAACACAAATGGCACTTTTAAGCTTTTTAAAAAGTAATGTTTATGGGTTGTTTCACCAAAATGTATTTAAATTACTGTATACATCTCTTAAATTTCTCTGCACAGTTTTTTTTACAAAAGCATTTAGTTACATTTTCATTTATATTTTTTTATTCCTATTTCCACTTATTAATTTTTTTATTATTGCATCATTCAATAAAAATTACAATTTTTTAAAACACTGCATTCAGTTTGAAACACATTCTTTGGAATTTCTCATATGCTCTCTGTAAGTGTTTTGTTAAAAAGTGTAACCTAACCTGGAGGAAAATGACACATGTAAGGTGAGAGGGCAGTTAAGAAAATAAAGTAGTAAACCATCAGCATTCCCAGATCATCCTCCTCCACAGAGGCTGGGTGCTCCATTATATTTTAGGCATACACTTACTGATTTCTACATACTGTCTTCCTCTCTGTCACTGCTCTCTTGGCCTCCATCCCCTTTGTTATTGAATGCTTTTCACAGATTGTCATTCTTAGTTAATTGAGCCCTTGCAGGTAGCACCCTTTTATACCCTACCCTGTAGTTACTATCATGCCATTCCTCATATCACTTGCAGGAGCAACAGTTGCCATTTTAAAGATTCAGGCCCACTATAGATTTGCTGCACTTTAGGGTCTCCTGGCTTTACTTTCACCTCTAAGGCCTTTACCTTTACTGGATTACATGTTTCCATCATTTGGTTTGGGGAATAATGTTAGCTTCCTTCCAGTCCACCATGGCACTTGTCTTTAAGCCTGTGCCCTTTGAGACTTTCTTTCCAGGGATTTATTTACAATTGTTAAAGCCTCAGACCCATACTGATCTTTAAAGAAGCATGCCAGCCTCCACTCTTGATTTCAGTTACCATATATGTTGCCTATATACCCCCACCCAACCCAGTTCTGTGTTATGAGGTTGCTCTTCTATCCCTGCCATTTTATATATGCAATATTAAAATGTTCAGAAATACAAACTATGTTGGAAGATCAAAATACTTAATCATGGTCTTTCCAAAGAAAATAAAAACCCCTTGCAATGTACATTATATAGGCTGGTCTCATTATTGAATTGTGATGTCAAGGTACTGGCCAATATTCTAGCAAAAAGAATTGGGAAAGTGCCCCCAATAATAATATCAACAAGATTAAACTGGATTCATTATGCACAGGCAACTATCAACAAATATTCTCCCCTTGTTGGATGTACTGCACACTGTCCTGAGCAACTGAGCTTCCATAATTTTTAGTGTCTCTGGATGCAGGAAAAATTTTCAAAAGCATAGAATAAGGATGTCGCTTTCCTGTTTTATGCAAATTTGGGATTGGTCCAGATAGTACTGCCTGGATTGAATTATTTTACTCTAGAAACCTCTGAGTGAAAACTTGTATTTATTTTCAGATTAGAACATGGAACGTGACAAGGCTGTCCACTATCTCCAATGCTATTTGCAATTTCTGTTGAACCACTATCTTTTTGCGTTTGGTAAAACTCAAAAATAAAGGGAATTATAAGGGGAGGAATGATACAATAAATATCTCTCAACATGGACAATATGATTCTGTTCACTACTGCCCACATGTATCATTGTCATCTTAATAAATGTATTAAATGTTTTTTTGCAAGATGTCTGGATTTAAAATTAATCTGGAAAAATGTGCATTTTTCAGTAGACTTGTTTGCATGTAAAGGTATATTAGAAGGCTATTTGCTGCCTGTTTGAGAACGTTAACCAAGTAGCCATTTTTGTAGGTCCAATATATAATGAGACAACTCTTCACATTATCCGTTCACTTGCCACTTATCATGGAAATAACGGATGATCTGAGATCGGCTTAAAAGAACCCAAAAGAAAACAGGAGGCCTCTGTCTAAAAATGTTAGCATTAAACATCATCAGTCACTACAGGCTTCTTCTAACAATATCGACAACACCAGAGGAGACATGTTAGGAAGGCCAATATCACACAAGCAGTGACTAACAGACTTTGAAACTGTAAGACCACAGCAAGCTGCACAATGTAAAGGCAGCAGCTCATAGATTTCTGCACAGCTGCAGAGCTGATAATTCATAGCAGCAATAGAAAAAGTCATAACTTTTTTTTTTATAATGAACACTATAATGGGTATAATAAAGCATACAAAGTCAAGAAAATTCACAAACAGCCTACAATAAAATAACATAAAAATAGAACCAAAAAACAGCAATGCAAAGAGCAACCCAACAGATGTGTGAGACTAATAAGTAGTGGAGAATAAATCTCACAGATGGTAGTGTTTTTTTTATTCCTTTTTAGCTATGTAGAGCTGTTTTATGCTTTAGAAACGGACTAATTGGATTCTTTTGCCTAATTACTTGTGCTGTGATTCATTTTTTTTTTTCTTTTCTTTGTTGATCAGTTCATTACCACATAATAACTGTTTAAATATCAGCACCTAGATATTAGGGCAGCATAGTTTTTTAAAAAAAGGATGTTGTTGCAGGTTGCTGCACTGGGAAAATGCTCTAGCATTCACAGACTGGTGCACCAGGGTGAGGGCAGGGGCATCACTGGAGACTTGCGGGCATCGACAAGAATAGGTTGACTTAAGATTCCTACAACCACCTGCAGGTTTTATAATTGGGACTGGGTGAGAAAGAACAGGACACAAGGGTGTTAGCGGAGTGGAAACCCTGAAGAACTAGGACTCTTCCCAATAAGTTGTTGGACATGAATTATTCTGTGCATCCTTGGGTGACTAGCACTTGCTGATGCTGGTAAAACAATCTCAGATGAAGATGAGAAACCCATTTGTGTCCTTCCTGACAGCAGGAAAAAAGTAAATCTCAGATCATCTAATACAAGAAAGTCACTGTACAATTTCCGGTATGAAAACAAAAAAAATTAGATTTCATCTTTTTATCAGAGGTACTCTATGGTGTTCCAATGATTAGTGCTGCTGTTTCAGAACCCCTGAATCCTAAACTTCTCTCGGAGCCCAGTCATCATCTGTGTCGAGATTGCACCCTCTCTACACCCCTGCATCAGTTGTAATTTTTCATCCACATCCTAAAGAATGGTACTTTTAACTTAATTGAGCTACTTTTCATGCTGTAAATGACATAATTTACTTAGGATTTCAAAAAGCCTTTGATATGGTCTCACACCGAAGATTAATTCTAAAAATAGAGTTGTAGGAATTTTAAGTAGCCTGCTAATGAGTATAGCTAAGAGGAGAGTTCTCCATGTGGAGTGAGGTCATCACTGGACTCCCTCAGGGGTCTGTCCCTAGACCACTACTTTTTCTGATTTATATTAATGTTATTGAATCCCTTGTTGTTAGTAAACTTGTGAAATTCTCAGATGATACCAAAATTGGAGGAATGGCAGACACTTAGGAGGCAGCAAAAACAGTTCAGAATGACTTGAACAAGGTTCAAAACTGGTTAAACACCTGGAAAATGCAGTTTACTGCAGAAAAGTGCAAATTGCTACACATGGGCAAAAAGGAAAGATCAATTAGAAATACAAGACAGGAGACACTGTCAGACAAGATGAAACCTCTAAAAAGGATTTAGGAGTACTGTATATGTGGACACAATATTATCATCGACTAAGCAATATGCAGAAGCGATTAAAAAGGCAAGTAAAATGTCAGGTTATATTGTAAGAACTGTTGAATATAAATCAAGGAGCATTATGCTTAGACTGTATAATGCACTAACGAGACTGAATCTGGAGTATTGTGTGCAGTTCTGCTCACCATGCTAACAATAAAGACTATGCAAAGGAGAGCAATCAGGTGCACATGTTGTAGTCGTACAGACTCTGAGAATTAAACCTCTTGAGCAGAAGACACAGTGTGGGTGTATCCAGCAGGGAGCGCTAGCTCCCTTGTTGGAATAAGTTCATTTGTAATTGCGGCATGTTACATAACCCAAAACTATATAGATATAATATAAAAAGGCAATACCCATCCCTTAGTGATATGGCGGTAAGAAATCACATAGGAGAAATCACTTAGCTTTCTTTAATGACGGTTTACACTGCATAACAAGACAAAGGAAGTCATGACAAGAACCCAGTTCGGGAGTGGGGGCCCGATGTATAGAGTCTGCCATTTTCGTTGCTGCGTTGGAAGGATTTTCCAGATCATATGACGTTATTTCCCATCTGTCCATCGGCTTCAAAGGTGAGCTGGGCAATGTTCCAAGGCTTTATGCTCGTTCTTCATATGCAGGCCCCCACTTACTGTAGGTGAATCATGCCATTCCAAACAAGGCAAAGAGGATACAGTTTCATGCTGAGTTTGACAGACAAAAATAGTATACAATGGTCATCAGTCTGACTGCCCATTTCGCAGTTGTCCCTAACTTGTCTTGTCTTAAAATGCTTGCCTAGTAGTTCTAAATGATGAGCCCCTGTGCTAAATCTGTGTCCACTGTGCATGTGAGTAGAAAGAATGTTACATGCTCAAATGCATTATTAAAGTAAATCCATCAGAATTCTTTCAGCTTAAGGGTGTGAATCATGCACTCGAGGATATTGATGAAAATGAAAGGGAAGAGAAGGGGCCGAAGCTGAAAGCTGTTCTTTATATAAAGAGTTGTGGGACTCTGGAATAAATTACAGAGATGAGAAGTTGAAGCAGAAACCCTGACAACCTTTAAGATATATCTTGATGAGATATTGGGACAGCTTAGCTGTTAGTTGAACTAACGGGCTTGATGGACTGAATAGTCACCTCTCATTTGTCAAATTTCTTAGCTCATTTGCAATTTGATTCCATTTTCGATATTCCTTAAGAGATCAATGCTAACCAAGGTTTCAACATGCTGCCCAACAAAGGAAAACATTTTCAATGGAATAGTTAATTCAATTGTCTTAAATTATGACTGAAAAATATTTTCAGAATGTTTAGTTATTGTACTTATAACTGTTTTGTTTGAATAGTAATTCTGAGTAAAGTTTGAAGTGCAGTTTTGACCTTGAAGGAAAGGTGAATACTTGTTATTGAGGCTTTCAGACCTGAATTGCATGCTCATTGTGTACTAAGAGATCTGGTATTAAATTAGATTAATTTTTGTTTGTGTTTCTTTTCATCCAGGCAGGTGTTCATCATTTTACACAAACTTCAATATATCGGGGCCAAATAACCTTGAAGCGTGCAAGTAGAAACATTAATACAATAATTCATGAACCGTGGTCTTATCTTCTGTAATACAGAAATAATAAAAATAGACAAAGATCAGTTGAGCATTGCAAGCTACAGCAAAGAATATGTCTGAACAGAAAGAAATTGAATTTGTGTTATTCATTTAAGATAAGCAGATTGTCATAAAAAGTTGCCTGTATGCATTATTTAATCATCCAACTGTAAGATGCTCAATTTAAGTAAACTTGGGTTATCAAAAGAAGTCTGAAAATTTTCATATGATGGAAGATTTTACCCACGCAAAGGATGAATTTTAAAACTGATGAAGCAAAGGGTAAAATATGCATTGGTCTAGTAGGTAACAAGGAACTGGAAGTGCAAGCTGATGAGTCCCTTCTGAATGTTTGTAGCAGCCATTTACTGTACATAGAAGGCTCTCTGAATTCTCTTTACAGGAAAGACTATGGCTTGCATATTTGTTGTTTGAATCTTCACATTTATAATGCTGCTTCAACAGCTTTAGATTTAGAAGTCTGTGGAGCTTTAGTGTCAGGTTTTCAAGATTTAATTCTGTAAGGTATCACCCTGATCTGGAGATAGAAATGCCTGAGTGCTTAAACATACTGAAAATAACTGTTTCATTAAAAAAAGGAAAAGCGAATGGAAAGTGCAAAAGACTGAATAAAATGGAAGCCACTTCTCTTAGAGTTTTAATTATTTGCTGTCATATTCTCATTTCTATATCTACTATTTAAGAAAGATAATTACATTACAATCAGATATGAAATAATCACCAGGTTAATTAAGAATGGATTGAATGTATTTAAATGCCAATTGTGAGCATCCTGTGTTTAGTACCCACAAAAGATTGTTGTCTGTGTTAAATGTGAAAAATTTGTCCATATCCATGTGGGTTTCCTCTGGATACTTCAGTTTTCCTCCTACATCCCAAAGATGTGGACATTCAGATATTTGACCTTTCTAACTTGGCCCTATATGAGACTTAATTTTATGATGGACTACTGCTTTGTCTATGTTGGTCCCTTTTTTGTGCCCAGTGCTGTTTTTGAATTAGCTCAAGCAAACCTAAATTAGATTCAGTGAGATTAAGACTGTTATGTTTTCTTACCCATAATTGTAAACAATAACATTTTAAATGAAATAAATACCAAGTAGTTAGTTTGAACACCCACAAGAGGCTGTTGGAGTAAGCATTGTTCAGTAATACATTTTTTCCTACAATAAGTAATTTGCTGCCATTTGGCTTATACAGTATACTATGGAGATGTTTATAAAGATATAGCCCTGTACTGCCAAGCCTTTTCTCAACACAGTTCTTTTCTTTTGACCACATTACCCCTCTTGACCACAAGCATTTTGAAGAGGTCTGTTTTGTTTTTACCAACACTAAAATTGCTTGGGGTCAGTTTTGGAAAGGCCATCTTCTCACAAAGAACTTTGAATGGAAAATTCAGAAATAATCACATTTGGCGATGGACTTTAGGAGTTCTGTGTTATCGTTAAGTTTTTTTTCTATAATAATGCAAGTTATCATGTAAGATTTGTTTGTTCTTTTTAGTATCCATTTGCCTGTGATAATAACTCACTTTGCATTCCTTCCACTATTGAAGAACTTGAACTATCAATCAGTTTTCACTGCTGATACAATGTTACTGGCCAATTACTACAGTCGATTATTTGGATTATCTTTTACCATAAACTACAATGCCACTGAACTTCCATATTGTAATGTAATTGTAACTGAGCAAACTCAGGGCCACAGAAGATGTTGCCACCACCATCTGATGAGCAGGGAGCAGGGATCTTGCTCATAGGTTAGCCCACCATAAGTACAAAGCTTATCTCATTTGCCTACAAATCTCTGTGCTTTATGCTTAGAACTATACAATTTTAGTCAGATGCTCTGTTAAAAGTTCCAAGACCTCTTGCCTTTTCTCAACACAGGGATATTTTGTGGAACAGCTTAAATATATTTAATCTCGTGGGGCCAGAAATGATTCTCAAATGAGAATACACATCTCAGGATAACCCATTAAAAAGCATATAGTGAACAGTGGCAAAATCCTGTGCTGCAAAGGCAAACACTCACCACCAATGTCTTCAGTCCGTGCATTTTAAACTCTTGCTGGGGTTTCAGAGAAAGAGCAAAAGATATTGAAAGAAAAGACTTAATGGTGAGAGAGAATAAAAAGCTAAAGTCACTGTTATCCATTCAGGAGCTCTGTAGCACAAAGAAACTGAAGCTTAATAATTTATTTGCTCATTGTAATGAGTGCTGCAACAGTTGAGACAGACAGACGCACACAAATAGTCCACCGCAGCTACTGGGCTCCACATGTTTGAGAAGTGCCTCGGTCTGCTATGATATCTTTCCGTAATTTTAACTATTGCAGCACCATACGACTTAACAACAGCAAATAGTAGTTTAGATAAGCATTGTGGTCTATGGATATACAACGTGTTAAAACGCTGCGGCTGTTTTGTCATGGTGTGTTTGCATTTCCAATTAGACATTAATGTTAAATTTCTTTAGGTATTCGTTTAGCTGTGCATTTAGAAGGTGAATTTTCTGCAGCCTCCTCGATGCACCTACTAGTGTTGTTATGTAGATTTGTTGAGTATTGAAATCTGTACCTCCTATGACTCTTCATTATCACTTCTCGTAATGGCAGTCCTTTTGATGGTGTATGACACACTGTTTACTTCAAAGACAAATTTTGCCATTCATATTTTCATGAATATAGCTGCCAGTTCTTTTGAGCTTACATCTATTCCTACACTATCATCGTAATACTGATCAATAGAGAGCACACACAGCACCTGAAACAACATTTCATTCACATTTACCAACTCTCCATTAATGTTGTCAAATGCAAATGTATAATCTTATACTACAGAAAGTTTTTTTTCCCTTGCATCAGGTTATGTTTATTTTTAACATGTGTTCTCTGCTTATGCAACACTCATTTACAGTATATGTCTGATTGCCTAAAAGGTTTTTTTAGGAAACTTTTTGACTGTAGATTGTGCATCATAAACAGAAGCTTGTGGTCTGTTGGACCAACTTAACGAGAGCAGCTATAAGTTTTGCACTTCAAAATCACCACCCTGCTTTGAGTTCCAATTTCTGAAGCATTGGATTGCTTTAGATATGTGTCACTTCATGAGCCGTCTAATTGTTCCCACCCAGTTTAAAGCAAAGTTCACTCAAGGTTGTCTCCAGACGTGTGTGTGTGTGTGTGTATATATATATATATATATATATATATATATATATATGTATATATATATATATATATACACACTGTGTGTGTATATATATATATATGTATATATATATATATATGCCTGGCTTCAGAGAGACTACATTGTGGTTAATCATTTGTACAGTTCAGCCATTAATCTTTGTAGCACTGTCTGTGTAATTGGTTGAAGTGGTCCTTTGTTATCTGTTGCCTCCTTATTTTGAAGAGATAGTTTGATTGAGCTCTTGGTTACTAAATAGGTTGCATGCTCGAAGCTATGCTGAAACT
Organism: Erpetoichthys calabaricus; assembly: GCF_900747795.2. Lineage (NCBI taxonomy): Eukaryota > Metazoa > Chordata > Cladistia > Polypteriformes > Polypteridae > Erpetoichthys > Erpetoichthys calabaricus. The sequence goes on along the minus strand of NC_041400.2, from coordinate 39,016,677 downwards.
TGGACTGCAAGCTTTAAAAACATTAAAACCTAATGTAAAGTTAATGTAATAATCAAATAAGTTCTCCCTACGTAGTCTAAATTATATTGTGAACATTTGTTTCTCATCCAGGGATCTTGCTGCTAGGAACTGCCTTGTAGGAGAAAACAACTTGCTGAAGATCAGTGACTTTGGAATGTCTAGACAAGAAGATGATGGCATATATTCTTCATCTGGATTAAAGCAGATTCCTATCAAATGGACCGCACCAGAAGCCCTTAATTACGGTAAGATGTAACTGATTTGTAAATAATCAATAACCTGCCATATTAAATTGTACAGATTATAAATTAGAGATTTCATGATGTTGTTATGTGTTATGCATTCACTTTTTGTAATTCTCTTTACATACAGTGGTTTCAGAAAGTATTCAGACCCCTTTACTACCCACTTTATTGTGTTGTAGACTTAATATTAAATGGATAAATTGCCATTTTTGCGTATCAATCAACACTCAATAACCAAAATTGAAAAAGTGCAAACATATCAGAAAGTTTTGCATATTTATGAAAAATCAAAAACAGACATCTGTCATTTATATGTCAAATCATCACACTTTTGGACCTCATCATCACAGATTTTAACAAAACTTGGCTTGCTGATTTGGTCATATGAGTAACTCATAGAACTGAAATTGCATGTGTCTTGGATCAATATTAAGGAAGATTTAAGATAAAGTTTTAACTTTTCTTTGTGCGGGGATTATGACATTGACTGGCTATATCTCCCTAAATATAAGTTGTTCATTAATGGTTCTCATTCCGTTTTAAAGCTCTTTTCCAGCTCTGTATTTTGTGTAAATACTATGCTATCCCCAAAATGAAAAATAACCATGTTTTGAGTGATTATAATATTAAAAATTGAATAGTGAAAAAAACTATACTGTATTTTAAAATTGGTCCTTTTTTTTTTTTTTACAAAAGCTAGCTAGGCTATAATGTCGTGAACATCTCCAGAAAATTTGGTCTTTGGTTTTTGAGTCGTTGCTGAGATATCATGATATCATTACTTATATGAATTGTGTATCACAACCACAATTCCTTACAATGCTGTTGAATAGCAGTTAGTGATCAGTGAATGGTACAGCGTTATTAGGGTTCATGAAAACTAAGAGTGAAGCCAGAACTAGCAGTGAAAATATAATTTTAATTCAAATAAAAATTACACATGGAATTTGACATGGAATTACCTATTTATAGAAGTATTGTGACTTTTTGCTGTGACATGTTCAATTGTGGTCAGGGGCATCGTGTTTGCTTTAATTATTTTTGAAATATGTCTAGAACTGGAGTGGAGTCCACCTGTAGCACACTGAATTAATTGAACATCATTTAGAAGGCCCCACATTTCACACTGTATGTTGAAGTCCAAGGAACTCTCTGTAGACCTGTGCAATAGAAATTGTGGTGAGGCATAGATCAGAGAAAGTGTACACTACCATTTCTAAATCTTTGAGTGTTCCCATAAGCACAATGGCCTCAATAATTGTGAAGTGAAAGAAGATTGGAACCACCACCACAATTTCTAGAGTTGGCCTTATGGCCAAACTAAGTAGCCAGGAAAGAAGAGCCTTGGTCGGGTAACTAACCAAGATCCCAGTGGTTACTCTAACATAGATTCAGAAGTCCTGTGCTGAGATGGGAGAACCTGTCGTAAGGAGAAACATCTCAGCAGCACTCTATCAGTCAGGCGCATATGACCACCTGTTTGGAGTTTACCATATGGTATTTAAAGGACACTGAGAGCATGAGGAAAAAGATTCTCTAGTTTGGTGAGACAAAAATTGAACTCTTTGAGCAGAACTCCAACGCTATGTGTGGTGTACACCACGCACTGCTCATCACCTGCCTGATATCATCCGTATGATGAAACATGGTGGTGGCAGCATCATGATAGGTGGGTGCTTCTCAGTGGTAGTAAAAGGAAATTGAGAATTGAGAGAAGGATAAATGCAGCCAAATACAGAGAGGTCATTGAAGAAAACCTGCTTCAGAGTGCACACAACCTCAGACTGGGGCGATGGTTCACCTTTCAGCACAACAGTGACCCAAAGCATACAGCAAAGACCATGCTGGGGTGGTGTCAGGACAATTCTCTGATTGACCTTGAGTGGTTGAACCAAAGCCTGGACATAAACCCCATAGAACATCTGAGAAGAGACCTGATGATGGCAGTTTACAAACACTTTCCATTTAATTTAACAGAACTTAAGAGGATGTGCTGGGAAGAATGAGATAAACTGCCCAAGTCCAGGTGTGCAAACTTGAGATTTACCCACAGAGATTCAAAGCTATAAATGCTACCAAAGGGGCTTCTAAAAAATACAGAATCAAGGGTCTGAATACTTTTATTAAATTATTTTTTTATTTTTATTAAATTTGCTAAAATTTCTGAACACCTGTTTTCACTTTGTCATTATGGGTTATTGAGTGTAGATTGATAGGAAAAAATGGCAAATTTATCCATTTAGAAATTAACACAAAGAAAATGCAGAGAGTGAAGGAGGGTCTAAATACTTTCTGAATCCACTGTATGCCTGTTTAGCATCTTACTGTATGTCTCTATATTGCAATCCATTATACAAAACAAGCTTACTTTGAGATTATTCTGTGTGGATACAATCACTGAAAATTTCTGGAAATCCCCTTTCTTACATCTAATCTTATTTCAGCTGCTGTTCAGTGGCTCGTTGATCAGTGGTCTGCAATGCATTTCTAGTCTTAATCCCTAATTCTTCCCTTCTCTGTTTCGCCTCTCTGCTTTGTGCTCGCTGTCTTCTCAAGCACCAATAGCCTTTAATCCTTAAAGGACCTCTTTTATGTGGTAGTTTTGGGTGAGATGAGTGGGGGTTGTTGCTGCTTGATTTCAATGCTGATGTCTAACTTTCATACTTTGTCGTGGCTGTGTTTTGTTTTCTCTTTATGAAGCTCCAATAAAAAATTGATCACAAAAGAAACAAGCATCTTTGATCAATGGTAATTATAACATCTTTTGTAATGTTGAACTGTGCCACGTCATTTTAATTCTTTTTGTCACAGCTTCACTGGACTTTAAGCTGTCTCTTACAGAGCTGTAAAATGTTTTTGAATTGTCTGTAAAGGATAGCAGTTTTTATCAACATAGAAGCGAGGCTCACTATATCCACTGAAAACCATTCATTTAGACTTCATCTCTCTGCACCATATTACTAAATCCCACTCTTGATTTCAGCAGAAAGTGCTAACAGGTTTTTTTAAAACTTAACCAACACATGCGTGTAGTACATCAAATGTGAAGTACACCAGTTTGTTTTCAGAAACCTATGTGAATTGCTTAAAAGAAAAGAATCCCTGTAACTCCTTGATTATGTAGATTTTTTTTCCTTCAGACCAGGTAGGCTCAGCTATGGTGTCAGGCTTCTCCTTCTGGGAATTTTGTTCAACCATACTACGTGTTGAAAATGTTAGCATTAATATGTTAGTATTGTGTTAGCCTTACCTAGAGCAGTCTTTGACATTTGGATGTGCTTTTCTTTTCTCTATGTTTCCTGATTTATAAAATATTCATCTCTCTTTTTTTTTACTTCTTTGAGTCATGTTGCCTACCAGTTGCCTCTTTTGTTGATTGCTGCCCTGTTTACGAGGGCATGAACCCTAAAGCTCTCTTATAAACTTACAGTTGTCACCAGTTCTGCTCTATAGAAGTTGGAACACCTGTGCAAATCGCAAGGTTTAATTTGCTTTAACTGCTGCAGAACAACTGGAGGTTGTAACCTATTAAGTGTCTCTGAAGAAGGCCCAATTGTAATTTTCTGAAGTTTTTGCTAACCTAAACTTTAACTTTAAACCTCTGGCAAGTTTACTGCTTACTTTTTCATCATTTTAGGTCATTCATTGCATTTCACCTGATTAAATTTGAAGAAAAACTGGAAATACTGAGGTGCTCTGTAACTTTTAACTGATAGTGAATGCAAGTTAATAGTCTACTTGAGGCCTGTCCACATCTGAACATTTGTCAGCAGCTCAGATCAATTTACTTCATCAGCAGATTTTCACAGACTGCTTTTAAATCTCACCCTAATGGCCATTAAAGGATGTGCTCTGAGTTTTTTCAGACACAAGTACTTTTTGAGTTCTTGAACTCATCCATCTAATTACCATGTGGTGGCCTTATATTGAATCTTTATGAAATAAATATTGATTAGATTGATTGATCCCGTAATTTGTTCAGATAGACCAAAAACATTAAAACAATGTTCAGCTGTAATATTAAATTTGACCTTCCTTTAGACCTACTAGATATTCATGCAGAGTTTGTTTTTGCTAACCTCATCATTTATTTAAAAGTTGAAAAGCAATGTTAGGCGTGTGAAAACTGTACAATGAGCATAATCTAAGGTCACAGGAAGGTTGTGACAGTCATTCAGTTAAATGAAGTGTGTCAAGACAATGCTACTTAGAGTGCAGCAGATTATTTTATTATATTGTTTTGACAGTTGGCCTTCAAGTCCATGCCCTGCTTTACTGTTAGCAGTGAGGTGCAGGATAGCGACAAAATAAAAGAAGAAGCTACGTGAACTCTCTTTAAAGGGCTACCACCACCATAGCTCCAATGCATTTTTTTTGGTCATCAGTAACTGGATTTGGAGGAAGAGAGAGAGAGGTTAGGAGCAGGCGCTGAGACCCAAGGACCCATTAGGACCCAAGTGCAGCCTTGCAATGGGTGACACCTCAGCACCACACTAGTTCAGATGGAAATGGAACCAGTGTGAGGTATTTTATGGTGGCTAGAGTGCAAATTCTGCCACCAACACCCAAGTTTTTCCCTGCAGGTTGAAGGGCCTACATGCAGGTTTAGATGCAGAATAACGTCATACCCAGGAGGGAGCAATTACAGGTTAAGGGCCTTGCTCAAGGGCCCAATGGAGTAGAGTCACTTTTGACATTTTACGGGATTCAAACCAGCAACCTTCCAATTGCCAGCACAGATCCCTAGCCTCAGAGCCACCACTCTGTCCATATTCATTGTTTGGTGTTTGCAAAATGATGTCTTTCATACCTCCATTGGGTTACAGTAGGATGGCAACGATATTTTATGCCACAGAGTCTCACGACTGAAAACTACAACAAAATGCATCGTACATATATAGATGTTGATCGCAATGGCATGGAATCTGTTTCTGTAAGTACTAACAAAAAGTTATGCATTCTCTCAAAAAAGTTATGCGTTCTCTGTTTTTCTTAAATGCTCTTTTTTAACATCAGAGGGTGCAGTCAGCATCATATATGCATTAACAACCCCTGGCCATAGATTGAGAGTATTGTAACTAAGTGCGGAGTAACTTAATTAATGATGGAGTCAGACAAAGTAGATATTGATGATGCTGTTTAGTAGCATTTTGGATATCCTATTTAAAGAGAAAACGGCGAGAAAATAATTGATAAGATGAAGACCATTTACAAGCACTGCAAAAGAGTTTTGACATACAGTGTATCCGGAAAGTATTCACAGCGCATCACTTTTTCCACATTTTGTTATGTTACAGCCTTATTCCAAAATGGATTAAATTCATTTTTTCCTCCGAATTCTACACACAACACCCCATAATGACAACTTGAAAAAAGTTTACTTGAGGTTTTTGCAAATGTATTAAAAATAAAAAAACTGAGAAATCACATGTACATAAGTATTCACAGCCTTTGCACAATACTTTGTCGATGCACCTTTGGCAGCAATTACAGCCTCAAGTCTTTTTGAATATGATGCCACAAGCTTGGCACACCTATCCTTGGCCAGTTTGGCCCATTCCTCTTTGCAGCACCTCTCAAGCTCCATCAGGTTGGATGGGAAGCGTTGGTGCACAGCCATTTTAAGATATCTCCAGAGATGTTCAATCAGATTCAAGTCTGGGCTCTCAAGGACATTCACAGAGTTGTCCTGAAGCCATCTCCTTTGATATCTTGGCTGTGTGCTTAGGGTCGTTGTCCTGCTGAAAGATGAACCGTCGCCCCAGTCTGAGGTCAAGAGCGCTCTGGAGCAGTTTTTCATCCAAGATGTCTCTGTACATTACTGCAGTCATCTTTCCCTTTATCCTGACTAGTCTTCCAGTCCCTGCCGCTGAAAAACATCCCCACAGCATGATGCTACCACCACCATGCTTCACTGTAGAGATGGTATTGGCCTGGTGATGAGCAGTGCCTGATTTCCTACGACGCCTGGCATTTACACCAAAGAGTCCAATCTTTGTCTCATCAGACCAGAGAATTTTCTTTCTCATAGTCTGAGAGTCCTTCAGGTGCCTTTTGGCAAACTCCAGGCGGGCTGCCATGTGCCTTTTACTAAGGAGTGGCTTCTGTCTGGCCACTCTACCATACAGGCCTGATTGGTGGATTGCTGCAGAGATGGTTGTCCTTCTGGAAGGTTCTCCTCTCTCCACAGAGGACCTCTGGAGCTCTGACAGAGTGACCATCGGGTTCTTGGTCACTTCCCTGACTAAGGCCCTTCTCCCCCGACCGCTCAGTTTAGATGGCCGGCCAGCTCTAGGAAGAGTCCTGGTGGTTTCCAACTTCTTTCACTTACGTATGATGGAGGCCACTGTGCTCATTGGGACCTTCAAAGCAGCAGAAATTTTTCTGTAACCTTCCCCAGATTTGTGCCTCGAGACAATCCTGTCTCGGAGGTCTACAGACAATTCCTTTGACTTCATGCTTGGTTTGTGCTCTGACATGAACTGTCAGCTGTGGGACCTTATATAGACAGGTGTGTGCCTTTCCAAATCCTGTCCAATCAACTGAATTTACCACAGGTGGACTCCAATTAAGCTGCAGAAACATCTCAAGGATGATCAGGGGAAACAGGATGCACCTGAGCTCAATTTTGAGCTTCATGGCAAAGGCTGTGAATACTTATGTACATGTGCTTTCTCAATTTTTTTATTTTTAATAAATTTGCAAAAATCTCAAGTAAACTTTTTTCACGTTGTCATTATAATAATAATAATAATTCATTACATTTATATAGTGCTTTTCTCAGTACTCAAAGCACTATCCACACAGGGAGGAACCGGGAAGCGAACCCATAATTATGGGGTGTTGTGTGTAAAATTCTGAGGAAAAAAATTAATTTAATCCATTTTGGAATAAGGCTGTAACATAACAAAATGTGGAAAAAGTGATGCGCTGTGAATACTTTCTGGATGCACTGTATGTTACAGCAAACACTACGAACATGCTGAACCATGTACAGTCCCATCACAGTGTCAAACACCAAAATTATCTGCTGCAAAGAAGCAGTTGGATAAAGGCCAAATGTCTCTGACAAATTTATTTGCAGCACAGCTTCCACGGTCGAGTGCAAAGGCCAAAGAAATAACAAAGTGTATTGGTGTTTTCATTGCAAAGAATATGAGTCTTTGAGAACGAGGGGTTTCAGCTGCTTGTGACCATACTAGAGCTGAAGTACAACATTCCCTCATGCCCAGATTTTAGTGGCATTTTATTGCCGGCTCTGTACAACGAGGCTAAGATGAGTGCGAAGGAATCCCTGAAAGACACAGAGAGCATTGCAATAACTACAGACAGTTGGACCAACAGTGCAAACCAAAGCTATATCATGATCACCAGTTTTACCAGTTATCACCAGCAACTGGGAAATTGCAAGTTTTGAGCTTCAGACTTAGCCTGTTTTTGAAACCCACTCTGGATGAAGTATTATTGAGATGCTGAAATCAGATGTTTTGGAGTGGGAGCTTAAAAGAGATAATCTTAACGTCATTATCTAGTGCTTTACACATACTCTGAATTTGGCTATCCAGGCAGGCTTGGGTATACCATGTGTTAATCATCTGCTTGGTTGATTGAGACAGGTTGTTGCTTTTTTTCTACCAGAGCCCCACAGCTATAACTGTATTCACCTCCGAACAGCAATTACTGGGCCTCCCATCACATACACTGATAGCTGACATTCTAACACGATGGAATAGTACACAGGAAATGCTTGATTGTTATCTTGAGCAGCAAGCAGCAATAGCAGCAGCCTTCATTAGTACAGAGATACGTCAAAATGCACGTGAAATCAACACTGGGTGGCACTGTCATTAGCAGCTCCAAGGACATTGTACAATTGCTTAAACCCATGAAGTCAGCCACCCCAGTGCTGTGTCATGAACATATCCCCACTGTGCTCCTCATTGTGCAGCAAAAGCACATGATTGAGCAAAGCATGGCCCTGACGAGAAAGACTCAACTGCTATGGCCAGCATAAAGAGTGCAATTCTGAAAGACCTCACTGGCAGATATAGTGCACCCCAATGGATGCAAGATTTAGAACTCTGCCACATCTGGAGTACAGCCAGTGAGGTGCTGTTTTCAACAGGGTGAAGGAAAAAACAAAGCAGTTACAGTACAGCCAGGTATTTATTTACTCTTCACTTGTGTGTCTGTGCTCAGCAGTACAAAGTACATTTTGTAAAGTGCTAATAGTGCTACTCACAGTAACATCTGAGATAGAAAGCAGACTAGGGACAGTTCAAATACTGACACGTAATGGAACTGACACTAGCCACATATTAAATGTTGGACATATCATGACTTATAACCTGACCAAATTGTTCCACTCTAGTAAGAGTTTACCTATAGATACTAAAATTTGAATTGCAACTAATCATTTTTATATTAAAAAGAAACGTGTAAACTCTGATACCTGTAGATCCAGAAAACAGAGAGAACAGGAGATAGAGGAGCAGAGCAACATGGCGCTGAGCTGGAACAACAACCTTCCAAAAAGTTGTCTCTGGAAGATCTGCTTGGAGATTATTTCAATGAATTAGTGAAACTGCAAATGAGTGGGACAAAGGACGAAATTGACATGTACAGAAAAGAGTCCTCTATTGCACTCACATGCTGTCCATTTAAATGGTGGAGAGAAAATTTTCCAAAGTACCCACTGCTCTCCCCACTGATCAACTCCAGCAACCTTTTTTCCAAGTAAACATGTTTTTTCCATTTTTTTGTCTGCAAGAGATATTGTGAATGCTCAAAAGTCACAGTTGCTACCAGAAAATGAGGATATGTCTGTGTTCTTTAAAAAAAGAACTTGATTATTTAATGGACTAAGAAAAAGGATATTAAGCTCTGCTCTTATTGTTTATATCCAAACCAGTTATTAGATTTGCACAATTAAAAAAGTGCATTGTGCTATTTTATATATTGTGCAGATTTTCAATTTCACCATATTGCTTAAGTAGTGGCATGGAAAATGCATTGTTGATTCTGAAATGCATGGAAGAGCAGTTGTCTCAGAAACAATAATAAGCAAAAACTTTTCAATCTTAGGCTTTCTTCATTCAGATTTTGTTTAAAAATCATGAGATATCAAATTGTGATTCCAGTATCAAGAATCAAACCGAATTGTGAACAGAGTTTCAGTCCGATTTGTTGACTGCCGTGGTCCTGATCTGTGGTTTATATTACTGTCAATAGCCGAGTTTCCATTGTAGTTATGCGCAAAATAGAAGCAACCCTTCTGAAAAGTCGACAAAACACAAATACTAATTGTCTGTGTTTCCAATTAAGTGATTTTACGGGAATAAAGTTGGTTTTAGAACCTGAACCATATGATGGGTATTGGTCCTGTTATTTTAATTGCATCTACAATCACCGCATTCATTTTGTATCGAAGGCAAGAAGAGCAAATGAATACCATAAAGGGAAATCAATCTCCCATACTTGACAGAGGCGCGTATTAGGGATGTCTTTGAAATCGTCCGCACTGAGTTTACTGAGAAGCTGTGGGTGCAAAATTTTAGGATGAACAGCTCAACATTCATGGAATTATGCAGCACAGTAGGCCCTCTTGTGTCCCCTGCTGTAGCATACTGTACATGAGGGAGCCAGTCCCAACCAGAAGCATACGGCCATTATACTTTACAAACTGGGTACCTGTGCAGAGCACAGGGTTGCTGCCCAGACTTTTATTGTGAGCAAAACCACCATTCACAGATGTGTATATCGGGTGTGTCAGGCCATATGCTCCAAAATAATGAGGCAATACATCAGTTTACCTGATGTGGAAGAGGCAGGACAGATTTTGCAGCACAATTACGAGGCACACAAAATACCTCAGGTGTATGGTGCAATCGACGTCTCCCATATCCCTATTCATGCATCAGGTGACGGGTATCGGGATTATCTTAACAGGAAGGGCTGGACATCTATTGTTCTGCAGGCGGTCGTTGACAACAGATTAATGATCAGGGACATTTGCAGCAGTCTGCTGACACCGACTGCTGGCACAGTGGATTAGAGCAAGTTTAGTTTACAATTTGTGTTGTTCGGGCACCACCTACTGACTCTGGGAAACCGCTGGGTTTGACGCTGCGGCGCAGTGCGCATGCACTTCGGTGCGTCCGCTGTGCATAAATTAAACTGTCGTTTAGTAATATAGATGTAGGCAATATGGGGGCATCCATCTCACTTGTCCTTAACTTATATCAAATTAGTGAGGGTTATGTTGGGGGTTTAGAGCTGCATTGCGTTGCCGACCACCAGTTCTGTGTAGCCTAACTAACTGTGTTCTGTCAGTCAAGTAGTAAGTAACAAAGACAATATGGGGGCATCCAGCTCTCTTGATCTCAGTTTGTATCCTAATAGAAAGCACTGCAAAATGTACCAGAGGTTCTTTAAGGTCCAAAGGTTCTAAACACATAAATTTAGCATTCTTTTTACCTTCAGTTCCCACCCAGTCGCATATGCTTGGTGAGGTCCTTCAGACATTTTCTGCTTTAGATTAGTGCGCTTAAAAAAGCAGAACAACTAAGAAAATGAGTATAAACTTCAAAAACTGAGATATAGGCTGAAAAGATTAAAAAGTGCTCTGTCTACCTGAATTTACTTCTTATTTACCCAAAATGACTTCTTTAGATTTATTCTGGTTCACGTGGATTGACTTGAGGTAAGAACTGCAAATGCAAAGTCTTCTTGTTCACATAGGAAAACCTGACATGGTACTACCATAATGTTGTTAGCCCAAAGCACAATTAAAATGAGCTTTACATTATCTGCAAAGTTGAGTCTTAGGGTAAATATGCCAAAATAGCATTAATGCAGTTTTATATAGTTAGCTCATTCTTACAGCTGTAGGCAATGTCATCTTAACACCTATAAACTCTTTTAGAAAGGTGTCACGTACATTTTTATCAGCTTACTATAAAATCATCAAAATTTTTCAGTGGTATCCTAAGGTATGATTTGCAAATAAAATGTGCTTTTCTTCTTTCTCTTTGTGTCTGTTCTACCTCAAGCATCAAATTAATTCATACATATACAATAATAAAAGCTTGTAAGTATATGTAATTTTGACAGAGTTGACAACCTATGATGTCGGAACAATGATTAAAGCTGGATGTATTTTCAGCTGGCAAAAATACAATTTAATTCCCTAAGGTTTGCTTTGCCGTTTAGAAGGAGTAAAGTTCTTGTATTCAAATTCAGAAATAACCTGAAGCAAAGAGTCATTTGATTTAGGAATATGCTGTTCTCAAAAAGAGCATCAAATCAGAAATAACTTGAAGCAAAGAGTCATTCGATTTAAGAATAGTCTGTTCTCAAAAAGAACAAAATAGAAATGTGGTCTTAATATAGTTGTCTCCAGAGAATAACCACAATAAACACTCAACAAAAGTATATTGTTTGAATTACATTATAAAAATAACATGTTGTGCTGGTAAATATTTTATTTTTTTATCTAAAATCATCAAAGCCTCCCTTCAATGAGATCACATACACCAGCTTTTAAAAGCATAATGGAAATTAGACAGTACCGCAAAATCAAGATTTGAGAAATGCAGTTTTTCAAGCAACGTACATTTAATTTAAAGAAAAAGCAACACATCAACCAGCAATTGATTGGCAACAAACCTCCTGGAGGGGACAACAACTCCAAGTTAATTCCAGAATTAAAAATTAAAAGTCTTGGCTTTTGAACTTTTATCTGGTGGATTTTTTCCCCTCCTGTAGATTTGAGATGGATTCATATAACATTAATTTTATGCCTTAAATAAGATAATTGAATAAAATGATCCATTCTATACTGAAGTCACATCCTGGAAGTCTTACTAATGAAAGCTTTTCTTTGTGTATAATCAGTCCGTGACAGCCCACTCAACACACATTCTCCCCATGTGGAAAATGGATATAGGAAGAACAATCACAAGCTGGGGGCGAATCTCCGCTTCACTCTTGTGTCCTCTCCAAGAACCTCCGTACCACATAATGATACAAGATGATTAATAACTACAGAGGCTTTAAGAGTGACATGGATTTGAGTTTTTTGTCTATAATAAGAAGGCCATGCGTTTTGACTTGGGGTGTTAAGATTCTACATGTCTGACCTTAATGCATGTTTAGATTCTTCAGAAATGTATTTTGTTTGTATTTGTTTTTATTTTGTCACACTGCATAAGGTTACTTGCTCTTTTAGGCTTTTACACAGCTTACTAGGTACTCTTTGCTTTGAGTTTCTGGTATGTCAGTTTCTGACAGCAGACAATGACTTAGTTTTCTCAAAGACCCCTTTTTAAAGTGCGTTTTAAATATGGATTGCATCCACATTGTCACCTGGTGAACAGACCACAAATATCTACAAAGGAGTACTGGGGCATCAAGCGGAGGACCCTATTTAATAATAAACAAAACACTAACAGTTTGAGGAGGTACAGCATACATTCTGGTTGTGAATGGTTCAAAATAAATGACACTCAGTCTGGAATAAAGGGTTTCCATTACTCTGGAGCACTGAGGTCCCCACAAGGTTTAGTTCAGAATGAGACACCACCTTCCATGGCGTCCGACAGTAAAAGGTGTAGCCTGCTCTGGGTGCCGTGGCAGGGTTAGGAGTTCTCCTTGGGCATCTTCTCTGAACTGTGGGTAACAGAAGATACAGTTGGCGACAGCTCCCCCTGTTGTCATGGAGTGGTATCACTTACCGTAGCAGAGCGAGGAAGGTGATCCCTAGGCATACATGCTTCAAATAATTGATTGAAAAAAAAAATCTATTTGTATGATACAATGTCTGAGTCATGTCCTGACTGAGATCGGGTGAACTCCCCACAGACCCGCATCAATTCAGAGTTTTGTGGTCCATCACATTTATCTGCACATCCCAACTGCTAACCTGTAGCTAGAATAAAACTTAGTGTTTTAGCATGATGTCAAAGATGTCGCTGTCTCATGAAGGAGATGACGCCTTTAGCCACCCTTCTGCAATTTACCTGACTGCTGCCACCACCCCTCACAATGCTTTTGTCTTTCCAGCTGATTTAATTGTTGTATATGGAGAGAAAACACCTTTACATTTCTACACATGTTAAACGTGGCTGTTGCTGAAGGAAATGCTCCAGTGCTGAATACAGAGGATAACAAAATAGCTTTAACTACATTATGAAAAAATGTCTTGTCTGAATTAAATAGATTAAATTAGATCAACTTTATCAATCCCATAGGGAAATGCAAATTAAATTCAGCAGCAGAAACATAAAAAACAAGAATACTGACTAACAAAACAGATAATACAGCCAATCAATCAATAAATAAACTTAACGAGTACATGGGGTGGAAGCATTTAATTTCCTGATAGCAGTGGGCAGAGCCCCAGTGGCGTTTCTTAGCACATCGTGGTGGAATGAGTCTGTGGCTAAAAGTGCTCCTGGAGGGAATGCAGGGGATTTTTCATGATGTTATCTAATTTTGCCACCATCCTCTTTTCCTCAGCAGCCTCCAGCATGTCTAGGGGTTTCCCCGATGATAGATAGAGCTGGCTTTACTGATTAGTTTGTTCATGCATTGTGCTTCTTTTGAGCTCTGGTTGCTTTCCCAAGATTCTGCAGTGTAGAACAACACACTGGCTACCCTGGACTTGTAAAGCATTTCCAGCAGCTTGTTGCACACATCAAAAGACCTGACTCTCCTTACAGTCCAGTCTACTGTGGCCCTTCTTGTACAATGCCACTGTTTTTTCAGACCAGCTCAATTTGTTGTTTATGTGAACCCCCAGGTACTTGTAGCTCAGCACCACTTCCACATCAAGTCCCCTTATTATTTTTTATTTTCAGAAATCATTTTATTCTTAATTTAAGAATAAATAGTTAAATCAAGTGAGTACGTAGCAGCTTTTGTTGTGGTCAAAGTACATGCATTGACAAATTCTGTATTTTGGTAAGTACTAGTTCTTATTTATCCCTAAAATATGACTACTTTTTCATTTTGTTATTAAGAAATTCAGAGATTAGTAAAAATAACTTTTTATTTAATAAAATCAAGTAAGTTGTTCATGAAATGGCTTATTAATTTTGTATTAGGCTTTAAAAACACAGGTATTATATAGTAGCACAAGCAGCAGATATGCTTTTGTTAATAAATTTACTTTAAAAATAATCGCCTTTGGCAAAACAGCATCAAAAGTACAAGAGGGGAAATACCATGTAGGGGGTCCCACACATATTCATGTGGTCCACTGGGGGATTTGGAGGAAAAGAATGAGAATGTTACAGTGACCAGTGGAGATCCCATTCCACCACTTGAAAGAATGAGGAATGGAGCATAATATGACACTTTTTTTTTCTATTTAATAATTTATGGTGGCCAAAACACTGGAGAAACTTTTATGAAGAAATAAATTGCTACAGTTTTTTTTTTCTAAATTTTTCTCATAATAGTTAAGCTTAATCATAATCAGTGCAAATATTATAAATTCATTGAATTCAGAACATATTCAGACCCTTCACTTTCTGTACACTTTATTGTGTTGTCGATTTGATTTTAAATAATACATTTGCCATTTTTGCCCCGATCTTCACTCAATAATCCATAATGACAAAGTGAAAATGTGTTCTCAGAGAGATCTTCAAATTTAAAATCAAAAACTGAAATCTCTCATTCATATCAGTATTCAGACCCTGTGCTGTGGCACTCCGGATTCTGGTCAGGCACCTCCTGTTTGCTTTACTTCTTCTTAAGATGTGTCTAAAACTTGAGAGGAGTCCACCTGAGGCAAAGTGAATTGATTTGACATCATTTAGAAAGGCACACAGCTGTGTATATGAAGGTCCACAATTCACACTGCATGTCAAGACAAAAACCAAACTGAAATCCTAGGAGCTTTCTGTAGACCTCTGTGATGAAATTGTGGTGAGGAATAGGGCAAGGGTATAAAACCGTTTCTAAAGGTTTGATTGTTACCAGGAGCACGGTGGTCTCAATAATTGTGAAATGGAAGATGTTTGGAACCACCAGGACTATTCTTAGGCCAGGGATATACAGTACTTAATGCTATGCGACGTGTGAGCTTGAGGACGCTGCTGTTACACAAGCAGTGCACTGTTTATACTTGTGCACACACTTCAAGTAAATCTGGAGGATTCTACGAGGTGGCAGTGTGAGAAATCATCACAGTGAGAAATCAACGTCCAGTTTCACTGTGTTGTGAGTTAAGGGAAGAAAGATATAAAAACTAAAAATTCTTTGCATTCTGATGCTGTTGTAAAGGTGCAAAAAAAAAAAAAGTCGGCAACAGCGACACAGAAAGTGGTATGTGAGACCTTTAAATGTATCGCATCATTACAATGGGGAATATGCAATGCTTCTATTGCCTATGTGAGAAATGGATGAAGAAAAGCACAATGAAGACATTTGTTTCTCAACATTTAAATATGATGATTTGCTTCACCACATCAAACTATTCATCAAACATCAAAGCACACACATTGATCCTGTTTGAGCTGCAAGCCTTCTGTCACATGTTGATAGTAAACAACGATGCTGACATCACAAATCAAAACTTGAACGCCACCCATATTTTTGCTGGAACTACAACTCACACACGCGTCATGTTAATTTCTGGCAACGTGCTCAGAGGACATATCAAAAGAAAGCTGAGAACTCATGACAGCCATGATGAAGGCACGTAAGCATTCTCATCGTGAAGTATAAACCATCCCTAAGTGTTGGCTGCCCTACCAAACTAAGTAACTGTGCAAGAAGGGCCTTGGTTATAGGAGGTGACCAAGAATCCAGTGGTCAATCAAACAGAGCTTCAGAAGTGTTCTGCTGAGGTGGGAAAACATGTCAGAAGGCTGACCATCTCAGCAGTACTCCATCAATCAGGTATTAATGGCAGAATAACTAACTACTGCTTTAAATTCACCAATCGGCATTTAAAAGACTCTGAGAACATGAGAAAAAAGGTTCTCTGGTCTGTTGAGACAAAAATTGAACTCTGGGCAGAACTCCAAGAACAATCTGTGACAAAGACCCCGGCACTGTTCATCAGCAGCTTAACACAATAAAATATGGAGAAGCTTAATGGTGGCCGCATCGTTCTATAGATGGATGCTTCTCAACAGCAGGGACAAAGAGACTGCTCAGAAATAAGAGGAGGATGAATGCTGCCAAATACAGAGAGGTCCTTGAAGAAAACCTGCTTGAAGTTCATGCAAATTCATTGCAAAATCCCATGGCAAACCATTGGTCTTGTGGAGTCATTTCAGTTGCTGTTCTCTTTACCAAGCAGTGCCAATGAGCTTTTTTTCTGTTCTCAGGCATACTTCAGATTGCCCACTATTTTGCAACTTTTGCACAGATGTTTATTTCAGAAGCTATCTGTCTGGTAAGAACATATTACCCAGAGACGGATGTTATTGTAACCATATAAGTAGGTTATGTCACTCTCTTGGGCAGGAAGAAAAAATTATTCAGCCTCCCTCAAAGCTTTCCAAACTCAAGAATGTCATTCTCTTGCTTCTAGAATGCTGTATTCCCTGCTGTTTAGCTTGTTCCGAGTCCTTAGCCTGCAGTCTGACTTGAACTTGACAACTGAGTGGATGTTACTGACACACAATCACAGATCATTGGCATTGGTCACTCCTCATCACATCTATGTTTAACACCACATTATATGTAATGGCTCCAAATCCTCTCATAATTTGGGCATCTGTCAAATCAGTTTTATTAGAACATTTTACAATACCTCATGAGTGCTTCTAATTGTGTGTTCTTCCTTTAATTGCTGTAACCAGAAAGTACAAACGGCAAACGGGTAGGAGATGGGGCATGCAAAAGATGTTAGATGATGGCGATGAAAAGATGGCGAGTTCAAAATCTGACAGTCATAAACTTAAAAAGATGAGGTGATCTGTATACAAAATCACTTAAAATAATTGTTAGAGGTATTCGAGACAGCAATTCACACTGCCACCACTGTCAACTCACACCACGCAGAAAGCACCCTGGTATACCCATCTACAATCCGGAGAAGTCTTATCAGAAGTGGTCTTCTTGGAATCAAAAAGCCGTTCCTTCAAGGTGGAAGAAAAGTTGAACAACTCACCTACAGTTTACACGAAAATACAAGAACTGAAGTGCAGAAAAATGATAGCATTTGCCCTGGACTGATAAGTGAAAATTTGAAATTTCAAACAGAAAGCAGTGTGTCGACTGCAAATCTGAAGAATTGGACATGAGTGAATGTCTGTGAAGAACTGTGGAAGTTCCCTGCAAATTTGGTGGTCCATTTCCACAAACAGGGTTGGTGATTTGATCAAAATTGATGCCCCTCTCACTGCTGAGAAGTACTAGCAGATACTTATCCATTATGCAGTACCATGAGGGAGGCATCTGATCAGTCCTAACTTCATTCTGCATCATGAAGATGTCCACAAAACACACAGCTAAAATCGTAAAAAAAAAATGAATCTGCAAAAAAATGGAATATGGAATCCTGCAACAGATGGTATGGCTAGTGTTGATCTCATCATCATCAAGCCAGTCTGGGATTACAAGTAAGATGGCCAGAGTCTGCAGTGGAACTGTGGCAAGTCCTCCCGAAGGTTTGGAACAGCCACATGAGGCCCTCCATACATAATGCATGACTGCGGACTGAGGAGAAGGCAAAGGGTGGTCATGCCAAATGTTGAGTTTGTTTTTTTCAGTTCAGTGCACTTTCTAGGAAGTTTATTGATTCATTAAATTATATTTAAACACATTACCTCTTTGATTCATTTGTTCACACTACATGGTTTGCGTGAGACAAAATACTGAAGATGGTGCTTATGTGTCCCACTTATCTGTCTATACCACCCCATGACACATAAATCTCAACAAACGGAATGTTACATGGCACAGGATTGTGTGTCCAGAAACAATTTGTGAATTTATTGGGGCTGCTATGCACTGAGTCTCTTGTTATAAGTCTCGCTAACTCATTTGTTTTGAGATTATGTCACAATCCTAGCAGCATCGAAGATGTGTCACAAAGTTAACCATTGTCCAGAGGCCATCAGCCATTTTAAGTACTTTAGGATTGCTTCTGTTATAATGTTTTTGTAAGTTTGTTCCATGACTATGCTACACATTAACTGCTGTTCCTAAAGCTTAGAGTGCCGGCAATATTCTGTGTATCACACTTCGACTTGTGTCGGTATCAAGTGATATTCTTCACTGTATTTTAATTAGTTTTTATTCATTGTGCTATTTTGGACACACATTTAAGCATTACTTACAGTATTTGTTTAACTCGTATTTCTTTTATGTACTTTGAAATGCAGAGCACTGAGTTGTTATCTGTGAATCCCCTCAAAAATAGATCATCAGCAGTGACAGAATGCTTCTATAAATACCCGGAGATGAAGGCTGCTTTTAAATCCTAGTGCTCTAGCCTTGTTTTCTCTGTCACTAGTCTGCAGAAAAGCAACAACACCTCACGTCTTGATGCCAGATTTACTGATAATGGCATATTGCATTCCCTATGACAGGACTGTGCTGTGAACAAATCAAAATTTTTTAAATTATAAAATCTATTATTGCTTCTTTTCAGTCATTTTATTGTCATTAATAGAGATTTTCTTAAAAAAAATTGATCTGCAGTAATTTCTAGAGCATAGCATAATGCTTTATTAAAAATGAAAGTAAACTATTACAAACCATCCATATTTACACAGGTTTGTCATCATATTTGAATAAAAAACTGATGTGTGTGTGATGGCTATGCATTTCGTTCAATTGCCACTGTACTATAGCATTTTTTAAGACCGTTGCTTCGTTTTTGTTGTTTTTATATACCCAATCAGCACTATGAAACTTATCTTACCATTGTTACTTTTTATTTAGCGTTCGTCTTTACATTAAAGTCGTTACAGTACGGAGAAAATTATTAGGTACACTTGTTCACCCACTTATCCATGCAATTATCTAATCAGCCAATCATGTGGCACCAGTTCAATGCATAAAATCCTGCAGATACAGGTCAGAATCTTCAGTTAATATTCACATCAAACACCACACTGGGGGGGGAAATCCTATCTCAGTGATTTTGACCATGGCATGGCTGGTTTGAGTATGCAATTGGGATCTGCACATACAACAGTCTCCAGAGTGTACTTAGAATGATGAGAAAGTCAAAACAACATCCAGTGAGCAGCAGTTCTGCAGACAGAAACATGCTGTTGAAGGAGAGAGGTTAGTGGAAAATGGCCAGACTAGTTTGAGCTGACTCAAAGGCTACAGTAACTCAAATAACCACTCCAAAGAACTGTGATGAGCAGAAAAGTGTCTTGGAATGTACAACGCATCAAACCTTGAGGTGAATGGGCTACAACAGCAGAAGACCACATCGGATTCCGCTCCAATCAGCCAACAACAGAATGCTGAGACTGCAGTGGGCACAGGCTCACCAAAAGTGGACAGTTGGAGTTCTGGAAAAAACGTAGCCTGGTCTAATGAATCTTGTTATCTGCTGAGGGTTAGAATTTGGCACCAACAACATAAACAAAATGCACCCAGACCTGCTTTGTGTCAACAGTCCAGCCTGGTAGTGGTAATAATATAATGTGTTGGGAATTTTTTCTTGGCAAACATTTCGGCCCATTCACTGGGGAACGGATTTTTTGTTGAGTTAGATCTTGCACTTTTTTTTTTTTTTTTTTTACTAATTTTTGGGTGGTGAATCCAGAAATGACCCCAGTTTTTTGCTATCACATCCAGTTTTACGATACAGGGTACCCTCCATTTTTGTCAAAAAACATACAAATTTTACATACAATGAAAAAATAATGAAATAATAACTTGAATGTACAATACTGTTTATTTAAATTTCTTTTGTTCATACAAAGGATTTATTGTTACTCTATGACATTTTTTTATACAGTAAAACATTTGACAATTAATCGGGTAAGCGGTTAAGGTAAAAATTTACACTTATAGCTTTTCCTGGAGTGTTCAGTGTTAGGACAATCCCACCGGATGCTCCAGCCATCATATGTACATCCCACCTACCCTGATACCGTCCTTCCATGACCTTCAAATCTTGGTGGAATCGTTCACCTTGCTCATCACTGACTGCACAAAGGTTTTCCAGGAAGTTAGAAAGATGGCTATGCAGAAAATGCACTTTGATGCTCATATTGCAACCAAGCATTTTGTAGCTCTCCAAGAGTTTCTGGACAATTTCTGTGTAATTATTTGCTCGTATGTTTCCAAGAAAGTCCTTGACAATGCCTTTGAGTGATAACTAAGCATTCTTTTCAACTTCAGACATTGTCCTGATGAAATGTTCATCTTTGATAAGCTGCTGAATCTGTGGACCATCAAACACACTGGCCTTTATTTTTTCAAATGACAGGCTAGGAAATGCCAAAATGAGGTACTTGAAACAGTCTCCTTCAGTTGGCAAAGCTTTAACGAACTGCTTCATCAGACACAGTTTCATGTGCAGAGGTAGGAATATAATATTCTTTCTATCAACAGGTGGCTCATGTAGAAAGTTTGGATCACCTGGTTTTAGGGCAGATCTTGGAGGCCAATTCTTCTACCCAATGCCTCTAACAAGCTCTGCTGTCCCACATGCACAGATAACAGGAATACTTGGTGTATCCGTGTTTCTGACCAAGAAGGAAGCATACCATTTTAATGTCAACACAGATGACCCAGTTGTGTTGGTGATATTGCAACAACTCAGTGACTCTCTTTATGTCTGCATATTCTTCACAAAAAGAAACTGAATAGCCAATTGGGACAGACCCAAATATATTGCCATTGTGAAGGAGGACACACTTTAAGCTCCATGTTGAGCTATCGATGAATAGTCACCATTCAGTTGAGTTATTGATTGGAATTCCCAATTCCTCCATTAAACCAGGTGTGTTATGGCAATACACAAAGCCACTGTCAGTTATAAAGTACTGCAGAAATGCAATTTCTCTGGTTCAAAAGTACGATACCTTTGTTCCTTTTTCAAGTAAGTTTTTCTCACGCAGTCTTGATGCTAGGAGTTCTGAAGCCTTCTTCCATAGTCCCAAATCACGTGCCAAATCACTCAACTCTTGCTGATCAAATCCCTTACGAACAAAGTCCTCTTCAATTTCAAACTCTTCATCATTGTTGTCACCTAGTTCATCACCATAATCATGTTCTTCAAGAGAGGGTAGTGTAACGAAAACCGGCACTGGGATTTCATCTGAATGAGCCACTGGGCGTATAGCCGATGGTAGACTAGGATACTCTATGTTACATTTATTTTTCTTGTTATATCCTGAAGTTTTCACTATACAAAAGTAACAGTCACTGAAATGATCCCTTGACTCTCTCCAAACCATATTTATACCAAATGGCATCTTACCACGTGTTCCCTTTGTCCATATCCATAAACCCTCAACACACTGTTTGCACACCTTATGAGGGGCCCAAGACTTATCTTGATCACCAAGTTTAACTTTGAAATATCCCAAATAGGCCTGCTGTACAAATGTGCTGATATACGCCCTTTGACTGGGAATAGTGAAACTGCCACAGATATGACAAAATGAATCAGGGTTGTTTAGGCACTTATGACGAGAAACAGCAGAGCCAGACATGATCTGAAAGAAAGGAAATTCACGTGTAAGTAGAAAAATTGATTTTGCTTATTCACTATATAGAGCAGCGCACAACCTCTGACCACACTGTCTTGTGTGTAAATGAATAGCCAATACAAATCCACGCCACAGTAATCGCACTAAT
The DNA here is from genome assembly GCF_900747795.2 of Erpetoichthys calabaricus. NCBI lineage: Eukaryota > Metazoa > Chordata > Cladistia > Polypteriformes > Polypteridae > Erpetoichthys > Erpetoichthys calabaricus. Next base: position 38,994,616 of record NC_041400.2, on the reverse strand, counting down.
ATAAGCGGTAGAGAAAAAACCTGACATGATAGAAGAAAACTAACTGCACTTTCAGGATCAGCATACCTATTTTAGTGTAAATAAGCTTAAAAATTGAAGTCAACAAAAAATTTGTTCAAAATTGTTCCCCAGTGAATTGATCATCCTTTGAATGCCATAGCCTATTTATCTATTGCTGCTGATTATATGCATCCCTCCATAGCCACACTTTATCCATCTTCTAATAGCTACTTCCAGCATGATAATGCACCATGTCACAAAGCAAAGTCATCTCAAACTGGTTTCATGATCATGACAATGAGTTCAGTGTTCCCAGTCACCGGATCTGAATCCAGTAGAACACTTTGAGGATGTGGTAGAACATGAGGTTGAGAGCATGAATGTGCAGCTGACACATCTACAGAAATTGTATGGTGCAATCATGTCAACATGGACCACAATCTCAAAGGAATGTGTCCAACATCTGGTGGAATCCATGTCATGAAGAATTGAGGCTGTTTTGAGCGCACAAGTAGGCCCTGCCCCGTATTAGTATAGGGTTCTTAAGAATTTACTCAGTGACTGTATATTTTAGTTTTTTCTGCACAATTACTGTTTGTACCTGCTCCAATTTCCTATTCACAAAGAGCTGGAGCCTATTTTCAACAGCAGTGGGCGCAAAGCAGGAACTAAAATTAACACAAGGCAGCACACTCATTTATGTAGGGTGAGCTTAGAAGAAAATAGAAGTTAACAGACCCTGACCAAACTGGGGTCTGGTCTAGGGCTATGAGGAAGCACTGCTGTTCACTGCATTGCTGTGCCACCCTATTTTAGAGTGTGTCACATTTTATTGAAACCAAAATATCAAGACACTATATAAAAGCGGTCGGGATTGTCCTTCCGTCCCGTGAGTGCAAAGCGTAGCGGTATTCCGCTTATCACAGACTTACTACTTGCGGTACGAAGCGATGCGATGTGAGCAGAGTTCTGGTGCTCCCATCGTTCCCTTGGTTTTGTGCGCGTTCTTGGAGATTAGGTAGGGTATTTTTAGATTTGTATACAAAGAAATTTTGTCCTGCCTTACTTCTAACTTGGTCACTTTATTAGCAGTCATTCATTGACTTTTGCGACACGACATTTTCAAGAGCAAAGCGCTCTGAGGACATAGTTGTCCATGTAGTGGACACTCCACAACAGGGAAAACTGATAAAAGGTACTAATAGAGTTTTCACACCGAATATAGTATTCAAGGAAGTTTTATAGAACAAAAGTTTAAATTTCGTCACAAAAATAACAGAAACTACGAGTATTAAAGTAATGCGGCTCAGATTCAATATAACCAAATTAATGAGTTGTGGTACATGAATTTTATTTTTCACTGTATAAAATATCAAATTGATTTACATATTGAAATGCCTTAAGAAGTGGTCGACTTAAAAGTCGGTCACCTTAAAAGGCGGGTGAGCCTAGTAAATAATAAAAAATGGAGTTGTTTTTAGTTGATAAAATCTAATCTATATTTTAGGCACATATTTTTTTCACTTCATTAACTTTGCATTGAGATTTTTAGGCAATGGTGCAGAGTTTACAGATCTAAAGCAGTTACTTCAAAGACACAGGTTGGTTCCCTACTATTGTACTGGGCATTTCATTTTGCCCATGTTGCTACCTAATAACAGAATGTCAAGTTCAATTCATTTTAGTTTATTTTTGTATAGTGGTCTTCACTGAGTGCAGGTGCAGAGTGCTGTGACAAGTTCACAGGCAAATACAAATACAAACTTTACAAATGACATGAGTACACAAGAAGACACAGAATTGTTTTAACAGACAAGAAGCAAAGTGCTTTGAAACTGTTAATGGAGCCCAGCAATATCCGTCTGTTGCCATTGTTGTCAATTATCAACATCAAGTAAATAATATTATGTGTATGTTTGCACACCCGTCAAGCTGGCCTAGTGTGTGTCTGCGTGTTCACAGTGCCATGCCCTGGGCACCTTCTACCTAACTGGCACCCTGTGTTTGCTGCGATAGGATGCAGCTTCTCTGCGACCCTATGCAGGATAAAGCAAGTTTAGAAAATGGATGAATGGATGGATAGATGTATGCACACCAACTGAATTCTCATTTTGTTTTTGAATTAGAATAAAAAATAAAAAAAATATTTTATTTTCCACCAAAAACTGAACTTTTAGTTTCTCCCGTAATGTGTAATTAATTCTGTTTTGATGTCATTCTCGACCTTGGGAATTGCTACTCATTGCAGTTCTCATTTCAGCTTTAATCTTGAGTTTATATTTACTATAATATGAAATCAATGGTGCTATGTTATATAAAGTTTAAACGTTTTCTTATAATTTGATTTTCATATTGGATCCACTAGTCAAGTATTTATTAAGCAACACCTCAATAACAGTACATCATTTGTAGTCTAAGTCATTATTGCATCTGACACGTAGTTTAATAAATTATTGAGCTGCACATTACTCAATTTAGGAGGTTTTTAATGTCCCTAAGACATGAAATACATGTAAGAAAACTGTTTGCTCTTGAGATTGGCTGCTTTATTATTGCATTTCCAGTTAAATCACATACAGTGGGTACGGAAAGTATTCAGACCCCCTTCAATTTTTCACTCTTTGTTATATTGCAGCCATTTGCTAAAATCATTTAAATTAATTTTTTCCCTCATTAATGTACACACAGCACCCCATATTGACAGACAAAAAAAAAGAATTTTTGAAATTGTTGCAGATTTATTAAAAAAGAAAAACTGAAATATCACATGGTCCTAAGTATTCAGACCCTTTGCTCAGTATTTAGTAGAAGCACCCTTTTGAGCTAATACAGCCATGAGTCTTCTTGGGAAAGATGCAACAAGTTTTTCACACCTGGATTTGGGGATCCTCTGCCATTCCTCCTTGCAGATCCTCTCCAGTTCTGTCAGGTTGGATGGTAAACGTTGGTGGACAGCCATTTTTAGGTCTCTCCAGAGATGCTCAATTGGGTTTAAGTCAGGGCTCTGGCTGGGCCATTCAAGAACAGTCACAGAGTTGTTGTGAAGCCACTCCTTCGTTATTTTAGCTGTGTGCTTAGGGTCATTGTCTTGTTGGAAGGTAAACCTTCGGCCCAGTCTGAGGTCCTTAGCACTCTGGAGAAGGTTTTTGTCCAGGATATCCCTGTACTTGGCCGCATTCATCTTTCCCTCGATTGCAACCAGTCGTCCTGTCCCTGCAGCTGAAAAACACCCCCACAGCATGATGCTGCCACCGCCATGCTTCACTGTGGGGACTGTATTGGACAAGTGATGAGCAGTGCCTGGTTGTCTCCACACATACCGCTTAGAATTAAGGCCAAAAAGTTCTATCTTGGTCTCATCAGACCAGAGAATCTTATTTCTCACCATCTCAGAGTCCTTCAGGTGTCTTTTAGCAAACTCCATGCGGGCTGTCATGTGTCTTGCACTGAGGAGATGTGCGGTATGTGTGGAGACAACCAGGCACTGCTCATCACTTGTCCAATACAGCCCCACAGTGAAGCATGGCGGTGGCAGCATCATGCTGTGGGGGTGTTTTTCAGCTGCAGGGACAGGACGACTGGTTGCAATCGAGGGAAAGATGAATGCGGCCAAGTACAGGGATATCCTGGACAAAAACCTTCTCCAGAGTGCTAAGGACCTCAGACTGGGCCGAAGGTTTATCTTCCAACAAGACAATGACCCTAAGCACACAGCTAACATAACGAAGGAGTGGCTTCACAACAACTCTGTGACTGTTCTTGAATGGCCCAGCCAGAGCCCTGACTTAAACCTAATTGAGCATCTCTGGAGAGACCTAAAAATTGCTGTCCACCAACGTTTACCATCCAACCTGACAGAACTGGAGAGGATCTGCAAGGAGGAATGGCAGAGGATCCCCAAATCCAGGTGTGAAAAACTTGTTGCATCTTTCCCAAGAAGACTCATGGCTGTATTAGCTCAAAAGGGTGCTTCTACTAAATACTGAGCAAAGGGTCTGAATACTTAGAACCATGTGATATTTCAGTTTTTCTTTTTTAATAAATCTGCAACAATTTCAAAAATTATTTTTTTGTCTGTCAATATGGGGTGCTGTGTGTACATTAATGAGGAAAAAAAATTATTTAAATGATTTTAGCAAATGGCTGCAATATAACAAAGAGTGAAAAACTGAAGGGGGTCTGAATACTTTACGTACCCACTGTATATACTGCCATATTGAATATGTATTTGTTGACTGCAGCTCTTAATCTACTGAATACTGTAGATCCCTATAGAAGTAAATGACATGCATACAATTTTCCATTCACGAGATAAGACCGAAGAGGCAAGAAGTAAGCAAAGAATATACATTTAGTAACAAAGAAACAATAGGGATGAATGAGTACAAAGAGAATACACAATACCAAAACAAAATGAAGCAAAACAAAATAATGTAAGAAAAGACAAACAAGCATAAAGTGTTGGGGCAACTGCATGTAAACCCCATATAATTGCAAAGAAAACACAAGTTATAAACATGGAAAAAAATAAACGTCTTCACCAACACCAGTCTAAGCAGTGACTGCTTCAAAATAGCAGATCTTCCAGTAATAAGGACTTTAGTCAGGAAGAGGCGGGTCTAGGTGGTCGGACACCAGAAGTGACGTCAAGGGTGGTAAAGCTGTCAAACTTCTGGTGTGTAGAGGGAGGAAGAGAAAAGGTTTTCGTTAATAGCGCCATTCTGTGTTCCAGTGGGAAATTACCATCACCTGAGTCCTTAAGCTCTGCCCAATACACATACACGTGACAGTACACAATCACACACATTTATATATATATATATATATATATATATATATATATATATATATATATATATATATATATATATATATTATTGTTGTTTATAAATTCTATTAAGTGTTATTTGTCCTTTTACCTTAATTGTATTATATTGTAACTGTGAATAGCACTCCAAGCTTGTCAAAGATAGTGTAGCATGTAATATAAACTGAATTCTTTTTATCTAGCTTAGGTTAAACACACGGCTATGGAATGTCTAAGAGGCATCTCTCCTTGGTTCTGTTTAGTCTTTTAAGCTGTCTCCATTTTAGAGGTTTGTGTGAAACTGCTAAGTGCTGTCGATGCCATAAACTGAATAACGTCTGTGCTGACAGCTGTTGATATGCAGACATGAAGAGCCTGTGCCTCAATATATCATATGAGAGCCAGTCTTGGACCCCATTATTGTTTAAGTTGTAGACAGCCATGGTGCTGTTAATGATGTATTTTGGTGTCTGCATGCACCCAAGCTAATGAAAATCATTCTTTTTTTACTTTATTAATCAGTAAGTTAGATTTTGATGTGCTATACTTGCACGCTCAGAAGTACTCAGAGGACATGACATGCCATTAAACTGTAGACATTTATTTATTCAGCAGCAATGTGCTACCCCAATAGCGGTTTCATAAAGGACATGTATTTCTCCCTGAGTGGAAACATTTTTGAGGAATTCCTAATTTGGTTCCTCTAGTAGATTTAACTTTAGCTATGATTATAGGAAAAAAAATCACAGTGGCTCCCCTAAGATAGTGGCTTTATAATAATAAGGACCTCGCTGTCCCATGCCACATCTCTGCTAGCAGAGTTTTCAGGTTTTTCCTGGCAAGATCCTAGCAGTTCCCTTTTCAGGAATTAATGAGCTTGTCCAAGTGTCAGTCATCTCTTGAGCTGTGATTGAACTTAAGATGACAAGATCACTTCAGGCAGAGATGAGTTTAGCTCACTGGTCTCTAAATCTGTAGGCATTGCCTGCTGACTGGCCTTACAGATAGAATAACATTCCTGCTCAATTTGTTTCCTTTATCCACTGAGATTTGAGAATGTTATTTTTTTATAGCCTCTATGCTTTTTTTTATCTTATTCCTAATTGTGTTGACAAAGCAAAATTGTAAGATGAAAGGCATCAAGCAGCATAACTTCATTTTGCACTTCTCACAGCATAACTTCATTTTGCACTTCTCACAGCTAGCCTCCTTTGTTCATTTTATGAGCCATGCGTTTGAATGCGGCTCGAACATCTCAATAGGTGCTTATAAGCTCATCTGTCAGGTGACCTTTAGAGCGCCCTGGCATACAACCATGTAAGATACAACTAACGGAAACCTCTGTTTATTATATGATGTTCAATTGCATCAACTCTTTCACATCCCTTGTAGCAAAGGTATATGGTATGGTGCTGTTTACCAGCTCTCAGATTTTTAATCCATCTCATTTCAGAAGTATAATTTACAAAGCAAAGATAATAATCTTTATAATTTCTTTCATATATGCCCCAGAAGAGAAAAGAGAGAGAGATGATGAAGATAGCATGCATTCATATTATTTTTAAAGGTCATTCAGCTTGTCAGTGCTAAACATTTGCTCTCTGCTATGCACCTGTCTTACAGATTACAATTTAGACATCTTATTGAACTTTCCCTGGCATTCTGCTGTCGACCTGTCTATGCCTGAGCACATCACGTATTACCGCAGAGGACAGTGTCCAGAACGTACTGTTAGTAAATGTATTAAGGTCCCAAAGTGCAAGATGCAGTTTATGCACAGCTCACTCCTGATTTATACTTATTTGCTTCAGATCTGTCCTTACAGAGGGAGAGAAATGAATAGAACGAAAGAGGAAAGCGTTAAGAGGCAGGACAGTGTTGAAGTGGAACTCACCAAGCCCTAAAATTAAACGAACAACAATAGTTAAACTTAGATCAAGAGAAAAACAATACATAACAGATTTACTTGTCATATTTTATTCAATAAAAAGTAAACCAATATGCAGACATGTCATCTGAGAGTCAAGCTGCCTGTAAAACATAACAGAAAGCGACTGAGCATGAAGAAGCGAACTAAATAAAGCCGAAGTCATCACATAGCGAGTAAACAGAAACTGGTGAATTGATCACTTCTCCAATTTAACAAAAAGGTGTCTCTGCGTGTCTCATAAAGTATTTTCGGGTGCTGTTTCTTTGGTATGCATATAACCCCCTTTGTCTATTAACTGTAAATGTCCGTTGAAAACTGGTAAATTTCCTTTAAGTACAGCTCACTTGTTTTTTCTAATTCAACTGTACGTGTTTTTTATGAGCTCTTAAAGGGAAATAGTCATGTTCTTCTACCTTTTAAATTGGGGAATATACTTTCTTGTTGAAAAAATTGTCATGTGAAACAATGAAGTCATTTTCATATAAATCGCCAGAGATGAGTAGACCGGTGCCATCACTGGTCTTGTTTTGAACTGAAATCCCAGGAATCATTGTGGCAGTTAGGAAGCATGCACGTCACAGTTCACACCTCTGCACAGATTCTTGTACTATTCATTGTAAAAGCAATCCCGTCATTACTTGTGCCAGTTAATAGTGGCTACCTGCTCAGATGCTGGTGTCTTTTGCCTTTCCTTGACCCCAAGTATGCAGAAGAGAGGCGCTATAATGGCGCTCACAAGCTTGCAGCCCAATATTCCAGAATGTGCGTGTTGGTGTCTCGATGCGTCAGGTGAGAGGTTGCCCTGCCATAAAGTTCTGCAGCATCGTGGCTGTATATGTGAGGTTGATTAGTATTCTTCATATGCAGATTTTTCAGGGCAGCGCTCGAGATGCGTTCACGTACTCACATTTACAAGGAGATTGTGACTTTAATAAGTAAATTGTATAGAAATGTGCAAACGGCAGGTTTTATCAATTTTTTTGTTGTATGCATTTTCCTGTTTTTTTTGGTTTTTTTTTGTCTGTACATATTTTCATTCTTGAGCTCACGCAAAGTTTTATAATGGTGGATGGAGTGGTGGCTCTGAGGCTAGGGGTCTGCACTGGCAATCGGAAGGTTGCTGGTTCGAATCCCGTAAATGCCAAAAGGGACTCTGCTCTGTTGGGCCCTTCAGCAAGGCCCTTAACCTGCAATTGCTGAGCACTTTGAGTAGTGAAAAAAGCGCTATATAAATGCAAAGAATTATTATTTATTATTATAATTGAGGCCCCAGGACCAGACTTGAGTGTCTGCTTTAGACTTTAGTGAGCCAGGTTGACCAATTTGTAAATAATGATAGCACGATTTGAAAACATTAGCTCTTTCCTAATTCATAATATGCGTAAATTCAATGTTTAGTGTAAGATTGTGACTTGAAAAACAACACACATGAAAGAGGATGAAAACAACAACAAGTATTTCAATGCATTATGCTGCTCTTTTTTTTCTGGTTGCCAGGGAGATACAGCTCCGAGAGCGATGTGTGGAGTTACGGCATTCTTCTTTGGGAGACCTTCAGTTTAGGCATGTGTCCATATCCTGGAATGACAAACCAGCAAGCCAGAGAACAGGTTGAGAAAGGTAAGTGTGCATGTGTGTATGTTTAAATAAATGCAATCAGCTGAAGCCACATATTTAGTAAGTAATTGTGGAAAGAAACCCTGGTGTCACATACACAAAATCAGAAAACAACGGCCAGTCCTTTCCAGGCTTTCATGAAACAGGGCCTGGAATTCCTTACAGTTTTGAGGGAACAACTACCCTGCTGCCACTCCCATTGCATCCCATTCCTTGACATCAAAAGGCTTTAATAATTTCATATCTATGACTTAGTCACCTTACCCTCCTCCCATCCCAGTTGTCAAGCTGCTGTCTCTGTCTCTGACATCAGCTGAGGTTTGACAGTGAGTATCCATTTTAAACACAACTGTGGGTCACTTTCACTTCTAGTACCACTCTACAAAGCTCTGAGTGGACCTCTGACAGCCTCTATGATTCCTGAACTCTGAGAACCTGACAGTGCGTTCAATAAAGGACTCAAAGCCATTGTTCATACACATCAGAGCCCCAATAGCTTCCCCTTTACCTCCCTAGATTCATCCAGTGTGTCTGCCATTGGTGTGTTCTTTAAGTCCTAAATTATGACCATAAATTGAAAATCTCTTGATAATAGAAATGCACTCTTAGCCCCTGTTTGAGAATGCATCAAATTTATGCCAACTGAGTGCTTTATTTATTGGAGTAAAATAAACAATTAATGCTATTTTGGTTAACACTTTAAACTTTGGAACCAATTTATAAATGTCCATTCCTCAACGTTTAAAGCCACTGAATCGAGATCACAGAGAGCTGTACCATCTCCCATCAGTTTTAGGTTTGAAGCAGATACCATGCTTGGACAGAGTGCCACTTCTCTAATTCTTTAATAATTCTTTGCATTTATATAGCGCTTTTCTCACTACTCAAAGCGCTCAGCAATTCCAGGTTAAGGGCTCAACAGAGCAGAGTCCCTATTGGCATTTATGAGTTTCGAACCGGCAACCTTCCGATTGCCTGTGCAGTTCTTTGCATCACACACACACACACACACACACAAGACGTCGCCAATTAGACTATCAAGTATATTTTTGGCATGTAAGAGAAAACAGGCTACCAGGAGAAACTCCAACAAAGACTTAGAGAAGAAGTACAAGTCTGAACCTGGCTCTCTAGAGCCATGAGGCAGAAGTGTTATTCATGACAAAATAGTATTGCCTTTAAACAGATGTTAAAGCAAAATAGTAACTGCCGATTATGAGAAGATGAAGAATACTGTAGCCATTTCATATTTTTTCATTTTAATGAAGTAGGGTTGGTCCTAGCATTTCTTCTAATTGCATGCCATGAATCACTTCAAATAGCTTGAAAGTTGAGGGCCTGTATATAGCAGCCAGATTGTGGTAAAGCACACCGGAGCATATGAGCTCACAAACCATGTGCCCCTTGGTGGTGGATGGCACTGTAGGGCCAGTTGAGTTTTTTTCCCCTACTTTCCTACATATTTCTGTTTTTGTAACGTTCCGTGACGTTGCCTTTTCTTGAGTTTTCAATGGTGTAGATTCAATTGCAGGGTATCCAGCCTAATGAAGAAACTTTCTTGTAACAAAGTCACTTCTGATGAGCATGCCAATATGCTCTTTGAGGGCTGAATATTTTTCAAAAAAGCACAGTTTTATGAAAAGCACACAACCCAATGGTTTCAAACAGAAATCAACAAAAAACATCTGTTGCTGCATGCCGTGGCTGCCAGTTAATCAGGAATGAGTGGGAAGTTGTCTTCGTGGGGCTGGAGCTGCAGCAGATGTATACAGTCGCAATGCATTGTAATTTGGTTTGTACTTCTTGTCATTGTAAGTGGCAGTCCTCACAGGCAAACATTACCGTAGGCACGTCAGGTACGCAAACATTTCAACACCACTATTAGCTGGGGACCGATCAGCTGATATTATCTAACCTTCTTTTCCTAATGTTGAATGACCTGGCCATTTATTTCACAGCTTTGGAGTCTGAAGTAACTTGGGGTATAATTTGTTGAATGATCACAACCCTTTATTCAAATGCTTAGCTGTCATACAGTATATACTAATTCTGACATCTACTGGCCCTTCCCTGTTTACAGAGTTTCAATTAAAGGATGTGCATTTGTCCCTGATCTTTTTAATCTTTCAGTTGAGACTCTTGTCATTTCTGTCTGTATATCGGATATATTTACACCTATTAGTATTCATGATGTCTCTGATGATATCCTGCTCATTGTTGGTAATACCTTATCAGAACTCCCTCACACCCTTAATTTGTGTAATTTTTGCAAAGCTGAATTGAATTATAAAAATAATTGCACTCCTTAAATGACTTTTGTTAGCAGACTACAGTTTGTCCACCCATTCCCTTGAAAAACTCATTGAAGTAACTTGGTGTAGATGTTTTTCACGTTTAATTCAGAACATTGTGACATCTAAGTACCAGTGTGTTTTAAAGAACATTAAGGAATTCCTTTCTTCCTGGTCGCATCTACTTTTATCTTTCTGTTGTTTGACTATCATTAAAATTATTATTGCTCTCAATGTCACTTTTTTTAATGTTAAGAATGCTAAGTGACCTTACGTTAAGCTTTTCACTCTAATTCCACTCTAATCTGTGACAGATTGACCAGCAGTTGAGGGGCGTCAGTACCTGATTTAGATCTATATCTTTAGGTATTGATTAATCATGCAATCTAGAGCTACAGTCATATGAAAAAGTTTGGGAACCCCTCTTACCGTAGATACTCGCGTATAAGTTGAAAAATGTATGCCTTAAAATTCATTCAAAAAAACAGAATCGACTTATCCGCGGGGCAACACAATTGTCCATAGAATTTGGGTAATGACATTGTACACTCAACGCTTCACGGTGTTAAGTCACCGGTCATCTGCCGTTTCCCATGGTCTTTGAAATAATTATAAGCCAGCAATACTATTGCTAATTAGCTAGTTTTTTTCTAATTTCATTAAATAATTCTTTAAACTATGAAATTCTTGAATTTGAGCATTAGCTTTTGCAGGTTTTGGATAACAAACATACCATTAGCTGCCACGTGCAACCAGATTTGGAATCAAAAGAACCAAGGCAACGCACGCTATCAATGCGATGCAAGCGCAGCCCGCGATTCAAAAGATTTCTCTGCCTACCTGTTTGTTTCGTCTGACAGTAGCTGAAAAGCAGCATCAGGAAAGAGCAGCCTGACGTAGTCCAGCAGCGGGTGATCTGTCGTGTCCAACAGCAAGCCATGCTGTCTTGTGAAGTCCGGTAGCCAGTTCGGGTCCCACGGATCAATGTCTGGGTATTCCTCCCACGCGAACCTTGCCATAGCTGCATCGGCTGCGCGAATGCGTTCAGCTGGCAGCCGATCAACTGGCGCGGCATCGGTTGGTGTCCGATCAGCTAATGCCGGCTTCTCACTCTCTTGCTCGATTCCTGATCACTGTCAATAAAATCCGATATCTAAAAATCAGAGTCCGACTCAGCGATAATGTGCAAAACATCGTCTGCCGAGTGTTTTCTTTTCTGCACTCGCTTCGCTCCCTTGTGACATATCGACGCCATCTTGCCTTTGTTTACATTTCACAACTCACGCACACGCAAGGATTAGTTGCAGAGTCAACGAGTCTAGCATTTCTCCAAGCACAGAGGGAATGCCTGTGACATGACAGTGAGTTTTGTTGCCATTAACAGCTGATTGTCGCCCTCTGTCTCTGATAGTTGTCAAGTTTTATCCATCCATCCATTTTCCAACCTGCTGAATCCGAACACAGGGTCACGGGGGTCTGCTGGAGCCAATTGTCAAGTTTTACCCTCGACTTATATGTGGGTCATAACAAATTTCGTAATTTTCGGCTTAAACAATACACTCGACTTATTTGCGAGATCGACTAATACGCGAGTATCTACGGTAATTCTTTGGATTTTTGTTTATCATTGGTTGAGTTTTCAAAATAGCAAGTTCCTTTCAATATATGACATGCCTTATGGAAACAGTAGTATTTCAGTTTTAAGTTTATTGGATTAACAGAAAATATGCAATACGCATTATAACAAAATTAGACAGGTGCATAAATTTGGGCACCCCAATAGAGATATTACATCAATACACAGTTGAGCCTCCTTTTGCAAATCTAACAGCCTCTAGACGCCTCCTATAGCCTTTGATGAGTGTCTGGATTATGGATGGAGGTTTCATTCTTCCATACAAATCTCTCCAGTTCAGTTAAATTTGATGGCTGCCGAGCATGGACAGCCTGCTTCAAATCATCCCATAGATTTTCGATGATATTCAAGTCAGGGGACTGTGACGGCCATTCCAGAACATTGTACTTCTCCCTCTGCATGAATGCCTTTGTAGATTTCGAACTGTGTTTTGGGTCATTGTCTTGTTGGAATATCCAACCCCTGCGTAACGTCAACTTTGTGACTGATGCTTGAACATTATCCCGAAGAATTTGTTGATATTGGGTTGAATTCATCTGACCCTCTACTTTAACAAGGGCCCCAGTCCCTGAACTAGCCACACAACCCCACAGCATGATGGAACCTCCACCAAATTTGACAGTAGGTAGCAGGTGTTTTTCTTGGAATGCAGTGTTCTTCTTCCGCCATGCAAAGTGCTTTTTGTTATGACCAAATAACTCAATCAGTCCAAAGCACTTCAGTTCCAAAATGAATCTGGCTTGTCTAAATGAGCATTTGCATACAACAAGCGACTGTTTGTGGCGTGAGTGCAGAAAGGGCTTCTTCCCTGCCATACAGATGTTGTGTGTGCAAATTGAGCTGAATTGTAGAATGATGTACAGATACACCATCTGCAGCAAGATGTCCTTGCAGGTCCTTGGAGGTGATCTGTGGGTTGTCTGTAACCATTCTCACAATCCTGCACATATACTGCTCCTGTATTTTAATTGGCCTGCCAGACCTGCTGGGTTTAACAGCAACTGTGCTTGTGGCCTTCCATTTCTTGTATTACATTCTTTACAGCAAGATTAAATCTTGCCTGAAGAAGGGCCCTGAGTTGTCTCGAAAGCTTGCATATTGTAATCTTTTTAGTTAGCCAATAAAAAGTGTCATTTTGCTTGGCTTTTCTCTACATTCTTTACAGTTGAAACTGACTGTTTAAACCTCTGAGATAGCTTTTTGTAGCCTTCCCCTAAACCATGAGACTGAACAATCTTTGTTTTCAGATCTTTTGAGAGTTGCTTTGAGGATCCCATGCTGTCACTCTTCAGAGGAGAGTCAAAGGGAAGCACAACTTGCAATTGACCTCCTTAAATACCTTTGCTCATGATTGGACACATCTGTCTATGAAGTTCAAGGTTTAATGAGCTAAACCAACCAATTTGGTGTTGCAAGTAATCAGTATTGAGCAGTTACTGTACATGCATTCAATTCAGCAAAATTACAAGGGGACCCAAGTTCTTCCACAGCCAGTTTTTAACATTTGATTTAATTTCATACAACTAAATACTGCTTCACTAAAAATCTTTATTCGGAAAACACCCCAGTACTCAGATGTTCCTAGGAAAAGAAAGACATACCACTGTTATCTTTTTTGTTGAAAGGAGAGTCAATTATTATGCAGGCTGAGAGGGGTTCCCAAACTTATCTCTTGAGTAGTGTTGTCAGATTAAAAGAATACTCAACCCAAAAACAATTTTTTTTCTGTTACTTAAACATTTTAACCACATTTTCATACAGAATGAGAGAAATAAAGTTTATGATGTTATCCTGTCATATGCTTAAAGCGTACAAAATGCATGCATTTCATGCTAAAATATTGACAGTTATTACTGGAAAAAACAGCATACATTGAAAATAGGAAAACGTATTATCTTACACCCACATTTATTGGAATGTGAATGTATGTGGATTACGCAACATGAGTAACGTAAGAAATTTTTTCTTTTTTCCTTGGACGATTTTCACATCTTTTGCCATTGTTCAGGACAAGTTGCCTTTGGGTTTTATTATACAGGGTAGGATTCAAAAGTAATGAACCTCATTTTGTTCTGATGCGAATGTACCTCGCCGCGTGCCCCACTTGCCAGCGACGGCGACGGTGGATGTTGGCTTCACAACGCAATGGAGCTCCTACTGCTCCGAGCTATCGGAGCGGTAGGATCGGCCTTGACGGGAACCCCTGTGCGGTAGTGCGTTACACAGTGGAATGGAAAGTTTGTTAGAGCAACGGTACGCGTTGAAGACGAAGACCATGCTCATTGCCTTCTTCGGAGTGAAGGGGATCATCCACTACGAGTTTATTCCGCAAGGACAGACCGTGAATGCTGCTTACTACTTGGAAGTCCTGAAAAGGCTGAAAAGAAGCGTCGCGCGCAAGCGAAGGGACATCAAGGACAGCTGGAAGCTTCACCACGATAACGCGCCCAGCCACACCGCCTTCATCGTGAGCGCCTACCTGGCCCGGGTGAACGTTCCGGTGGTCCCCCAGCCTCCCTACAGTCCGGACGTGTCGCCTTCTGACTTCTTCTTGTTTTCGCGCTTAAAATCAGCGCTGAAAGGAAAACGCTTCGACTCGATCGAGGACATCCAAGCAAATGTCAAGGCAGCCCTTGCAGCCATCCCGGAACAGGCCTACATGGACGCCTTCGAGTCATGGAAAAGCCGCCTACAAAAGTGTATTGATGCAGGAGGTGCCTTTTTTGAAGACTATTAATTAGTTGTACCGATTTGCTCAATAAATTTGTCTTTTTGAACAAAGGCTCATTACTTTTGAATCCTACCTTGTATCATAAACTTTTTTTTCTCATTCTGCATGAAAACATGACATAAAAGTTTTAATCAACCCTCACTACAAACTAAATGGGGTAAGTAAAATATAAAAGTCAATTTTTGGTGGGGTTTTTGTTTATCTCGTTTTTTTATGCAGAACGAGCGAAAAACGTTTACGATACAAGGTAACTCAATGGGGACCTGTGCTGTACAACAGCAAATGAAATGAAAAGAAGCCATGAAAAAAAGAAAAAAATTCTTAGGTTACGCATGTCACATAATATATATGTCTGTTACCCAGTAGTATGCTCAAAATGCGCAAAGTGCATGCATTTGTTACAGGACTCTTGACCAGTGAATGAGGAGGAGAGGTGGGTCTTCACTTCAAAAGCACAGTATTATAGTAATGTGTTTTCCTGTTTATGACGTAAGCTGCTTTTTCCAAAAATAACTGCTAGTATTTTAGCAAGAAATGCATGTGTTTTGCATGATTGGACCGTAGGACTGGATAACAGACATGTGGATCATACTATTAACTTTTTTTTTTCTCATTCTGCATGAAAACATGAGATTAAAATGTTTCCTTGGCCATCACTGCAAACTACTTGGTGAAAGTGACATAGAAAAAAAAGGAAAGCCTTCACCATGACAGGGCGAACCCTAGACACACTGGAAGCTCTGGCAAAACTGGGTGCCAACATGAAAATTTCCCTCCGTCCCTTGGAACACTTTTAGCCACAGGCTCATTCTGCCACGGTGTGCTAAGAAGCACCTCTGGAGGTCTTTTTCTGCCCACTGCTATCATGCAATTCAATGCTTCCCCCTGATATACTCATAAAGTTCATTTTGAAGTATCTGCACAATATTCATTTATTTATTTGTTTACTTTATTGATTGGCATTATTATTTGTCCTGTGAGTCTTTATCCTTGTATTTTATGTTTCTGCTGTTGTATGCATCTGAATTTTCCCATTATTGTGTGTCAGGTAAATAACTCTATGCATGGCAACAAAAGATTAACGGGAGTCCGGAGACAAGTCCAGTTGACAACTGCTTTATTTCAAACATGATCATCAATATATATAAGAACAGTCTGATGCAATAAAAGAATAGTCTGATGCAATCTAATTAATTAATATTGGATAGATGTATTACCTTTATATGGATATGCTCAACATAAAAGTCTGGTATGCAGCTGGAATGAACAGCCCTTTATTACCAAATGATGGTCCCTTTTAAAACAGGCAAAATAACAAAGAAGTCCTACCCAACACCAATGCGATTGATAAACTGTATCTAATCTGATCTAAAGAACGTCTGGGCTGCTACCAGAAATGGTAGTCTCACACCTCATTCTTTCACAGTGAAGCCTGTCAGCCTCTTCGTACCTTGTGTGCGTCTGAATGTTAGCACTCCTCGTGATCACTTTAATTACTCCAGCCTTTGGTCACTCCAGTCACTGAGCTCCAGGTTTCTTGTATCTTCCATCTTGTTTTGGTACTGGGGAGTCACTGTCTGTCTAATTGTGTTCATTAATTTCATTCTCTGACTTGAACTTTCCTGTCCTCCCATATTTTAGGTTACAGGATGACCTGCCCTCAAAAGTGCCCAGAAGAAATCTACAAAATAATGCAGAGGTGCTGGGAGTATAAGCCCGAAAACCGCCCCAAGTTTGCTGACATCCAAAAAGAACTGTCATTAATAAAAAAAAAATAGCAAAATGGTAAAACCATCCAGAGACTTCCTTATTCTTTTGTTTTTGTACTTTGGAAGAAGGTAATATCATGAACACTATCCTAATGAATCGATATGTTAAATGTTTGTATTACAGTAGCATATTTTTGTGTGTAAAACCTTTGACGTTTAACCTGCACTGAACGGCACTGCCGAGGAGAACATAGGACGCTGCCAGAGACCCCAAGATCACCGGAAACCTCAAGAGTTTCTTCTCTTTTACAATACTGAGATGGAGAACCTCATTATGGTAAAACGCAAACACACACGTAATAAATCCCATGTGCTTGTGTAGCGCTGGACCAAAAAGCCAAAAGTACCTGCTTAGAACTTTGGCATAGTGAGCATAAGCATCAGCTGACCCTACCAAGGAGTCCTGCTTCACTTGTCAGGGTGCGTTTGTCATTTTTAGAATGTTCATTATGTAGATCATCATCGCTCTGTCCTCCTGCCCAGCCTCTGTACGCAGTGCTGCTGCATCTACATTTAGTGATGTTTATACTTTGGTGTTTTTGTATTTTTTTAACTGGTTGCACTGTTTTGTTTTTTTGGTTTTTTTTTTTTTGTTTAGATTTGTAAATTCAAACGTTTCAGACAAAGCCGAATATCGTTGTATAATCCTGGCCTTTTTTAAAGAAGTGTTCTTTTGTTTGTTTGTTGTTTCTGAAAATCGCCACTACAGATCTCTTCATATGGTGCGTGGTTTCATTGTCTTGCAAGCTGTCAAGCGATTGACTTCTTGCATGGACTTTAGGAATTGAATGTGTTGATATTTGTTTACGACGTAGGGGCTTGTTGCGTATCATGGTTTATTTCCAGTGTGAACGTCAAGCTTTAATCCATTTGTTAAACCCTTTGGACAGTTCATATTATTGAGTATAAGCTCCTCTTGTGTAATAACAAACTGTGCTATGTAACGAACATCCATCTCTAAACTTAATGTATTTAACGTTATACTTTCACACATCTGTTGTTGTGTTTTTTCAATACTGACACTATGCAAGAACCGAATTTGTACTTTGGTAATACATAAACCATATGCAATCTGTACGTTGTAAAGTGGAGTACAGTTTTCCACACGTTTTTATAGCGTATGGCATTTTCTTAATTGCGGTTTTGTAAACAGGTGGTTGGGGGGGTTCGTTTATTTTCCATTTTGTAAAAGATTTCTTATCAGAAGGCCTTAACTGATGATGATGACAAGTATATTATGTTAATATATGGATTAAAGTGAGTACTGTAAGATTTGGAATACAAATCAGTCCTCCTCTCTTTGGTGCAGCTTTTGACACGCTGTTAGTATAAACCTCTTTGCCAAGAACATGACTGACAGAATTCATTCCAGTCCTTAACTCCCAGCAGTAACACGAGAACTAACATCCGAGCACGGTTCTTGATGCGCTTGAATAAAAATCTATTTTGCTTATGTTTTATACACTTACACTTGGATATTATGTATATATAGGAATGTACATACTGTTTTTTATACTTTTTTTTTTTTTGCATTATGGGACTATTTTGAATTCATCAGTTTAATTACAAAGGAGAAGTGGCCATTTTGATTTAGTTGCTAAGGGATTTAATTTCTCCCTAACATTGCATTTACTTGTAATCCAGAGCAGCTGCAGGAAATTATTCAATTATGGCAAACAACAGGAAGCCTGATTTACTGGGTTATTTTTTTTTTTTTTGTGCTGCGCATTAAATTAAAGAAAAAAATGCAATTAAATTGTAAGTGTAAAATGTCAAATTTTCACTGTCAGCCCATAAATTAAGCATTGTGCTTTTATATTTCTGCCCAGGGATAAACCCACAAAATATTCTCCTAAAGCGCAGCAGACTTTGTCATTAAAGACGCATCCTACTGACTTGAGCACTTGATGCAAAACCGAATCCTGGAAAGCACCACGGCTCACGTTCTTCACTTGTTCAGCCTGAAACCTCCATGAGAGGCACCTCCCGGGGCGAGAATGCATTTCTTTGTGACACCTCTCATTATTTCTTTTCTTGTAAATCTTAAGTGCTGCATTCCCTCCTGCTTCTTTACACACAACTTCTCTTTCCACATGCTTTGCTTTGACAGTTCTTCTCACTTCACTTTGTTGTTGTCAAAAATATAATTTACCTCTTTTGAAACACAACCCTATTATTATTCCTGTTCCTGTCAATTTTCCAATCAGTGCTTGTGTTCTTTCGTCATTCTGTACACAATTCGGTGCAGGACATTTTTCATATGCAGCATACCAAAGACATTTTACTTGCATTCATCAAGTGAAATGAATTATTAAGGAGGTTATCGTTTGCATGTGAAAAAAGGCAATGTTCTGAACCAAAACACTTCATGTTACACCTGTTAATGAGGCCGCATCTCACAGTTTCACAGACACCGTTATAGGAGGTTAACTGACGAGAAGCGAGCTGTAGATTGTCATCCGTGCTCACTTTCCTGTACTGTACAGACCTGCACACATCACCAGCCAGAAAATAATGCTGCACTTTGGAAAGCGCATGGGTATTTGTGCTAAAATATTCATCTGATAGTGCCAAAAAAACAGAACTCTGCATATTTGTAAGCGATTTTAAGTCCAGAACATTTGCTTTTATTCTGTATTTAAAACAACCTCTGTATAGATCATCCATTCTTAAAGGCTTTAGGTAACCAGCACCATGCATCTCTATCTTGTAAATTCCTTAACAGAATTCATACACTTTTAATTTATTTGTACTAGTTTTGTTTTAATTGTTTTTGTTTTTACACAAAACCAACCACCCAAAGCAACATTGTATTGAGTATTGTTGTCTTTGTAATGAACCAGTCACAATGCTGTTACTGTATGGTTCTTTATCCTGTAATCCTCCAATAAAAACACATATTTATATCCTTTGGTGACTTTAAAGATCCTGACTTGCTTCATTGGCTACAGTGTATTAAACACAAATTTGTAAATGTGAATGTTGTTTCAGTTTTCTCAACAGAAATGTGTACTCTGAGATTCTTCCACAAGGTTCATTGAGCTGGAAACACAACTGATCATCAGGTAAGCTGATCCATTTTTTATTTTGTGCCATCCAGTGAAGTTTGTTGTGCTGGCGAGTGCTGAACATGCAAGTTGGTTAAACATGCAAGTAAGAATTTCACTGTACTTTGTGCATGTTACAGTACAACTGCTACTGAAATGGTCTTTTTGAGAAAGAGATCGCTGCTTGTGACAGAGGTACAGTGCTGGAAAGATGATGATATTCATTCACTAATTTTTCAGTCTCACCTTTTGCCTTACAGGTTTGCACGTAGCCCGGGCATACAAGAGCAGCTTTGCATACAAAAATGGTTGGCATGCGGTTTCTCCTCAAGATGCACTCAAAAGTGTTTAAACTAGATCAGTTTGGGAATTCAGTTAGACGAAACATGGATGTAAGAGCCATTTACTAGTTATTTAAGTTATATTAAATGTTGTGGCATGGACTCTACAACACCTTGGAAGATGTCTGGCACCAGGACTTTAGCAGCAAATCCTCCAACTGTTGTAAAATGTGAGGTCTGAGCCGCTGTGGATTGCATTTGTTGTTACAAAACATCCCACAGACGCTCAATTGGATTGAGATCTGGGGACTGTATAGGCCAGGGAAAAACTTTAAACTCTCCAACATGTTCCTCTAACCATTCCCAAGAAATTGGTGCAGTGTGGCTGGACGCATTTTCCTGCTCACTGTAGCCACTTCCATGAGGAAATGCTGTTGTCATGAAGGTGTTAGCCATGGACATTCTCACTGGTCTATCACAACACAGTCCTATAGGCAGCAGGGTTCGGTGCACTGTGTGTCATGATACATTACTCCCATAGCCATCAGTAAAATTATCTGTGATTTGTGCCACAGAAGCCCCTCTATTGGCGCATAAGAGACGAAATTGCCTAGTTGACCTCTCGTATCAATGAGCTTTGGCTGCCCTGTACCCTTTTGGTGGTTTGTGGTTTTTCCCTCCACTGACCACTGTGGGTAGGTACTCACCACAGCTCACTGTGAGCACCTGCAAGCCTTGCTGTTTCAAAATGCTTTGACACAGTCATCTGGCCACAACCATTTGGCTCTTATGAATGTTACACGGGTCTTTGAACCTGCCCGTATCTTCTCCATCAAGGTTTAGGTACAATAACATCCATGTGAATGCTTGAACCCAGAGTTATTAAAAGAGCAATCCCCAAAGCATCACATTCCCTCTTTCTTCCATTGTTTGAACATTCGCAAGTCCATTGTAGGCACTTTTGGTGGTGGACAGGTGTTGGCACGGGCACTTTAACTGGCCTGAGGCTAAACAGTCCCTTATACTGTAGTGTGCGATGCACTGTGTGTCATGACACATTACTCCCATAACCATCATTAAAATTATCTGCAGTTTGTGTCACAGTGGTCCTTCCGTTGGCTTGTACCAGACAGGGTAGACTTTGTTGATTTCTCACACCACCATGTCAGTGGTTCATGGTTTTTCCATCCTCTGACCACTGTCAGTAGATACTCACCCTGGCTTTGTGGTGCTCGCAGCTGGCACACTCATCCTTGATCCTGGAATACTGATAATCACAGACCGAGGGGTAGGTGAAAATGTGCAAAGCTTTTTTATTTTTAAACAGAGTGCTCAAAAAATGTAGGGCTGTTCTCCTTTAAATAAATAAGGTAATAAATAATCCATTAAAAGCAGTGCCTTTGAGGAGGTTAAAATCAAAGCATTCGTAGAGGATAAAAGTTCTGTAAACAAAATAAATAAATATTAAAAATGGGTTAAAAATCCTCAGGTTAAAACACAGTAAAAATCTGCCTTTGCTAAAAATGTGTGCTCCAGTGCATCCTACTGCTCACCGTTATGAGGTCAGCTCAGCCGCAGAGGACGTCATCTGGCCCTTTTACTGGCTTATTCCCCATCGTTATCCTGCCTGCTCCTACCACCGTCCCACAGCATTCAGCGGGTCTGATAACCCCTGCTCCTCTTCGGGGCTCAACAGGGAGCGACTCTACCCCCAGAGCGTCACTGCTCTACATGGGGTCCTCAACCGCCGTGCCTCCTCTCCGCTGCACTAGCTCTGCCGCGATCCTGACTTTTCACCCATCATCCATTGCATCTTCCTTGCTTCTTTTTTTTCTTTTCCTTGTCCAGCTCCGGCACTTTTTATTCTTGAGTGGGTGCCAGCACCTAATTGTGCACCACAGAGTGTTAATGAGGAGATGGGCTGAAATGCCAATGTCCCTCTTCAACACCCTAGTGCCACGTGTTCACTCTACCACCAAGTGCACTTATGCCCATTTACAGCCTGAGCACACTGTTTTAATCTGAAACTTAAACACAGCCATGGACCCATAAGATGTACCACCACAGGCTGACCATCCACACCCCACACAAGCCTTGATGTTTTAAAAATGTTTTAAAAATTCTTTGACCCAGTCATCTAGCCATAACAATCTGGCCCTTATTAGAGTCACTTGGGTCTGTACACCTAGCCATATCTTCAACACGTGGAATATGAGTACTTCATGGCAGTTTAGCATCTACAGTAATATATCCCTGACCTTGACAATACGCCATTGTTACAAGATAGTCAACATCATTCACTTCACATGGAAGTGGTCACACTGTTTTGGCTCATCAGTGTAAGTAAACCCTTATGAGTTTTCATATACGTATTGGGGTCGTATCCACGGGCATAGGTTTATGTGAGGAAGTTAAACAAGGAGCTCATATGATCTGTGGGGACCAAGTTATTTTGTAAGGTGTAAAAGAGGGGCAAGAGGAAGAAAAAGGTTTGGAGTAGCCACCCCATATACTTGCCGCAAAATATGAGAAAAGTGAAGTAAAGAGTAGTTACCGTATATACTCGCATTTACGTTCTCCCGCAGATAAGTCAGGACTTGATTTTATCGTACAATTTCCTGTATTTTATAATGTCGGTTGTATAAGTCGAATGTGGAAAACTCACGCTATTGGTCCAAGAGATTATGATACGCTAACACCCACCTGAGAGAGTAACCACGGAGCACACTGCCTTTTATTTCTATGTGGGTGCAGCAATGCGCTGTATCAGCGTGTGCTCCTAACCTCTCACTGTCTATTGTGCCTACGTGACCACACGGTAATACCCGAACTATTCCAAAGCGACGTTTGCACTGTTTTGTCTTTTTTTGTATCTCACACCCTCATACACCTTTATCGTAAGAGCATCCCTTATCTACGATGGAGCGTTCAATCAGAAGAAAATATGAAGCTGGTTTTAAATTAAACATCGTTGAAGTAGCGAAAGAAATTGGCAACTGCGCGGCTACCTCCCATGTGCACGAGTGTGACAAACGTTAGCTATTGAATGTTTGTAAGTTAGACAAATTTTAAAATAAGGCAGCTACTCTCTTTCCAAGCAAAGATGGAAACTAGACTAAATTGGACTGGCCTGCCAATACTGATTCTCTGTGCAAGAGAGGGCAGAGCCGGCTATGCTTCCTTAGAAGACTGGCGTCCTTCAACATCTGCAATAAGATGCTGCAGATGTTCTATCAGACGGTTGTGGCGAGCGCCCTCTTCTACGCAGTGGTGTGCTGGGGAGGCAGCATAAAGAAGAAGGACGCCTCACGCCTGGACAAACTGGTGAGGAAGGCAAGCTCTATTGTTGGCATGGAGCTGGACAGTTTGACATCCGTGGCAGAGCAACGGGTGCTCAGCAGGCTCCTATCAATCATGGAGAATCCACTGCATCCACTAAACAGTGTCATCTCCAGACAGAAGAGCAGCTTCAGCGACAGACTGTTGTCACCGTCCTGCTCCACTGACAGATTGAGGAGATCATTCCTCCCCCAAACTATGCGACTCTTCAGTTCCACCCGGGGTGGTAAATTGGTTGTAAATTATACTGTACAAAGTTATTGTCTGTTTTTACCTACATTTTTATTACTCTTTAATTTAATATTGTTTTTTGTATCAGTATGATGCTGCTGGAGTATGTGAATTTCCCCTTGGGATTAATAAAGTTATCTATCTATCTATCTATCTATCTATCTATCTATCTATCTATCTATCTATCTATCTATCTATCTATCTATCTATCTATCTATCTATCTATCTATCTATCTACCTACCTACCTACCTACCTACCTACCTACCTACCTACCTACCTACCTAGAGAGCCCAAGTACCAGTCAACACAGCGTGTGTGGTGCTTTCTTCAAAGTTGCAAGTCCACTTCAGTAAAGGGCCCTCGAGATTCATTATTGCACTCGCATTTGGCTCAACTGTTTTCCAGTTTCCCATCCGTAGTGTTCCTCGTATCTCGTATGAGTTTTTGTGACTCATCCCATTGTGCAAAATCTTTTTTTTTTTTTTTATAACTACACAAATGAACAAACTGCAGTACTGAGCCATTATCACTCAATAAGTTGCTGTCTTTTTTCTTCTTTGTATTTATTTGTCGGCGCTGGCATCCCACAGTAGTGCACATTACTTTCATCTACTGTACTAAAGTCTCATAAGGATATGGCAAGAATCAGATTGTATCACCTAAACCTGTTGTCCTACCAAAATAAAATGACAGATCACAAAACAAAAGACCAGGCGCCTCATTTGTAAAGCTTGCGTAAGCACAAAAAGAGGCTCGAAATGTGCGTACGCAACTTCTCACACAAACGTTGGTATTTATAAAAGAAAACTTGATGCGGAACTTCTTTATATTTACAGCAAATTTGACCCATGCGTACGCAACATTTCAGAGAAAGTGGGAAATGAGGACGCCCTCGATGAAGTAGGGAAATGCAGCCAAACAAGCTGAATGGTGACTCTCAAGTATAATAATTCTTATTACTGTGCCGTCCCTATAATGTGTGTTGATGTGACACCTCAAAAACGATGAATGTGATGCACAGGCTCTATTTTAATTCCTTTTTCAGAGGGCCAATGCTACGTATTTGTACCAAGGAACTACTGTATTTTGGTCTTCATCAGTTTAAATTGACTAACTGTTGCTACTTTTCAGTGAACTGCCTGACAGGTCAACGGTATCTCAGCCAAGCATCACTCCATCATGCCTGCTGTGCTGAATGCCATTAACCAACCAGCAAGGCACTATATCCAGTTAACATACTGTATGGTGCTGGTGTATATCCAAAAAAAAAAAATAACAGGTTTTACAAACAAAAAGTCAATTTGCAGCAGTGTCCGTTTCTCCTAACATAATTTGAGCAATTTACTGCATTCATATTGCAATAAGGGCACCTAGCAAGAATGTATCGACATTCCATAAAGCACAAGTTATACAAGATGTGACTGACAGACATTGTGTCTCCATGGCCTGAGTAGACCTGTGATTTATTTATTTTGAGGGTAAGTATATTTGACAGGGGCTGTACGTGTTGGCTAGCTTGTTGGTGAAGTATCTGGTGTGGCACCCAGGAAGACAGGAGGAGGGCTCATGCCTCCTCCAGACCACGAGGGGGCATCTGCCCTGGTTGTATTGGGGGCCACGGGTACAGGGCTTGGAAGCCCAACCCTGTAGGGGCCTGTGGTCACTGCCAGGGGGCGTCCCCATGCCTGAAGGACCCTGGACCCCAGTACTTCCGCCACACCAGGAAGTGCTGGGGGGAAGAAGAGAGGGAACACCCGGAGTGCTTCCGGGAGGACAGCCGGCATTTCCACCACACTGGGGCGTGTCCGCGGGATTGCCAGTGCACACCTGGAGCACATCCGGGTACGGATAAAAGGGGCCACCTCCCTTCATTCGAGGCTGGAGTCGGGTGGAAGCAGGACAAGGTTCAAGAAAAGAGAGAAGGACGCGGTCTGAAGAGGCAGAGTGGTTGGCCTGGACTCTGGGGGAAGATTGGGGTTTGTGGCACAATAATTGTAAATAGTATTGTAAATAAACGTGTGTTGCGTGACATGAGCGTGTCTGCCTGTCTGTGTCCGAGCCAGTCTCCACACTGGCCGAACCCTCAGTGTTTCACATGGCCTGTACTATTCATTGTAACATTATAACAGTAATCCCATCATTGAATGTGCCAGGTGATAGCGGCTACTCACTCAGACAATGGTGCCTTACACATTTCCCGGACCCCCAGAGGGCAGAAGAGAGGCGCTCTAATGCCGTGAATGATTTTCTCTTTCAGTTGCGTAACACAGCCAGATACTTTTGAATGCAGGAGGCGTGGTCTTGCTGTGTCAGGAGGGAGCTGCTGTACCAACCAATGAGGAACTGCAGCATCGTGATTGCATATTTATGAGGTTGATTAGCATGCTCCATATATGGATGTTGCACGGCGGCATTTGAGGCATGCTCATGTACGCATATTAATGAGGTGATTGTGATTTATAAATAGTAAATTGTGTAGTGCATATGCTAGATTTTATAAATCGTTTTGGCATATGCATTTTCCTAATTTTTTGGTGCGCTCATATTTTTACCCTCAAATTCACACAAAGTTTTACATGCTTGCTCCTAACATTTGCACTTTAACATCAGACTTTCTGCTTAATGACGAGTTATTTAATATCCAAATGGCTGTTTACTGGAGTTGCTGGCACTCATGAGCTCCTAATCTGGGCTGTATATTTGCATCTCTGTGTTCCTGATATTATTGTTTTAATTAAATATTGTTCATACTTACTAATTTCCTTAATACACGCCAGGTTGTTCTTTATTCCTGTGGACCGCTTTGAATGAACAGCTGCCATTCCTCCAAATAAAAAAAACAAATCTTTAGTTCAACCTGTGCAGTGCTAGAAGGAAGCTGAAAGCTGTGCCACCTTGTTCCCTTTACTCCTCCACTTTTTGAGCATACAGTTAATAATAATAATTCATTACATTTATATAGCGCTTTTCTCAGTACTCAAAGTGCTATCCACACAGGGAGGAGCCGGGAAGAGAACCCACAATCTTCCACAGCCTCCTTGCTGCAAAGCAGCAGCACTACCACTGCGCCACCTGTGAGGATAAGCGTTTTTCCCAACACATGCTGTTGAAAAGTCCTCCCCTAAATGACACACAGTCTGTCCTTTGCTAACTTATGTCACCCATGCCTTTCCTCACCACACACCTGGCTAATGCAATCGAAAGGACTTTGCCGCCAGGGTTCCTTTTTAAGAATTTCATTCTACTGCCATCTCTACCAGTCATTTGTCATTGTCCTGTAATCAATAACCAATGTAATGCCACATCTGCGTCTTATGTCAGCCAGAATGGGAGCAGAGTTCCCTTTTATGGGTTCTCATTTCTGTTTTGTTTTTTTCATCAGGTTTTAACCTAACTGCTCTCTTGCAGCGAAGGAAGAAGCCGCCGGAGATCTCACAACGCCATTTATCTGCTTTGCCTTTGGATTCGAGAAAAGGTGACAGAAGGACAATACCAATGCAGTACGTTTAAGGCCTGTGGAATTTAAATAGAAGGATCGACCTGTCATTCACTTAATGGGAACAAATTTATAGATGGCTATTTGTTAGAGTGAGACACGCTGATTAAATATTGTTATCTTAATGGAGGCTCAGTGAGGAGCCTTTCATTAGCGTATCTCATGAATCACTATCTTGTCTCAGACTGCTGGGAAGCGCTCACCTAATTCTGTAATGAATGTCTGTCTGTAGGTTACTCGGATGTGGTGGTCGACTACGTCTTTATAGTCTGCTCAACTTCAAAAGTGACAATCAAATCAATTATTAAATTAGCTGTGATACTCGCACATCGGGCTGATGGCTGGAGAGCTCATTTGTGGTAAAGCCGTTTCTCCAGCTCCTCTAAAATGTCATTTCCTTTATTTCACTTTCTTTACATTTTTCCATTAATTTTTTTTTTTTTGTGGGAGCTCCATATGCTTTTGTACCCTGCAGAAGGTGGCTGTGTGCTGTCAAATCTCTGTTAGACATGATGAGTTCATTGGCAGAAAGATCAGTTGCAACTTCAAGCCGCGGCGGTTTCGGTTTATCATTCAAGATTGAAGACACATGGGCGGCCGTTTTAAATTGTCACGTCACAAATTCTGTAACACGACCCATCACAGGGGGTTCCACTCTTCCCTAGGTAAGTTCATTACCGCTAATCCCAATCCTACAGGACAGAAGAATATGGCAAGATTTTATTGAAATGATTTTCATTTAAGGTTACAGCTATATGTACACTTGTATCCATCCATTTCAAAATCAGAATTTCACACTGTCTTTAGAATTTTCAAACCACTTATCCAGTTCAAGATCACAGAGGGTTCAGGTGGTATTACCTGAATCTTTGTGGTGTGGGAGGACAACCTGAAAGCCACGTAGAGGCCAGGCTTGGACAGCTTTAGACCTTTAGGTGTCATTTCACTCCACGTTCATTTTCAGATCAGTGGTGTTCCTGGTTGTAGACCCACATTTCATGTGTCATTCATCACTACACCTTATCTAGGCTACTGTGGACAAGATCAGCAAGGAGCATCAGCCCACTGTAGAGTACAGACACACACACAGGGGCAGTGTAGAGTTGCCCTCTTGTGGGGAGCCACTGTGTTTTTAGTTTATTTTTCTTTTTAATTTCTGATTCCCAGAACACATCAAGAAAATATTGCAAAATTAGTCTGGTGTGTGTGTGTGAACTGGCAAGCAAAGCAAAATGTGGTCGAAAACCTGATTTTAACTAGAGTTGGTGCCACAACTTCAATCACAGATCCTTAAACATAATCATAGTTCCTGGATCACATGACCTTGAGGATGTGCTAACTACAACGACATAGTGAGTTTTGTGAAATGCATCCCACAAGATGATGAAAAGGGTCAAGACTTTAAAAATACCACAGGAGCTAGATAAGCAGCTTTACTGATCTGCCTACAATTAAGCAGGCCTCACCCCAGGCAGCCAGACCCCAAACTCAAAAGGCTATCTTTTAGGTTTGCACAGGTCCAAAACGTGGCACTGGCTTTAAAAGTGCAAAAATACTTTTTAACAGGTCCTAAATACACACAAATTCATTTCAAGAAAGAGGATGACTGTAAACATCTGGCTTGAAATGACCAACCTTTGAATCTTTATACACAAAGGATTTATTTATTTAAATGAAAAGAAGCACAAAATGGCAAAAATGAGAACATCAGGCGTAAAGGTTTCGCCTGAAAAAGGCAACCGAATGCTAACAAGTCAAGCAATCCAAGATAAAAAAAATGCAAAGTAAGAATACGAAGAACATATTTTCAATCAGTACTTTCAAGTGGAGCATCTGAACTCCACAAACACCAATGACACATTTATCACTTTCTCCCTAAAGGTACAGAGTGTGACATCAGGATGGACCCACGTCTTGGGGTTCCACCCACACAACACAAGGAACACATTCAAATAACTTAAATGCTGAATAACCAAACACTATATAATGAACACAGCAATATTAATGAAAGTGACATAAAGACAAAAAACACATGAAGGAGAATAATTAAAAAAAACAAAAATAACAATAGAATAGAAAATAAACATAAGCCACGGAACAAACCCTCACTGTAATATAACTGAGTCCACTGATGTAAGTGGGACTCAATGGGGGGGTACAGTTTCTGCTCTCTTCCCAGGCCAGAGGTGGTCTGCCTGAAGACGACATCCACTGCCACAGGACTCTGCCTCTTCTCCATGAAAGAAGATGGACACTGGAAGTCGATGTCATTCAGCGAGCGCAGAGTGCAGATCTCTTTATGTAAAGCTACCTTTAGAGAACAACACATCTTCTGAATTTTATTTCAGCTCCTTTTTTCCTCACATTAAATAGGATTTACCAGGTTGGGACACAAACTCTTAGTTTCTTGCTTTGCCCTTTTATAAATGTCAGAGTATGTGACTGGACATCACACAGGATGACGGACTATGTGACTTCCTCACAACTTCTCAGCACAGTTTCCAATGTTCGCCAGCTCGCCTTATTTTGGCAGTCAGTTAACGCGGTGCCTGTATGAATGTTTTCCAGGTATGGCGAGTTCAGCTTTTTACATTCTGTCTTGGTGCGACAAACACTAGATTTTGAAACGACCAGCTTCCCTTTTATTGGTGCAGTTCAAAATACTCACTTTCCTTCTTTCCTTGCGGTCTCATTGTATGCACTGCACAGCTGGCTGAACACTTACTAGCTGTCAACTCCCACACACATGGAAGCCCACCTCTACAACGTAAAACAGTACACCTCCCAAAAATATAATTTTTTTATGTTACTTACCTCATGTGGTTTGTCATAATTGCAGACAAAAGTTTTAATCTTCTGTTTTCATGCAGAACTACATAACAAAGTTTCTTATAGGATGGACTGCTATCAAGGCAAACGTTGGACAGCAGTATACAACATGAAAACGTGCATGGAATCCACACATCAAGGGATCCTGTCGTATGTTCACAATGGGCACAAAACAGGCTTGTTTTTTTGTTAAAATTTTGTTAAGTAAATCTCTCTATTATAATAAAAAAATCCTGGGACGAGACATGACATTTTAGCCTGGGATGAGAGTTGACTTTTTCAGAGAGATAGTTTCACGTCCCGCGAGACGAGACTTTGTGCCAAGAGATTTAACCAGGGCCGGAAATAAAATACAAAGAGAAGATGACAAAGTAGAACATCATAAAGAATTCAAAAACGTGTGGCGTGATACACGTACAGAGCAGGTTAGAGATAATGAAACTACTAAAATTCAAAAGCCTCAAAAAAATAATAGTAAAGATCACATTAGCGCAAACAAATGGAAATTATTACTCAGTGAAATAAAGGAACAGCGAAAAGAGATGGAATATATTGTTCGGATTTAAACTTTAAGTCGGAGACTTGTAGCTCGTCTAATTTGTGTTGCCATCAGGGAAAAGTAGTGTTTCTCCCCAATGAAGAGGCGTATCCGCGAGAATTAAAAGATTTGTTGTTTGATGAAAGTGAAATCCACATACGTGAATGGCAGAAACGCAAAGTGGCTGGCACGTAGCGCAGGCCGGGGGTGTTGGCGGGCGAAGCCCCCTAGTATGTCGAAAAATCAGAGCAGTGCACACAGAGAAACACTTTCTCATGGGATCAAGATTTTGAATTGAAGACCCACCAGCCCCCCTCATTCATTGGTGAAAAGTCCTATCCTTTATTTCAAAAGATGGTTCCCAGTTTGATTTTGTTGGGTGAGTTTTTTGGGCCGGTAGTCGGACAAGCGTGAGCTGTGACAGTGGACAACACCCTAATGTAAATGAAGGCAACAACTGAGAATCATTGGAAATGTCGTGTAGTGTGATGGGGGCTTTAGTTTTGTATCCAAGGCTTGATGGGGGGGGGGGGGTCTTGACATGAACAGCATGTCCCTTAATGCATTAGACCCTCTTGAGGCCTGGATCTCCAGGAGTCTAATGCTTTCCTCTTCTCCATAATCTGTTCATTCATTTGATTGCTTAACAAATCTGTCATTTCAGTTTAAGCAAAAGAAGATTAAGAGGTGACGTGATTGATGTGTTTAAGATTATGAAGGGAATTAGTCCAGTGGATCGAGACTGTTATTTTAAAATGAGTTCATCAAGAACACGGGGACACAGTCGGACACTTGTTAAGGGTACATTTTGGACAAACATTAGGAAGTTTTTCTTTACGCAGAGAATGATAAACATTTGGAATAAGCTACCAAGTAGCAAGGCAGACACTAGGACTGTATGGGGCCTTCAGAACTGGACTTGATGTTATTTTAGAAGAATCAAGAGTGAAAGGGAAGGTCTACAGGACAGTAGTGAGACCAGCTATGTTATATGGGTTGGAGATGGTGGCAAAGACCAGAAAGCAGGAGACAGAGCTGGAGGTAGCAGAGTTAAAGATGCTAAGATTTGCACTGGGTGTGACGAGGATGGACAGGATTAGAAATGAGGACATTAGAGGGTCAGCTCAAGTTGGACGGTTGGGAGACAGAGAGGAGAGATTGCGTTGGTTTGGACATATGCAGAGGAGAGATGCTGGGTATATTCGGAGAAGGATGCTAAGGATAGAGCTGCCGGAAAAGAGGAAGGCCTAAGAGAAGGTTTATGGATGTGGTGAGAGAGGACATGCAGGTGATGGGTGTAACAGAACAAGATGAAGAGGACAGAAAGATATGGAAGAAGATGATCTGCTGTGGCAACCCCTAACGGGAGCAGCCGAAAGAAGAAGAAGAAATGGATAGGACTGAAGAGCTTTGTTGAGCTGAATGTCCTGTTCAGTTCTAGATTGTTCTTATGTT
This sequence comes from Erpetoichthys calabaricus, assembly GCF_900747795.2. Classification (NCBI taxonomy): domain Eukaryota; kingdom Metazoa; phylum Chordata; class Cladistia; order Polypteriformes; family Polypteridae; genus Erpetoichthys; species Erpetoichthys calabaricus. Next base: position 38,962,618 of record NC_041400.2, on the reverse strand, counting down.
CTGATGTTCTAAAATTCATGATATGACTAAAGCAGTGGGTGCACAACAGGGACCTGCCAACAAGGGTCCCTCTATCTCTTTTGTAACCCCCTAGCCCTGTGCGAGTGGGTGCAGGTATGTGTGGGAGCATACCCTGTGATAGACCCTAAACTCCAGAGTCTGTATGGTCTCCATTATTTATTCAGACTTGAACAGAGCTAGATCATTGGGTGGGCTTATGCTTATCCCAGCAGCACCGGGTGAGAGGTCCACTGAACTGGACATCCACTCACAGAGTTAATTTGTCTGATCTTCTCACTCCTTTGCTCCACACTCCACATGCATCCCCACCTCAGTGGACAACTTGTTTTCCTTTTTAGAATAGAAGTGGCCTCTTCCTGCCCACCAGAGCTTCATCATTCCATGTATGTGCCACTCATAAAAGAGACCCCTGAAGTGAAATGGCTGTGCACATTGTGTTTATTCAGCTTGGCAGCCTTGGCTGGATTTGCATTTTTCTGAGCTACGCAGCCTAAGACACATTAAGGAGACTCGTGCTGGAGATCTGCACGCTGTGTTGCTTCTTGGCCGTGTCACTCGTGTTCGCTTACTCACAAGCTAAGAGGATCTGTCGGCTTTCAGCGCTGTAAATGATGGCTTTGTTTCAGATCTGTATGGTGTGATCCTGTGCATGCCAAAAAAAAGCTATTTAAGAAAATGATGAGCAACGTGGAGGCCTACAGGCCAAGATAAGCAGAGCCCTCCGTAAATTGGCAAGGGGTCCGCTTCAAAACAAAAAGGTGGTTTGTCTCCGACGGCAGGCAGCCCTTCAGGAGTGTTCTGATTACTGATTACTAAGCTGAAACTAATTAAAGAAGTCATAGCCTGGTCCATGTGCCTGAACTGGTGATCCTGAACTGGCATAGTGCCAGACAGCGTACCCAGTAATGGCCTGGCGTGCTGCCCAAGGTTGCCTCCTTCTAAGCAACTGATGTCTTCCACACCCCATCAACAGAAAGCGGCTTTAGAAAATGTCTGCTGGAAGAGAGCTGTGAGCCCCTCAGTACAGCATGGTGGAACGGTGCTGCCACCTGGCCATGTAGTCCACCTTGCACTGCTGTGCACTAACGGCAGTCCTGGGACAATGCGAGCTCAACGGGATGGCACCTGTCATTGATTGCTGGTATCTTATGGATATACGACTTGTCCTCCAAGCAGACTTCACCCAACAGCCTAATGGTGAGAGCGATTAATGATCCTGAGTGACTGATGACGCCGTTAGCGAGTGGCGGCCTCTCAGGAGAGGAAGTCACATTCTGTGAGGGGGAAACCATTAGTGCTGGACAGGCACAGAAATAAAGCAGGAAACTTGTTCATGTGACAGTAGCAGCTTCACCGCCTCGCGCCACACTCACTCCGGGCCGTGGGCACTTTGTATGTCCCCGCAGTGCTCTTGAGGGATTCCAGCCGGATGGATGGCTGCATTATGTAAAGAAATTGCATGTTCTAAAATAGGAAATCCTCAAGGTCCATCCAGTTGAGGACCGGTTACATGCAAACGTCTGGACACTCCTGGCCAAGTGACTTACTTTATGGACGTTTGAAGTGAAAAACTTTGACAGCAAACAAACTAAACAAAAGGCATTCAAAAAGTTTAAAGTGCAGTTACAATACATTTGATACACTGATAAAGGTTTGCTGTTGAAGTTGTATTTACTGGTTTTGACTTCAGATGTCCATAATATGTGTAATGTGTCAGGGAGTGTCTAGACTTTTGCATGGAAGTGTATGAAGAACACCCAGGGATGCAGGCCAGAATCACACCAGGGTGGCAGCTTAGCTTCCTCCTGAGGCGCTGAAAGGTCTCACAGTGCACTCACAAGGGAGAGGATTACTGTTAACCTCTGGCTTGTATAGAGTAAGGCCACAATAAATACTTGTTTACATTTTCATTAATTTGCTTAGGAATCGTTTTTATCCAAAACGACATGCAAAAGAGGTCAACATAATCAAGTAAACATCAGTCTGGGGACTGCTTGGGAACAAATGTGATAGGACAAGGTTACCAAAAAAATGATTGGACACAAGTGAAGAGCTCAGAACAAAATCCGAGTTGCAATTCCCAGGTTACAAAACTTCACAGCTAATATCAGTTAGACAGAAATTCACCGAGTCTTGGAACACTTCTGGAGTCAGCAGGAAAAGAGTCTGAACTGAGATTTGATACCATGCAGATGTGGCACCATCAGTCACCATTTACGAGCAGACCTGAGTGTCCGAGAAGGACCATAGGACCTCACAAGTGTCCCCGTGTATATGGAGAAGCTGACCCGTCTACTACTCTGTAGGCAAGCACCAAGGATTAGAACTTAATACGAGCCGCTACAGGAAGCCAATGCAGAGATCTGAGAAGAGGTGTGATATGTGCCCGCCACAGCAGGTTGGACACCAGATGTGCTGCTGCATTTTGAATCATCTGCTGCACTTTGGTGGCACATGTCGGTAATTCTGACAGCAGAGAGTTGCAGAAATGCAAACATGACAAGACCAAAGCCTGGATACTGATGGATATTTAATAAGGTGAATCTGCAAGACCAAGAGACCAAAGCAACATGGTCCTTGAAGGACAGCTGGTCAGCAATCAACATCTCAGGGCTGCAAACCAACTTTGTGGATGTTAGTTACAGTGAGGCAAGTTAAACAGGGATGGGGTGCTGGACAGACAGATGAGCTGAGATAACAAGAAGGTCTGGAGATGGCTCTCCTTCACCCAGGTCTCAGTGTCAGTGAGACTTGCAGAGATCTGAGGGAATGACAGGTAGAGCTGCACATCATCAGCATAGCACTGATAAGGGAAACCATGGGACTCTCTTAGAGTCCTTCCACCATATTGGAATTTTGTGTGCTGCTCATCCTAACTCCTTCTTTACTAATATAACTGTGGATCATTTACAGCCAGTTTAGATATAGTAGTTATATAGTACTATAACAACTGCTACCATTAATACTAACACTGCTATTACTGATTAACACAGCTGCAAATACTTCAACAAATCTGAACGTCCAGCTGGTAATAAGGTGCCAGAGCACTGGACCTTGGCTGCTGAGTAAGGAGCCTCATGTAACATGGAGAAGCAAGCCAAGCAGCACGGCCAAGGCGTGTGATCCAATGGAGTCCTCTTGCATGTTGACATCAATTCGCCCTCCACCGGATGTCCAGTAGGGCAGCGCCTGGAATCTGCACCTTCTGCTGAAGAGTCCAAAGTTAGACCTCCATGCAGGCCTTAGCTGCAAATGTGAAGTGGGCCTCACCTGGGAGCCTGCAGGAGGCGCAGTTTACTGCAGTCAGGCCAAGTTTAGAGTCCGCGTCTTAACCTAAGTGACTTCACGTTGACCTTATTACAGTATGACAGGTTGACGTTAACTCACAATGTCAGGAGCAATGTGGCTATTTAAGGTATATTCATGTTTTAAAAGTGGAGCCCAGGCGGGTTAAGTGAGCTTGTCAGGGTCAAGTGGTGAGTTACAGGGAGCCAGCACTGTTATGACTAATATGGCTACAACATCTGCACCTATTATGATTAATGCTACTGCGACTACTTCAATAAATACTACTACTACTACCACTATGATTAATATGGTTACAGCTGTTACAATATATATTAAGATTAATACTACTACAGCGGCTACAGTTAATACTACTATGACTACTACAATAAATGCATCTCTGAGTATAAGAAATAATATTACTACAACTAGTGCAATAAACACTACTCCTACTGTTACGATTAATACAACTCCGCTGGCTACAATTAATGTGACAACAACTAGTGCAATTAATACTATACTGACATCACTACAATAAATACCACTACTATTATAATTAATACTGGTGTCGCTACTATGATTGATTCTACTATGACACCTACAATTAATATAGCTGTTACAGTTAATACGACTATAACTAATACTATAAGTACAACTACGACAATAAAAATCAATAGCACTGTGACCACTACTATAAATACTACCACTATTACTATTACTATAGATATGACTAGTATGATTTATACAATTACAACTAGTAAGATTAATGCTACTGCAGCTTCTACAATTAATACAATTAAGACTGTTAAGATTAATACTATTACAACAGTTTATACGATTAATACTACTACAGCTATTAAAATAGATACAATTACGATGATAAAAGTACCACTATGATTACTCCCATAAATACTACTACTTGTCCCTAGTGCATGCTTGGTGTGTGTGCGCATGCCCTGTGGTGGGCTGGCCCCCTGCCCGGGGTTTGTTTCCTGCCTTGTGCCCTGTGTTGGCTGGGATTGGCTCCAGCAGACCCCCGTGACCCTGTAGTTAGGATGTAACAGGTTGGGTGATGACTGACTGACTGACTATTATGATTAATATGACTTCTACAGTTAATAGGGCTACGATAAATACTACTATAACAACTGCTACGATTAATACTAACACTGCTATTACTGATTAACACAGCTACAAATATTTCAACAAATACAATCACGAGTATAACAGTTAATACCATTACAAGTACTACATTAAACATTACTGCTACTATCGTGAGTAACAAAGCTAGAACTGCTACAATGAATACAACTATGACACTACAATAAACAACACTACTACTATGGATAATACGACTACAACTACTCAATCAAAATGACTATGAGTATAACAATTAATACTACGATAAATGCGACTTCCACTACCAGGGGTCTGCCTGCTTCCTCCCATGTTCTCCTGTGTCCATTGCAGGTGGGATTCTGTGCTTGTAATGGCCACACTGAGTTCAGAAGATGCTGCTGTCAGTAGCTTGTTTAGTTCTTTAATGCTTTACTTGAATGCGGGTGCCAGGATTTTATAAGGCTAACATTTTCTCTTTTCAGGACAGTTGAAAAGATATAAACTAAAGATGATCCCGACCCATCTTCAGCTCCAAAGTGGCCCTTTGATCTTCCTCCAGGTCCCAATCTTTACCACCATCAGAAGATAAATGGAAGGGCAGGGTCTAAGCAGTCCTTAGTAGAAATATCACTGATCCTGATCTTTTACCTTCTATAGTGCCTAGCAGGGTGATATATGATTGTAGTTTTCTTAGATCGGTGCCTGAGCCCCATGAACCCGACTGGTATGCAGCTCTCCTGTTTCCCATCTTGTGAAATGTGCCATCTCAGTGCTGACTGATTCCAATATATTTCCTTCTGGGCTCAGATTAAAGGCAAGCTCGCCAATTAGGGCATCGATTTGAGGGGTTTTGGTAATGAAAGTCTTAGTTTTTATTCCATCAGTGACGTCCCTTTGTGCAGCTTATCCTGGTGTCAGCACTTGTTTCATCTCACGCAGACTCCTTCTGGAGAGTTCTGTATGCATGCGCCTCATACGTGTTGTTGCATTTGCATTTCTGCAGAGACTATAGATAGATCTATCTATCTATCTATCTATCTATCTATCTATCTATCTATCTATCTATCTATCTATAATATAAAATAAAAACAACAACCCCAAAAAAGCACTAATTAATAACATTAATTAATTACATTAAAAACACTAATAATTCTAAAATTGTACATACATAGATAGATACTTTATTAATCCCAAGGGGAAATTCACATACTCCAGCAGCAGCATACTGATACAAAAAAAAAATATTAAATTAAAGATTGATAATAATGCAGGTAAAAACAGACAATAACTTTGTATAATGTTAACGTTTACCCTTCTGGGTGGAATTGAAGAGTCACATAGTGTGGGAGAAACGATCTCCTCAATCTGTCAGTGGATCAGGACAGTGACAGCAGTCTGTTGCTGAAGCTGCTCTTCTGTCTGGAGATGATACTATTAAGTGGATGCAGTGGATTCTCCATAATTGATAGGAGCCTGCTCAGTGCCTGTCGCTCTGCCACAGATGTCAAACTGTCCAGCTCCATGCCAACAATAGAGCTTGCCTTCCTCACCAGTTTGTCCAGACGTGAGGTGTCCTTCTTCTTTATGCTGCCTCCCCAGCACACCACTGCGTAGAAGAGGGCGCTCGCCACAACCGTCTGATAGAACATCTGCAGCATCTTATTGCAGATGTTGAAGGACGCCAGCCTTCTAAGGAAGTATAACCGGCTCTGTCCTCTCTTGCACAGAGCATCAGTATTGGCAGTCCAGTCACAATTTATCATCCAGCTGCACTCCCAGGTATTTATAGGTCTGCACCTTCTGCACACAGTCACCTCTGATGATCACGGGGTCCATGAGGGGTCTGGGCCTCCTAAAATCCACCACCAGTTCCTTGGTTTTGCTGGTGTTCAGGTGTAGGTGGTTTGAGTCGCACCATTTAACAAAGTCCTTGATTAGGTTCCTATACTCCTCCTCCTGCCCACTCCTGATGCAGCCCACGATAGCAGTGTCGTCAGCGAACTTTTGCACGTGGCAGGACTCCGAGTTGTATTAGAAGTCCGATGTATATAGGCTGAACAGGACCAGAGAAAGTACAGTCCCCTGTGGCACTCCTGTGTTGCTGACCACAATGTCAGACGTGCAGTTCCCAAGATGCACATACTGAGGTCTGTCTGTAAGATAGTCCATGATCCATACCACCAGGTATGCATCTACTCCCATCTCTGTCAGCTTGTCCCTAAGGAGCAGAGGTTGGATGGTGTTGAAGGCGCTAGAGAAGTCTGGAAACATAATTCGTAGAGCACCACTGCCTCTGTCCAAGTGGGAGAGGGGTCGGTGTAGCATATAGATGATGGCATCCTCCGCCTTCTCCTGGTATGCGAACTGCAGAGGGTCGAGGATGTGGCGTTCCTGTGGCCTCAGGTGGTGAAGCAGCAGCCGCTCCATGGTCTTCATCACATGTGACGTCAGAGAGACAGGCCGGAAGTCATTCAGCTCACTAGGACGTGATACCTTTGGGACTGGGGTGATACAAGATGTTTTCCAAAGCCTCGGGACTCTCCCCTGTTCCAGGCTCAGGTTGAAGATGCGCTGTAGAGGACCCCCCACCTCCGATGCACAGACCTTCAGCAGTCGTGGCGATACTCCATCTGGACCCGCTGCTTTGCTGGCACGAAGTCTCCTCAGTTCTCTGCTTACTTGGGCTGCTGTAATTGTGAGTGGGGATGTCTCTCCTATGCTGGTATCAGCAGAAGGATGGGTGGAGGGTGCAGTACTCTGAGGTGAGAGTGGGTTAGGGTGGTCAAACCTGTTAAAGAAGTTGTTCATTTGGTTTGCTTTCTTCACATCTTTCTCAATGGTGGCACCCCGCTTCGAGCTGCAGCCAGTGATGATCTTCATCCCATCCCACACTTCCTTCATGCTGTTCATGCTCCAGCTTTCTCCTGTACTGCTCCTTCGCCGCCCTGAGCTGGACTCGGAGTTCCTTCTGCACACGCTTGAGCTCATGCTGATCACCGCCTTTAAAAGCCCTTTTCTTCTGGTTCAAAAGGCCCTTGATGTCACTTGTAATCCATGGCTTGTTGTTAGCATAGCCGCGTACAGTTCTTACTGGAACTACAATGTCCATACAGAAGTTGATGTAGTCAGTAGTGCAGTCAACAACTTCCTCAATGTTCTCACTATGTGATCCCTGCAGGATATCCCAGTCTGTAGTTCCACAGCAGTCTCTCAGAGCCTTCTCTGCCTCAGGGGACCACTTCCTGAATGAGCGTGTGGTTGTAGGTAGGACCGTCACTCTTGGTTTGTAGTGAGGCTGAAGCTGAACCAGGTTATGATCTGCTTTCCCAAGCGCAGGCAGCAGGGTGGCATTGTATGCGTCTTTAACGTTTGCATACAGTAAATCAATAGTCTTATTTCCCCGGGTGTTACAGTCCACATACTGGGAGAAGGCAGGTAATGTTTTGTCTAGTGTCACATGGTTGAAATCTCCAGCGATTAGCCCAAGCGCCTCATAAAGAGACAGATAAATAAAAGTATATATTTAGTTGATCCATGACTGGTTGTTACGTCCTCAGAGACCCTGTGGTCCGCCGTGAGCAGGTTGGCGTCTCCATTCCACGTGCAGTCAGTGGTGTCGCCGCTCCAAGATCTCCGAGAAGTGAGAGCTGAGCCGGTGTTCAGGTGCCTCCCAGGGGTCTCCTCTCCGTCTGTAAAGCTCGAGCTGCTCCTCGGGTCGACGTGTGAAATGCAGTTTAATGTAAGTGGACGACGTTGAAAATTATGAGACAGAATTGCATGTTGAGGCGCTGCAGGCTTAGATTTCGATGCGCTTACTGTGACTGTGGCTCACCCACTGACTGAAGTCAATTTTCACTTTATGGTGTTTTTTTATGTTCTGTTAAATCTGACTTTGTGTATTTTGTTATCAATCATGTTTTTTCTCACTATGTATTGAATATTTTTTTATTTATTTGCTGTGTTCTTAAAATGTTTAGTTATGTGCCCTGAATTGTCGGAGGCGTGGCTACCGTGACATCACCACTTAAGGACCGCCCTCTGCTTTTACATTCAAGCAGAGCAGTCAAGTTCTCTCAGAGGTTCATTGTCATTGGTGGAGTAAGACGGGTTGTGAGGGTTGCTTTGGATTTTCTAGCTTTTGTGATTTTCTTTCTTCTATCTTTGGATTTTGCTTCTGGATTTGGCTGCGGATTACTCTTATTTTGCCTTATGTGATTTTTGCACATAAATTCTTTATTCATAAAGATTCTTCATTGGCCTTATCATTTAAGATGTTTTTGTGGGATTCCTCTCCCTTGGAGGGTACATTTGTATATTTGTGACATTTAAAATCTATTTTTTTAACTTTAAAAGCTTGAACCCCATTTGGTCCAGTGTAGGCCTTGAAGCCTGCCAGTTTGCAGTCAAATGTAGTGGGATGAAGCCTGCTTTGGAGTTCCAGACCTTGTGAGTACTGGTCTGGTTGTTTTCACCATTTTGTGCTGCTGTTTCATAACGCTTACCCAGTGTGGACCCCCCCCACCAAGGTTCATATGGCTGTGCCTGCACCCCTGTGTGTTTTCCTGTTGTTATAATTTGGACCAAAAAAGGGAGAGGGGAAGCCTCAAAACCCCTGGTAGTCATAAACAAAAAAATCCAACAATGCAAAAAAAAAACCAAAAAAACTCCAATAATACAAAATGAAAAAAATAATTAAAATGATTAAATATTCAGAGAATTCAAAATAACAATCTAAATATGCAATACAAAATAAACAAAAATGCAAACACTACTTGTTGGCCCATCTTTCTTTTTCAAGACCTTTGCAATTTGCCCTGGCATGCTGTCAATCAACTTCTGGGCCAAATCCTGACTGATGGCAGCCCATTCTTGCATAATCAAAGCTTGGAGTTTGTCAGAATTTGTGGGTTTTTCTTTGTACACCCGCCTCTTGAGGATTGACCACAAGTTCTCAGTGGGATTAAGGTCTGGGGAGATTCCTGGCCATGTTGTGTTCCCCAAGCCACTTAGTTATCACTTTTGCCTTATGGCACAGTGCTCCATCATGCTGGAAAAAGCACTATTCGTCAACAAACTGTTTTTGGAGGGCTGGGAGAAGTTGCTCTCGGTGGATGTTTTGGTACCATCCTTTATTCATGGCTGTGTTCTTAGACAAAATTGTGAGTGAGCCCACTCCCTGGCTGGGAAGCAACCCACATGAATGGTCTCAGGATGCTTTACTGTTGGCATGACATAGGACTGATGGAAACGCTCACCTTTTCTTCTCCGGACAACCTTTTTCCAGATGTCCCAAACAATCAGAAAGGGAATTCATCAGAGAAAATCACTTTACCCCAGCAGTCCTCAGCAGCCCAATCCCTGTACCTTTTGCAGAATATCAGTCTGTCCCTGATGTTTCTCTTGGCTTCTTTGCTGCCCTTCTTGATACCCACCAGGCCATCGTCCAAAAGTCTTCGCCTCACTGTGTGTGCAGATGCCCTCACACCTGCCTGCTGCCATTCCTGAGCAAGCTCTACCCTGGTGATGTCCCGATCCTGCAGCTGAATCAACTTCAGAAGACGGTCCTGGTGCTTGCCGGACTTTCTTAGGTGCCCTGAAGCCTTCTTCACAATAACTGAACCTCTCTATTCTAACTCAATCATCATGACAGAGTGATCTCCAGCATTGTCCACGTCTACACTCTCGCCTGTGTTAACATGAGGATCACTGAAGTGATGCCAGCAAGTACTTTTGTGGCTGAAATACAGTGGAAATGGACTTTGAAATGAATTACAATTCATCTGATCACTCTTCGTAACATTCTGGAGTATATGCAAATTGCATTCATAAAAACTGAGGGAGCAAATTTTTTGTGAAAATTAATATTTGTGTCATTCTCCAAACTTTTGGCCACGACTGTACAGTCCATCAAAGTTCAAGCCAAGGCCGAGCCTCACCACTGCTCCAGGCCGCCCTGGGGGTTGGCTTGCCCGCTTGCCCGTCATGGGTGAACACTCGCCTCACTCTCTCCCTTGCCTCTCCTCATCTCCATCATTCGTTTTTGGACGGTCAGATCCTACTGGTTTGTCTGCATTGCAGTGCTCTACAAGTAGCTAAAGCATTACTAATCTGTTCGCTGCCCGAGTCTGATAAAACATTATTGTCGTCTGTGAAATGTGAGCTGACAAAGAACCGCTGCCAACTTTTAAACTTCATCTCCTTGGCTCGTAAGTAATGCGTTTAATTAATGGAAACACCTGTGCGGATCGGCAAAGGGCCACCAGCTCAATTAATCAGAGCCACCAGGGAGCAGGAAGTCAGCTCAGCAGCTGGCCAAGAATCATGTAGAGTGTCACAATTTTACACACAACCTGGAATTTAACAAATGCATTAATTGGGCATTATTTAAAGAGAAAGTTCCAGAAGGAATTCAGTGAAGTAATTACTCCTACCCAAGACAAGTCTATAGGCCACCGCAGGATCTCCGTTTTCAGGAACCAACTTGAGGTCCCTGGTCACCTTTGTGTGTTGCATTCCCACTGCACAACAGGAACTTTAACCATCCATCCATCCATTATCCAACTACAGGGTTATGGGGGTCTGCTGGCAGGAACAAAGCCCGGGCAGGGTGCCAACCCACCGCAGGGCACACACACACACACACACCAAGCACACACTAGGGACAATTTAGGATCGCCAATGCCCCTAACCTGCATGTCTTTGGACTGTGGGAGGAAACCCACGCAAACACGGGGAGAACATGCAAACTCCACACAGGGAGGACCCGGGAAGTGAACCCAGGTCTCCTTACTGCGAGGCGGAACTTTAAACTTTATGAAAAATATATGACATACAAAGAAGAGCGATGTGGTGCAAAGTGACGTGCATTCAAGAGTTTACAGGACGAAACCCCTCCAAACCTCCAAATGGTTTGATGCCATGCATGGCACGGCACACCAGGGAGGCAGCAGTGAAGAGTGATGTGGTGCAAAGTGGGCCAATATTAGGAGTTCATGGGGTATCCCCCCACCTTATTGATTTGAAGCGATCACAACTTCATGGGGGAAATTACTGCTCCGACAAAGAGCGTTAGACAGCATACTGAGGAGGCAGCTATGAAGAGTGATGCAGTGCAAGATGTCACGTGATTGGGAGTATTATGGGGGACCCCCTCACCTTATTGCTTCAAAGTGATTCTTGGGGTCAATTACAGTTTTGTTGTGGTGCACTAAGGAGGCGCCTATGAAGAGTGATGCAGTGCAAGATGACCCCCCACCCTCAAACTTTATTGCTCTGAAGTGATCACTACTTCATGGGAGGAATTATTGCTTCAATGCAGAGCATTAGCTTGGACACCACCAAGGTAGACATGAAGAATGGTGCGGTGCAAAGTACAGTGTGGTTGGTGGACTCCTCCAACTTACTGCTACAATGCGATCGCGACTTCACGGAAGAGATTATCGCTTCATTAGGCGGCACGGTGCAGTGCACTAGGGAGGTGGCAATCGAAAATCTTCACCAATAACAGATTTGTAAGATGCCACCAGTGCTTGTGGTCAAGCCATCAAGTCATCACCCGTGTCTCACCCCCAGGTTGAACGAAAAGTACTTACGCTGGAGTAGGAGCTAAAAAAGGACCAAGAACTACAAACGACCCGAGTTTCTGCTGTGGGAATGCTGCAAAGATTCCTGAGTTTCTAAAAAATGCCTTAAGTTGTGATGTTGAGGGAGTCTGTGACAAATGACTTGTGGGCCCTTTAGGCTCCAGGCCTCGCATTAACGTCAGACGAATCCTGATGAGCAGAACAGCAGCAAAGGCTGGAAGGGTCTAAACATGCAGACTCCCGCTATAATCTCCCCACATATCTCAACATCTTAATGAAAGATAGAACTTTATCTTCTAACGAGACAAGTCTGATAAAACCTTCTGGTCAGTAATCAGGTAGGAGGAGAGTCATTCATTGCATCATTCATTACTCTTCAGCTAATGCTTGAACAGGGAGCATTCCACGACAGCATGATGAGAATGGTCAAATATTCAACGTGTGCGTCTGTTTTACAAGCAACTGGATTTACATGCAGTGTTAGTCAATGCAAACATTTTACTCTGATTGGTTTACACCCAAATGACTCGTATAAAAGAAACGTCTATTTTATTATCTTCTTATACCCTTTGGGTTGAGCCACCATCCTTGAGATGTCCGTGTATGTAACAACGGTCCATTCTGGTTGTTTACAGGACATCTGCTGCCTTCACAATCCGTTCTGCAGGCCCTCTAACACAAAATAAATGTCGATTAAACTGTTGCTTCAACCAATCAGATTTTGAGTTGGTGTTACTAGGGCCCTCTAGCAGGCGTACAGCAATGTCACCATATTCAGACCTGTTGATTGGATAGGATGGTGTAATAGAAAAATCTGAATGAGAGCATCATGGGGCAGCTGTACACATTGGTATGTTTGGCGGTGACCATTCCCGTGTCCACTGCTTCTGTCGAGCAGACATTTTCAGCCCTAAAGCAAATTAAAACTTATGCCAGAAATACGACAGGGCAGGTTCAACTTTCAGCATTAGCTTCGATGGCAATAGAAAGGGACTTCGTGATGGAACTGAAGCGCACAGATAATCTGCTAGTAATTGAACTGTTTTTGAGGAAAGAGAGGATGATGGATTTTGTTTACAAATAATCTGAATTTTTGGTGAGTAAAATGTTACAATTTTCCTAAATAATATTGCAAGTTTATGAGTTATTATTGATGTTTTTTATGTGTGTTGTGGCTGTATCTGCAGTAGAAAGGAACTTGTTCACCCCTGGTTTGTCTATTCAATAAAGGCATTTATTGTGGCTACAGGAGTTATCTGTCTGCGATGCAACGGCTCTTTATACTGTATTTCTGCATATTAAGATGGTTTTTATAACCATAAATTAGTTTTTGAGGGGCAGGTTGATTCAGACGGAGCATTACTGAAGGCCTAGGTGTGAAATGCACAGCCCGCCACTGCTCTGCTGGTTGTCATTATTGCACAACTGCACAGAGAAAGGGCAAAATAGAATGAAATAAACAAAAGAGGGTTAAGCATTTAAATCTATAGTAAAAATGGAAATATTTCTACTGTAAATGTCTTACAAATGTAAAAATCATGCTTCTGTGCTTTCTTAATGAAGAATAAGAGAAGAGGAAAAAATACCAGCTAATTAATTGAGATCAGCGTTATCAGTTGTCACCGATTATGAATCTGGTTGAAGCAAAAACCTGAAGGCTCCCAGGACCAACCTTGAGAACCTCTGGACAGGTGGACGGAGTGAAAAAAAACGAAGTGTTCTGAGGTGGATACAAAAAGATGAGCATCGGTGAGGAGACCCTGCACACACTAGCGTGGAGTCCAATGTCTAGTAGCCGGGAGATACAAGGATTGACAAAGGCGTAGCGGTTTGAGGAAAGAATATTCCATGGATCGCAGACACCGGTGTTGTGCAGTCAACCGCTGAAGAGAGTGGCGTTCCGATGCCACGAGTTGAGGGGGCTACGCATGGTGCAGGTCAGAGAGAGATGGGTAAGCCAAGTTGAAGCCATTAAATGGAAGTGAGAAGCCATTCGAGAAGGTCTGTTTGGTTTGTTTCATTTTGTTTCTTTTCCATTAGTTGGCTTGAGGACACACAAGTGAAGGGGTCAGCTCAGTTTTCTTTAAACTTCACGGCAATCCCAAGCCACTAGTGGGGCCCAAAATGTGAGAGCTTGTAAGTGTGACTCACGTTTTATGATAAATGTTTGTGAGATCACGAGTGAGAGGCGATGTTAGTGCACAAATACGCTCCTGTCAATATCAAGTCAAATGTATTAGTAAAAGTTGCACCAAAGTGCTGCACAAAGGAACAGATAAGACTAACGTAAAGCAAACAATTATGTAAAACAGTTTGTTAATTTCCATCCTCCCCCTCCTGATGACCTTACCCACAGTGAATGGCGGAGAAGGAATTAGGGTTTTTAACCAAGTCTTAAAATCTGTTGAGCAGATCTGATGTGGAGTGGCAGATCATCCCCAAGCCTGAAAACGCCTTGTGACCCCTGAACTTCAGCTGTGGTCTTGGAACTGCAAGAAGTAGTTGAGCAGATGACCTCAAAGTCCTCACTCCCAAGAGGGGATGAAGGAGATCACTTAATGTATTTTGGGGCTAAACTATGCAAGGCCTTAAAAACAAAGACTACAATTTTAAAACCAAACCGAAATCTCCCCGGTAGCCAGTGGAGAGAGGCCAGTACAGGTGAGATACGCTCTCTTCTTCTAGTGCTGCTTAGAAATCTAGCTGCTGCATTTCGATCCAGTTGAAGACGCAACAGGGTAGACTTAGGCAATCCCACACAGAGGAAATTGCAATAATCTAGCCGAGATGTAATAAAAGCACAAATCACCATTTCCAAATCCTTCTGTGAAAGAAAGGATTTTAATTTTGAGATTTGCCTCAGCTGGTAAAAGCTGGACTTTACCACCGTGGAGATGTGTTTGTCGAAACTTAGTGACGACTCATGGACGATACCCGGGTTCCCGACGTCATTATGAATTTTTGCGGTCAGCGAGCCTAAGTGAGTGCCAGTTTCATTAGCAAAAGAAGTAGGGCCAAAGATAATGACCTCTCTTTTACTTTCGTTCAGTTGGAGGAAATGTTGCACCATCCCTAGGTTTCATATCGTCGATACACTCCATCAGCTTTTTATACAGATGAAGTGATGTCAGGGCTAACTTTATGATAAAGCTGGGTATCATCAGCATAACAATGGTAATTGACACCATGTTTTTGAAATATGGACCCCAAAGTGGAGCAAGTATAAGGTAAATAATGCGGGGGGCCAGAATAGAGCCTTGGGGTCCACTTGTACGAGCGGAGCCGGCTCTGTTAACCGACGTAGATCTGCCTCTTCAGTAGAACACCAACCATTTCAGTGCACATCCCTGAATGCCGACTTCACACTCAAGCCGTTTTAACAAAACCCTATGGCCCACTTTTTGAAAATCTGTACCAGGGACCAGCAGCACTAAAAGAGCAGAAGAACCTGAGTCCAAAGTTAATAAAATATCATTAGGCACCTCCAACAAAACAGATTCTGTGCTTTGAAGTTTTTAAAAACCAGATTGAAACACACCACATGACATTAATTGCACATAAGCCACCTTTTCCATAATTCTGGACAGGAAGGGGAGCTTAGAGATAGGCCTATAATTTGAAATCACGGTGGAAACCAGAGCACGTTTCTTCAGTAGTGGCTAAACAATTGCATGCTTGAAGTGGTCAGGCATTTCCCCCACTTTTAAACAATTATTAATTATGGCGAAAACAAGTAGACTGAGGACTCCAAAAGAATCTTTAAACAGGCGTGCAAGTTGAAATATCGAGAGGATAACTGGAAGGTTTTTAAACGCATGACTATATAACAGCGTAACCCGACTACGCACTGGCCCACGGGTCGCTGGACTATGTGGGTGCACTATGATCCACAACTGGATGGATAAAGCCAGGCCAAATAACCTGGATATTACTTATAAAGAAGTTTAGGAATTTCTCACAGGTCTCTGGTAAGCCCACAGGGTATCTGCTGACCGGCTGGTTTAAGAAAGTGTTCATGGTGTTAAAAAACACTCCAGCTCTCGAGGCAGCATTAGCAATTAAATCTGATAGATAATTTGATTTTGCTGCGCTCACCGCCTTCAAATGAGATTTCAGAATTTCATATGAGACCTGCAGTTTCTCCTTGTTCCAGCTACGCTCAGCCTGCCTGCATGATAGCGCGAGTGGTGTCATTTAGCCAGCTCTGAACTCTGGCCTTAACCCTAAGGGTGCAATGAGGTCCAGAGTATGCTTACAAGTCGACTCTCGGAGCCTAACTGGTTATGAGCACCAGAACACACAGAGAAGACTTCTGTCACCACAGGTAAGTGAAGGTTTGAAAAGATTTCGGTGAACTGCAGGGCACATTCAACATTTAGCGAACGTAACGCTGGGGATGTGCGAAACTCCTGGGTGGGCACAAGTGGGGAAGTGTATTTTAAATAAATAATTAGTTGCGGGTATAGGTGTGAGTGTGCAGGAACTGCTCCAGGGTTGATTGGGATGCTTGGCTGATCGCGCATTAACATGCAAATACTAGTGCGTCATTCAGGTGCCTCATCACACCTCGGAGTAGATGGAGGACCACACCTGCACCCAATTGGGCAAGATATAAAGGAGCCTGTACAGCAAAAATGGGGGGGAGAGAAACTGAACGAGATCGGCTGAGAACAAGGGATTACCGCGAGTGAGCTGTACTGGGTGCCTGAGCAGAGCCTGAAGCGAGCGAGAGGGAGGGGACAAAGTGGTCATTAGCCCCACCGAACAGTGTACGGTGAAGGATCAGCGCTGTAGAGGCAGATCATTCCTGCTGATTAATCAGAGGAGTGCGTTCAATGGTGGTGGAGTCCTCCTGAGAGTTTCGAGGGACACCAGGTGTGCGAGAAGGAAGATGGAGGATAACCGACTTTGAGTGGTCTGGTAGATGTTGATGGAGGCAGCCAAGACAGGGGGTCGGTAAAGAGGACCGCGGCTGCTGGAGTCTCCATTGGCTAAGTGAGCTATGGGTGGGCCAAGGAGGCAGAGAGGGATTAAGGACCCGACAACTGTTGTTTTCTACTGGTTTAATGGGTGGATTCTAACAATTTACTGTTTTCATGTATTATTTTTCTGTGGTGGGTTGGCACCCTGCCCGGGATTGGTTCCTGCCTTGTGCCCTGTGTTGGCTGGGATTGGCTCCAGCAGACCCCCGTGACCCTGTGTTCGGATTCAGTGGGTTGGAAAATGGATGGATGGATGGATTATTTTTTTATTTATCTGAGGAAGATCATTTTATGCACTGCACAATAGCACACTGTTTGTTCATGGATTTTAATAACAGCACCTGGCATTTTTGCACCAACTTCTTGCTGAATGTGTGTCTCCTCATATACCCGGCTCATGACTACCGACGGTTCCGGGTTCAAGAGGCTCCTGGAAGCAACCAGGGAGCATGGAGCCAACCTGGACGTTCACAACTCCCTGAACAAATTATTAGGCATACCTGCACAGCTGTTAATCCATGCAATTATCTGATCAGCCAATCATCAGGCAAAATCCTGAAGATCCTGGTCAGGAGCTTCAGTTAACATCCACACCAGATTAGGGAAAAATGTAAACCTAACATCAGAACGGGGTAACAATGTGATCTCAGTGATTCTGACTGGCATGATTGCTGGAGCCAGGCAGGGAGGTTTGAGTATTTCTGTAACTGCTGGCATCTGCACAAACCACAGTCTCCAGAATTTACTCAGATGGTCAGAAAATCCAAAAAAACATCCAGTGAGTGGCAGTTCTACAGACGGAAACACCCTGTGGATGAGAGAGGGTCAGAGGAGAATGGCCAGTCTGGTCCAAGATGACAGAAGGGCTACGGTAACTCAGATACACATTCTGTACAACTGTGATGTGCAGTAGAAGCATCTCAGAAAATAGAACACGTCAACCCTTGAACAGCAGAAGACCACCTCAGGTCCCACTCCTATCAGACAAGAATAGAAAATGGAGGCCGAAGTGGGCATGGGCTTGCCAAAACTAAACAGCTGAAGACTGGAAAAACATAGTCTGGTCTGATGAATCTCAATTTCTGCTGAGGCACACAGATTGTGGGAAAGAATTTGGCACCAATGGCATGAATCCATGCACCCAACCTGTGTCAACAATCCAGGCTGCTGGTGGTGGCGTAATGGTGTGAGAAATGTTTTCTTGGCACGCTTTGGGTCTGTTAATAGCGTTCAATCATCACTTGAATGTCACTGCCAATCTAAGTATTGTTTGCTGACCTTGTGCATCCCTTCATGGCCTCAATGCTCCTGTCTTCCAATGGTTACTTCCAGCATCATGTGGTATAGCGGGTCTGTGGCTTCAAAAGAATGGCCAGTTTTAAATAATCCAAATTGCTGTTTTAGTCTCCGAAGACGTGATCACACGGCCACGGGGAGTTAAGGAGGTGATTGGGGCGAGTGAGGATGCGATCGTTCCCAATGGCTTCATCGGCTTTCTGCGTGATTAAGACACTGTGCCCATGGAGCCATATAAGTACAGGCTGGCACAGGGGGAGAAAAAAATATGGTGAAAAGGCGAGGAAAAGATGACTAAAGGGCAGTCATGAGAGGACGATCTGGCCACCTAGAAGAGAACGGTAGCATGAACTGGGGCCCCACGAAGAAGCGTAGGCTTTGACGCTCTAGGGGCTGGTTTGCCCCACTGAATAAGTGTGTAGAGTGGGGCGAGAATGGTGAAGGACCTCCCTATGCATCCGAGGTATGACTGCAGGTGCGTGAAGGAAGATGGGAGGAGAGCCGACTTTGGAGAGTCTGGCTGCACGGTTAGAAGGCAGCCAAGATGGGGGTTGGAGGATGACATTTGTGGCTGCGCGAGTGATGAGTGAGCCGGGGAGATGAAGAAGGAAGTGGGCTGAGATGGGAAGGAGTCAGTGACCGCATTTTAACCTCTGCTCTTATTGGATTTATTTATTTATTATGTTTTTATCCCCCTCACTTCACTTGATTTTTATGGATTATTTACGGAACACTGCCCTGTGGACTCTGTTTTTGATTTGTTTTGATTTTTCCTTTAATTAAAGCACCTTTCCACGTTTCCACCACCCCCTTGCTCCATGTGAGATTTGTCCCCCATAGTCAGCTCAGTTCAGTCATAACTATCGATGGTGTTGGGTTTGAGAGAAGAGAGAGTCTGGAGTGGACCCGCATCGTCACACACCATGTCACAGAGTAAAGATCACGTCAAAATGGTTTCATGAACACAACGATGACTTCAGTGGTCTTCGTGTCGTGCCGAGGGTGTGGCACCCAGTCTTCAAAGAAAGGCACACGGGGTCTCAGGAATGGCAGCAGAATCATCAGGCTTTAATGCACATATGGACTCAAATCAAGTGAAATGAGCGTCCAAAGATGGGCACACCTTACTTTTATTACAGTTCTCATCTCCCAACACGTTTGTCTTCCTCAGTCGACTCCCAACATTCCATTCCCCACAGTCCTGCCTCCAACTGGTTCCACCAATACTTCCTAGCTTCATGTTCGTAGCACCCTCCCTACCCATCATGCTCTCTTGACAGTCCTTATTCCTGCCCAGTACTGGTCCTGTGTCTACCACCAATATTTACAAACTAAAGTTTACATTTCCCCTTCTAGAAGATTTGAATTTGCCCCCCCTACCCTTCTGTGCATACCTGACCTTTGACTTATCAGTGTGGTGGTTTCCAGCTTATTCAGGTACCTAACAAATAAATAGACATAAACCTTTCCCAGTTTAACCCTTACAGTCCTAGTGCTCAATCGTCTTATATAATACGCTACTGTGGCGGTCCGTTTGTCTGTCCAGGATTTTAAATCACCTGTGGCTCGCACACCATTTGACCTATTGACCTGACATTTGGTACACATATACTACGTGATGTCTACTATCCACTTTTGGGGTGATGATTGACCTCCAAGGTTTTATTTCATTTTATTGTTGAATCAGCTCTTGGCAGCGGCCAGCAGGGCGGCCATGTGGCACATGCGTATGGGCGCCGTTCTCATCCCTACCATCTTCGCCATCACTTCCCCTACCTCTTCATATCTTAAATCATTCTTGAGAATTCAGATTGAAGACTTAAGTGGCAGCTTAAGTGAAAAATGAAGGAAAACATACAAAGTAATTGCAACACAAACACTGACTTAATCAGTTTTAACGTGAAAAGATGACGAAGAAAGAAGAGAAGAAGCGGGCCACTAGGGTGGAGAAAAGAAGAGCCGCTCAGGAAACAGCAAGCACATCAACCTCTGAGCAGACGAATGCTAAATGTACAGAGAAAGAGTCTGAAAACTAGGAAGGCTCACGTCAAGTGTATTCACTGCGTGTTATCGTGCAGTGCGCCGTTACTGGTAACATATCATACTTGTCTTCTTATGTGCTCGTGATTCTTGATTCTTCATCAGTGCTCTGAACATATCCCTCTATACCAGTCAGGAGATCTGAATCCAACTGAACATCTTTGGGATGTGGAAGAACCAGAGGTTGTCAGCAGGAACGTGCGAAGCTTTGGTGCACTCGTCTCAACATGGACCAGAATCTCAAAGGAATGTGAATGAATGAATCCATGCCACGAAGAACTGAGGCTGTTATGAGAACAAAGGGAGGGTCTCAAAGGAGGCAGGGGTTACACGGTCTTAATAATAGAAATGGATAAGAAGGTAAACCTAATGAAGACTCTGAAATGAGGGACCTGCTCCTGGGAAATGGGAAACACACGCGAGAAGGGGCACAGAACCACACTGAGCTGACAGCAAAAAATAAACTCAGTATCCATAATTTCTAGGAAGTCTTGCCTAATGCGCTCCTGTTCACCGGGCTGAGTCACTGAGCATTAATTTTCACATTACCAGTTCACTGCAGAGTACAATAACTCCATTAACAAGAGCGAGGACATGTTAAAGTGATCCTCTTTTTTGTGTGTGTTTTTTTTTTAGTGGCTTTCCATTTCAAAGCTGACAAGCAATCAGTAGCACCCCATGTATCATTATCACTTGTCATTATTAAAATGCAGAGAGCTGCTTCACTGCCTTCTCTTCGGCATCAGACTTAACAGCATCTACAGTTACAAGTTAAAAGTACAGAAAAGAAAGGAGAGTCGCATTTGATATCAAACTCGCTCCACGGGCTGGGATCAGGAACCACACACATCATTGTATTTCAAAGGAAAAGAAGCCGAGTACGTTCAGCCACACTTCTGTATAACAAAATACAACCTTTGTGCCTGGAAATGTTACTGTAATGTCGGGCTTGGCATAAATCTTCAGAATGATGATAAGATATTAATGGTGTGCTGCGCGGGAGATTCACAGACACAAAGCTCTCGGACTTCAAAGGTAATTTGAGGGATAAACCGTTTCATTGTTCTTCTTCTGACTTCTTTTGTTTTCTCTTACCAAGATGACAACAAAGGTGTTCTGTCTGAGAATGAGAACAGGTCAGATGTGACAGGGCTGATCAAAACTTGAACTAAGAACAGTTGGGGAGGGCGTGATATGGAAGATCGACAAGCAGCCCCTGAGGTGTTGATTTCGTACTTTACTTCTCCCATTCTTTCTATATCTGTAATCTTTATCTGTCCCTTGTCGTTGAAATTTACAGAATCAAATATTGATGGACGGGTCCTCCCTGCGTGGAGTTTGCATGTTCTCCCCGTGTCTGCGTGGATTTCCTTCAGGTGCTCCAGTTTCCTCCCACAGTCCAAAGACTTGCAGGTTAGGTGGATTGGCGATTCTAAATTGGCCTTGGTGTGTGCTTGGTGTGTTTGTGTGTGTCCTGCGGTGGGTTGGCACCCTGCCCAGGATTGGTTCCCTGCCTTGTGCCCTGTGTTGGCTGGGACTGGCTCCAGCAGACCCCCGTGACCCTGTGTTCGGATTCAGCGGGTTGGAAAATGGATGGATGGAATATTGATGGAATCATAGCTCTGCCTTACCGTACTGAAATGCTGTCTTATAAATTTGGGCTGAGAGCACTGCATTCTTACCAGTGCTGGATTTGAAAGGCACCCTAACGATTGTCTTATCACTCTCCCCTTACTTCTCACTGCCGCTTCCTCTATCACTTGTAGAAACTCGGCCGGGACCCCATCATCTTCTGCTGCTTTAGTCTCCTAATGGACATATGGGAAAGGCTAAAAGCTACAGAAGGACAACGAAAAACAGCCGGACAGAGAAAGTGACAAAGGAAGACAAGATAAAGAGGATGGGGATAGAAAAGAAGGTGGTGGAGGAGATGATGAGAAGAAAGGTCCAATTTGAGGGACAAATTGTGGAGAGAAACACAACAGGGGAGGGTTAGTAATCTTCTTCTATAATACACTACTGTGGCTGTTCGTTTGTCTGTCCGGGATTTTAAATCACCTGCAGCTCACAAACCGTTTCACCTATTGAACTGAAATTTGGTACTCATATACTACGTGACGTCTACTATCCGCTTTCAGGGTGATGATTTTTATTACTCTTTTTATTTTATTTTATTGTAGAATCAACTCTCGGCAGCGTGCAGCAGGGCGGCCGTGCGGCGTATGCGTATGTGCGCCGTTCTTATTCCCTACCACCTTTGTGTTCACTTCACCTACCTCTTCATATCTTACATCATTCTTGAGGCAGATTGAAGACTTAAGTGCCAGCTTAAGTGAAAAATTAAGAAAAATGTACTAAGTAATTACAACACAAAAACTAACAATCAGTTTTAACGCGAAAAGATGCCAACGGAAGAAGAGAAGAAGCGGGCCGCTAGGGTGGAGAACAGAAGAGCTGCTCAGGAAACAGCAAGAGCATCAACCTCTGAGCAGACGAACGGTAAACGTACAGAGAAAGAAAGAGGATGAAAACTAAAAATGCTCAAGTCAAGCGTGTAAGTGTCGTTACTGGTGATTTATAATTAGTGTGCAGGTCAAATCCTGATCTAGTGAATGCCAAAGTAACAACATTTTCAGACTAATAAATACTTTTTGTTCGGCTGAACAAAGGTTCATTAAGCATTATGTTAAACAAATTTTGTTTAAATGAATTGTAAATTTTGGTATAACAAATATTTCTTCAACCAAAAATGGGCATCGAATATAGAAATGTGGGCGGCACGGTGGCGCAGTGGTAGCGCTGCTGCCTCGCAGTTAGGAGACCTGGGTTCGCTTCCCGGGTCCACCCTGCGTGGAGTTTGCATGTTCTCCCCGTGTCTGCGTGGGTTTCCTCCGGGTGCTTCGGTTTCCTCCCACAGTCCAAAGACATGCTGGTTAAGTGGATTGGCGATTCTACACCCTGCCCGGGATTGGTTCCTACCTTGTGCCCTGTGTTGGCTGGGATTGGCTCCAGCAGACCCCCGTGACCCTGTATTCGGATTCAGCGGGTTGGAAAATGGATGGATGGATATAGTAATGTGGTGCAAAAAATACTAAATGCCGTGCCTACACTTTCCATGCTGTGCCACAGAAATCAACAAAAGAGACAGTCAGCTGGGAAATTTCCAGTCTCGGGCAGTCTCAGCGAGGCTCAGAGAGAGTGTAGGCGCGACATCATAGCCAAATTCGGAGTCAGTGCTCCACCGAGTGTCCGCCTGGGTAGTTGTGTTGTGTGCAGATACTGTACTGTTCAAGTTTAATAGCACTTCTCCAAGTTTTCTTTGAGATTAACAAAAAGTGAGAAACGATGAAAGAAAATTAAACAATCCTGGAAAAATGTGATTCCAGAATGATGAAAAATGACGAAATGCGAAAGCATTCAGAATCACGCCTTCATCTTCATCTAACGTCTCCTTTTTGTTTTGTACTTTCATACCTATATTTCTGTGTAAAACAAAGTTACATCTAATGTCTCATTTTCAAATAAAATCTTTTTTGCAGTTTAAGAAGAACTGTTTTTTTTTTATACAGGTATTGTCAAGCTTGGGTCACCAGATTTACATGAGAGACAGGAAGGTGAGTCCAGGTTTCCAAGGAAAATACAGGTCCTTTATGACTGTCTAGAGAAGGCAGGTAGAGTCTCAGGACTTGAAAATAGGATCTGTTAGGAGTCGTGACAAGGGAGCAGTCGTCAGTGCTTTAGCTCCCATCTTCAGATTAGAAAAACAGCAGCAGCTCTGAATCACCGCTGTAGTAGACACGTCCTGGAGAAGAGAGATCAGGACAGTGCGATGAAAAGTAGGTCAAAGTCCAGTGTTAAAAGCTGTGAACATTGTGCGACAAGCACATTATGAAGTAAGCCTGATCTACAGAGGAGAACCAGTTGCTTGGTTTACTGTTTACCAGGCACAGCAGAGCAGCTATTAGAGATGGAGAATTGCTGGAGGCCCCAGTCAAAATAGTATACATATTTTCCATATTAATTATAAAGAAATTTCGATTATAACAAAATATTTTGTGGTCCCATGAGTTTTGTTATAACAGGATTCCACCTATATTACTTATATTTTTATACAAGTGACAAACAAACAGAGATGCGGTATGCACAGCTAATCAGCAGCTCTAGTCAGGGTATGCTAGACTCAAGTAGACTCAGTTTAGATTTAAAAGCTGAGACTGAAGGGACGTCCCTAATGTAAGCAGGCTGAGCATTCCTCAGCTTTGGGGATCCTGTAGCTAAAATCTAAGTTATGTGCTTATACTTTGCAATTCTTTTAAGGATTCCTGCAGTGGCAGGGAAGAGCATAAAGAACATTTTGAGCAGCCTTTAAATAACCCATTACAGTAGTCACTCCTGCTAGAAATAAATGCATGCATACATTTCCAACTATCCTCCATATTTAGAAAATATTTTAATTTTCCAATATTTTTAAGCTGGTAGTTTTGTAGTGTGTGTATTGATGTCAATGATAACACCCGAGTTGTGTTTTGATTCAGTAAAACTAATGTCTAGTCTATCTGAGTTAAAAAGTGACAGAATGTTGTTGTAGTCTGCTTGACTCCCCCAGTAATTAACTTTTCTGTATTCAGAGACAAATAGTTCTTCTCCATCCACTCTTTTAATTCACTGACACAATTAATTAAAAACACGATTGGAGAAACATTTCGTCATAAAGTATAGACATCTTTTGCGTATGAGTGAAAATAAGTGTTACTTTTTTCTTGTGATTCGTGATGTTCCTAATGGATACCTGTAAGTTAAAAACAGTAAAGGTCAGAGTACTGTGCCCTGCAGGACACCATATTTAACTTACGAGTTTAATGATGTAATGCTGTCAGCACATTTCTGTACATTCTGAAATCAATTTGTTAAGTAAGAACTAAACTGGGAAAGGATAGTTAATGAGAATCTAATGGAATTTCCAACCTATGTAGTAGAATAGAGTGGTCAATGATGTTAAACGCTGTACTTAAATCGAACTAACAATCAACTATCACCAAGTTGAGCAACTAAAACACCAAGGTTGAATTCTAGAATGCTATAAAGAAAAAAATTATACCCCTTTAATTTGCAATGTAACAGAACGAAATGTATTCAGAATTTAAATCATAAACAAATACAGGTGCAGGAATATATATAAACAAAAGAAAAAGGGTTAGAATAAAGTGTTAAAAAGTATTACTTTTACACTTCCACCAAGCAAGGGAATGGTCTCCGTTTTCTTTATGAAATATTATTGATCTCATCCATCCAATGGAACTTTTTTCTTCATCTAATGCTTGTTGTTTTTCTCTTTTTCATAGTCTGAGAACATCCAGGAAGAATAATCCATTAAGCAAATTATCTGGACGTTTCCACAATGAAATTCCACCACCACTTTATAATCCTGAATATCAGTCCCAGAGGTTTACATTACAGATTTATTTCCCAAGATGAAGGATCTCCTGCTCCCCAGTGACTTCTCTTTTTCTCCATTTTTTTTATTCTACCTTCCATACGATGATGAACTTCCTGTTTCCCTTTGCGTCAATATAAAAGTCCTTCCTATCTTCACATTACCTCTGGCAGTATTTTCAAAATAAAAGCTTAGCAAGGAATTGCTTTTTCCGTAACTCCAAATCCCTTCCAAGTATAAAATTATAGCTCACTGTGCCTTTGTCACATAACAATATAATTACTGTGGATTTTTTTTCATCAGACAATGGAGTTTATGTCTGTTGCTGTGACTGTCACTTCCTACTTAATGCCTCTGCCTGTTAATTTTCTAATCAGGATAGGTAGACCACTGTTAGGCTGATCTTTAGCCTTCTGCACAATAACCACATATGCACTATAAAAAATGACCTGCATCTTGTGCCTCCTTTGTACTAAATATGAAACTTGGCACCCACTGTGACTTGTGATACATCCCATAAACATCTGTCAGCCTACTCTTACCACTTCTATACTTTGCTTGTTAGGTTATACAGCAAGATGTGGAGAATACAAGACGATGGAAGTTATGCTTAAGCTTTACAGGGCACTGGTGAAGCCTCACCTGGAGTACTGTGTGCAGTTTAGGTCTCCATTTTACAAAAATGACATAGCAGCACTTGAGAAGAACATCTGGGCTGATTCCAGGACTAAGAGGTAAAAGCTATAAGGAGGGATTGAAGGAGTTGAACCTTTGCAATTTAAGCAAACAGAGATTAAGAGTCGACATGATTAAAGTTTTAAAATTTATGAAAAGAATTAGTGCTTTATGCTAAGTTCAACAAGAACATGAAGACACAGTTTGAAACTTGTTCAGGATAAATTTCACACAAACATTACAAAGGTCATTTCACAAAGGGAGTCCCATGGACACATACGATAAAGTAGTATGGTGAAGAGTAGGACTTGAGGGACCCTCAGAACTCAACTTGATGTGTTTTTGAAGAAATTAGGTTGATAGAATTGTAGCGGGGCTACATAGTGTTGTCAAATGTCAGTTCTGAGTGCGTCTTGTTTCCATTGTCCCGTTTGCTGTTTATGTGTGTGTATCAGGAAATGCCGTCCCCCGATGATGGAAGAAGACCACAGCCTCTAACCTGGAAAACACCTGTTCTTAATTAATCAATTACAGCCGTCACATGGACTATTTAAGTAATCAGGAAGGAGAGAGAGAAGACCATTCGTTTCAACTTACTTGCTGTTTTTCCACATCGCGCCTTTGCACCAGTTTGTTTTTCATTTTGCCGGACTGCTTTCATCCTTCATCTGCTGAGACCCCGGGGTCGATTCGCCATCCACCATATGCCGAGGAATCACGGTGAGGTTGTTCCATTTGCCGGGAAAATCAAACGACTCATTTACCACTAGTTCAGTCATCTGTATTCAGGACAGTTTTTACAACCGGACTCAAGTTCACAATCATTTTAGTATATCATTCATTTTTGTTATTCGTGTTTTGTGTTATATGTTACAGGGGCAAGGGAGGGTTTTGTTGTATTTATATATGGTGGTGTCTCATTGGTGATGTGGTGGAGGGATATTTATGTTTATATATGTTTCTATTTTTGCATTTGTCTTGTGGTTTCATTTAATACATTTAATCAGTTTAATTTTACATACCTGCTTTTGCGTGCTTATATTTACACCGTCGATTGTGGGGGAAAAGTGTAATTTGTTAGAGGTACGGCTTGATAGTTTAGATTCACCTCAGTAAATTATCCAGGCCACAGGTCTTGGAGGTGTAGTTGCCGGCTGGGTACGGGGTCAGCCATTACAGGATGGCAAGCTTTATTTGGCTGAATTACCTGTTCTTGTCAATTTGTTCTAATAACCAGATGGGGTAACGTTGTGCAATAAGAGGTTTGTTGTGATTTCTTACCTGACTTTTCTCAATAAATCACCTTATCTTCTTAACTGAAAACAAAATCCAAATCCATCTCATTTAACATTGAAGGCAAAGGCTGTCCTCAGGAAAGGGGAGAAGGCTGAGCAACTTCACACGTCCTGATGCTGACGCTCTCACAAAGGCCTCTTTGAAGTCTTGTAATGACCTTTAACTGCACACTAGGGGAACACAACATGCACTGGGCACCACAAATGGTGGACAAGTCAGGTCATCCAAAGAAATTCAAAGCCTGGATGTCCCAACATGTTTCTCATCATCCCTTCTCATGTACAAGGTCTCTCTATTGACAGTTGAGGGCTTCAAGAGGAGGATGAATCAATACACAAGCCTTAAGCTAGGCCTTCTTCACAGCCTGAGCAGCATTGCTCTGCATGGACAGAAGAACAAGCTGAAGCTGTCAGTTGCAGGTTTACACATCCATAGGGTCACTGTTGTCTTGTTGTACAGAGCTGAGTGAACTTCTTACCAGCTTCTGCAACATACGACATACTGCAACTCTTTGATGCCAAGATTAAAGAGTATAAAATGAAAACACTTTGTCTTTTTTACCTGCAATGACTACATTGCCTTGAAACATCTGCCATCCTTACTGAGAAGTTTCAGATGTGTCCAGAAAAAGCAGATCAAACATGAGTCTGAATGAGGAGCTTAAGGTCACCCATGTAAGGGAGGTGCAGGCTGTCCACTGACCTGATTCAAAGCTCTCTGTGGACGACTTAGAGGTGGTGACTGGGAGGGAGTGGAGGACTGAGGAGGCCATGGAGCAGAATTAAATAATGGTGAGACCAGCGACGTCAGGCTCAAACTGCTCCTTTGATAAGGTCCAAGGTAGAGAATGGTGCCATCTGTTCCAAGAGGATTTAACGGGACTCCAAGGGATATTCAGTGACTTGGGATATTTTCATGTCTCCATCCTCTAAGATTGACGTGTTGTCAATCACATTTACACGGAGTTACTTGGAGTGTTCTTTCATCTTCAGTTTGTAGGTTAGGCAACCACACTGACTCACCACAAGTCGGACCTTGCAGATGAAGTTAATTTCTACGACAATCAATTAAAACTACAGACAGGTGATCACCATTGAACCAATTAATTTGCAACACCAGTGAGAATTTAGGTGTGTCATATTAAAGGGGGTGAAAACTTTAGATCACCTTGCAGGTCTGTTTTTACTTTGACGTCAAGCAGTCTGATCAGTGCCACCTTAACCCTTAACTACTCACCCTGTTGTAGTTTGTACACCAATCTCAGTTATTTTTGTCCAAAGTCCTTTTACTTGAACCTACTGGCCGCATCCGCCATCTGTCCTCAGCTTGATTCACGACAAGTTCAGTGTCGCAGTGGTTTCCCTCCAGTGTGCACAGTCACAAGTTCCATGTGGTGCATTTGGTACACCGCTCGGGTACTTACATATCTGTGACAACGATGAGATGTTCTTCTTGCAATGACTTTATCTGCAAAGTACATTCAACAACTGAAGTGAAACGTGATACAAGTGCCAATCCTGCAGTGGGTGAAAGTGCGACCGGTGACAAATGAGCACTGGAGAAGTGAATCAGGTTTATTTTCAGATAGTCCTTGACTGCGTTATACTATTCAGTAATATGATATTAAATTACATTAAAAACATGTACAGTTTCAAATTATTGCACTATTTTGTATTACGATCTAACAGCGTGCATATAAATAGCCTATTACTGGTTAATATTACTGGTGCGTAAAGTACACAGCGTGAGTACTTATGAGATGAGAAATGGTGCGAGAAGTTAAGGGTTAAATGAACTGTGATTCAATGTTTTAAAACAATAAAACGTGAAAACCTCCGCAGAGCGAACACTTTTCATAGGCACTGCAGGTTGTCTGGATGAGGGTCTATGATGTTGAAAGGCCCAAAACACACATTGATGATGCGTCTAAGTCTATTATTAGGTGTATTTTCATTCCTATTTTATCTAATGTTGGACAAACTCCAGGACGTGTCCAAAGGCCCTCCAGAGTTTGTCAAAAATGTCCTCACGTAAGTGTGCTGGGTCTCCGTTAGCCCTCTGGATGCTTCAGTATCTTGGCATGACAGCTACATAATGGCTTATCCAATTTCACCTCACTCCACGAGGGCTGGGGATGAATTTGTTATGAAATATTGTATTACTTATTGTATGTTCAATTGTTCTGCACCAAACCTATTGTAATGTCCTCCAATAAAAAAATAATAATGGGGAAGAAAGAAATCTTTGCTGAGCAAAGAAAGACTTGTCAAACTCAAATAATAAGGAGCCCTTTCATTACTTTGATCCTGCCTCAAGTTGAGAGTATTAGTAATAAAAGTGAATATTTCATTTTTCAAGTCTTCACGGATTATTGAGTCAAAGAAAAAAATCAAAACATTTTACTATAACCTTGAAGTCTTTAACATTCAAAAAGCAGATGAAAAACCACTCAGTAACTACAATAAATGGCTAAGCAATTTAAATTCAAAAACTTTTCATCAGGAAAGAAGACCCAGTTCCAATCCGAGTGGGCCTTTTGTGAACAACAGTGTGCTCACGTTCTTATTTATCATCAGGCTTCTCATTCGGCTGAAAGTCCCACCTGCTTTTAAGAAGTTCTGCAGATCCTGATGAAGCAACCAGGCTCAAGGGCTCCTGTGCGGTTTTATATGAAAGTCGAATGGCCTCCACTCCACTCCACTTCCACTAAACTTCGGTCTGCCTGCTTCAGTGCTGGACCTCGGGTTCATAAGCGCCAAGTACATCCCATAATTCACTTCTTAATGCTGCTCCAGGTGCATCCTGTGAGTTTATCACCTGGGAAAGACACAAGAATTACTGCTGACATCCACTCACACGGGGCTGCTGCTGTAGCTGAGAGTCAAGGACTCCACACAACGTACTGCCTGCCTTCGTCACATGGGGAGCATCAGGTGACACCAACATGGGTTTGTCACAAGAGCAGATGACATTACTATTAGCATCGGCTAAAGAAGGTGAGCGGTTTTTTAACTGTGTATTGGGGGAATTTTTCACATTTTCTCTTCAAGATATTTAAGAGTATTAGTAGTGCCGCTGGGCTACGACTGCTTCTCCTCACTTGACGTCTGCCTGAGGCTCGGACATTTTCTACAGATTTACATTTTACATTCACTGACTCTGCTAATATGTGACATGTCCATCTGTGCCCGTCTCAGAGCACAAAAACAGTCCTAACTGGATCAAAATTTCAGAGAGAGGCAATTTTGGTCCTACTTTTTTTAGAGGAGGCGGTTGGGAGCATGCGCTGATTACAGCATGTTGCTGCACCCACCAGATGACAATCCACCCAGATTGGGACCCGAGTGGGGTGACACATCAGCACCACACTGCTGGAGTGCCAATCCTGCCACCAAGTTTTCCCTACAAGTTGTAGGACCTGCTTGCAGATTAACGTCAATCCCAGGATGAAGCAATTGCAGGTTAAGGGCCCACGGAGTAGAGTCGCTTCTGGCGTTTACGGGATTCAAACCGGCAACCTTTCTGATTGCTGGTGCAGATCTCTGGCCTCTGAGCCACCACTCTGCCCCGCTGTCTTTTTAGGAGTGAGTAACAGTATTTTATCAAGTTTGCTAATTTAGGAAACAACTCCTAACTAACTTCACCAGGATTTAGGAGAGCTTGTGAGCTGTTCTTACTCGTAAGTAGGGACTCAGAGAGAAATCAGCACACAGTTTTGAAAACTCTGGACAACAATGAAATCATAAAAAGATATCAAATTCACAGAGATGGGATAATATCTGTAACAAATCTTGTACGTCACGTGATCACTCCATCTACGCAGAGAAGCCATGCGCTGTAAAAGTGTTAGTAACGTTACGTTTGTTGCCCATAAGGAAAGTGCAGCCTGCATCAGCGATGATTTGGGAATGTATTCGAATTTTGCACCAAACCTTGAACGCCCTTCCGATGCATGAGGTAATACAGTACACAGATTCATTCATTTCCCCATCACTCCATGTACAGTCATAGTGAAGCAAGCTGCATTCATGCAAATCACAGGTTTTCTTGGAGCTGTTGGTGTGATTGACTGCACACACGTAAAGGTCGCTGGCCCGAGTGTGGATTAGCGAGCAGATGTGAATTGCAAGCGATATCACAAAATCAGCACACAGATGGTCATGGAAGCACACTGTACTGTAGTAGCCAGCATGTCACCCTGAAGAGACTGTAAGTGAGGCCGGATGGATGATTGGCAGCAAAATGTCACACAGATTTACACTGAGCTTTGTATTCCACAAACCCCTGGCACAATCGTATTGCCCTTTTTTCAGCCCAGGAAGGTTCAAGAAGGCAGGTGGAGAATCCCAGGGTATTGGCTAAACAGAGCCTCACCAAAATTAAGAGGGGATCACAGAGTAGAAGCACATAGCGTGTGACTGGAAGACAATCGGGAAAACTAGAGGAGTGAGGGTCCAGCGGCTGTGGGGCATCTGTTGGTGAAGAAAGATTCGCTGATCTTGACTTTACTGACGATGCTGTGATCTTCATGGAGTCAATGGAGTCTCTGATTGGGGCGCTCGAGAAACTGTGTGAGGAGTCTGAGTGTCTGGGCTTGCGAGTGTCCTGAAGATCCAGGCCTTTAATGACCTCTTGGGCACGGCCATCAGCAGTGTGTCTGTCTGTGGAGAGAGTATCGACCGCATTGAGAGGTTTACTTACCTTAGCAGTGACATTCATGTCTCTGATGACTCTTCCTATGAAGTCAGTAGACGGATTGGGAGAGCATGGGGGGGGTCATGAGGTCGCTGTGTGTGGCTCTCCCGCCATTTCTGCAAAAGGGTGAAGGTCCGAGTCTTTATAGAGTCCTGGTGCTCCCTGCCTTTGCTATATTGTTGCGAGACATGGACGCTATCCAGTGACCTGAGACGAAGACTGGACTCCTTCAGTACTGTGTCTCTTCAGAGAATCCTTGTGTACCGCTGGTTTGACTTTGTGTCGAGTGAGCGGTTGCTCACAGAGTCACGAATGAGGCACATTACCTGCATTGTGAGGGAGCGTTAGTTACAGCACTATGGCCATGTGGTGTGATTCGGCTCATAGGGTCCTCACTGTTGAGGACCCAAGCGGCTGGACTAGGCCAAGGTAGGCCTGTGCGATATATCGAGTGGCACAATATGAACAATATTTTTGAATGCATCGTTTGAAAACAAACCTATCGCAATATATTATGTAATATGTTTTATTAAACACTACAATTGTGTAGTGCGTTATTTCTGCTAATTGGAGCACATCCTAAATGCAGTCATTGCGATTAAACCCCATCTCCTGCTTATCTTAAACAGTAACAACAATGGCTGAGATGGAGGCAGAAACGAGTACGGTTATCAGCGATGATTTAGTGCTAAAAAAAGGTACAAATGTGACCTCTGTTGTTTGGAAATGGTTTGGCTTTAGACAAAATGATACAGAACAAAAGACTGTTATATGTAAACTTTGTAAAAGAGAAGTAGGAACGAAGAGCGGCAACACCTCGAACCTCTTCAATCATTTGAAAACAAAACACGTTACGAAGTACGAAGAATGTATTAGACTTCACGAGAACTCTGCACAAAACGCAACGAAACACATCCCTGCCGCAAAACAAATCATGCTGGTGGCAACGTTCTCTCGTTGCATACGGTATGAAAAAACAAGCCCCAAATGGAAGGAAATAACAGCTGCAGTAACATACCACATTGCAAAAGATATGGTCCCTGTTGCCACTGTCGAAAAACACGGATTTCAGAAACTACTGAGAACGATTGATCCCAAATATGTAATTCCCAGTCGGAAATACTTTGCCGAAGAAGCGCTGCCCAAATTATACAACGAGGTAAAGGAGAAAATTCTGAATCAGCTTCAGAACGTTCGCCACTTCTCCACCACACCTGATCTGTGGACTAATCGTACCATGCAACCATACATGAGCCTAACGGTTCATTTTATTGAAAACTGGGAGATAAGAAACCTTTGTCTTCAGACAGGATTTGCACCAGATGACCATACCGGAGAAACGATTGCACTGTGACTCAAAGATGCTCTTAAGTCGTGGAAATTAGACAACGCGCGACAAGTGTGCATTACCACGGATAACGATGCAAATGTAATTAAAGCAGTTGATCTGAACAAATGAAAGAGACTGCAGTAATTTGGTCACCGGCTGAATCTGGCGATTGGTATGGCGTGTGTGTGTATGCTAGTAATGTGTCGATCACAAACGAAACGGTTCTTTGAGCGGGCTCTTTTTAGTGAACGGTGGGAGCCGATTCCCGTTTTTTGGAACCGATGTCTGTGTAGTGTTTGTAGCGAAACACTAAGTGCAAACATCTAATCATGGGTCAGAACACTGCTGAATTTGGCTGAATTATAAAAGGCTGGAGTGGGAAAATGAAGAGGCGTTTAGGAGCCGAAAGAGACGATTATTAGTGAGCTGGGCAAAATGATCCGGCTCACTAAAAAGAGCCGAAATGCCCATCACTAGTGCGTGCGTGTATGAGAAATGTTTGAAAATAAATAATAACATGTAATAAATATAAGAAATTTGTAATAATAAACGTAAAGTGTGTGTGTGTGTGCACGTATGAGAAATATGTTAAATTAAGTAATAAATATGCTAAGAAATAGTAAATAAACGTAAATAATAGTGTGTATGAGAAATATTATTAATTAATAAAAACATAAATAATTAATAAGACTGTAATTTGTGTTTGGTTTTAGAGAGAAGCATGAGAGATCCCCGCATTGAACGGGCAATTGATGTATGCAAAAGAATTGTTGCATGTTTTTCCTTCAGCTGGAAAAAAAGAAGGGATTTGACCGCAACACAGAAAGAACTCAATCTGCCTTCCCATCAGCTCATAACAGAATCCCCTACAAGATGGGGGTCAAGGGCAGCAATGATAGAGAGAGTGTTGGAACAAGAGAGGGCCATCACCCAAGTTCTCTCATCTGACAAGAAAACCAGACATCTGGCACTTACATGGCAGGACATTGATGTACCAACTGATAAAGCTATTCAACCCCTCCTGGAATTTACAGATGCACTCTCAGCTCAGTCCTATGTTACAGTCTCCTATGTTAAGCCAGTGCTACACCTTTTTCAAACCAGCATCTTGGCTCACCAGCCAGAAGACACAGAGCTCACTATGTCAATTAAGACAAAAATTCTTCATTATCTGAGAGAGAAATCTGATGACCCTGCCACCCAGCAACTACTAGACACTGCTTCTTTTTTGGATCCACGTTTCAAAAGATCACACATTCCTGAGGAAAAGTATGAAGAGGTCAAACACAGAGTTGTGTCTGAAGTGGAGACCCTTCAACATGATGAGACCAGTGCCCAGCCTGACTTAGCTGGTGAACTTTCAGAAGCAGCTGAAGCATCACCACCACCAGCCAAAAAGGAGAAGCGAAGCCTTGGTAGCTTCCTTAAGAGGCTAACATCTTTATCGACATTGTCTGACAGAGATAAAATTGAAGCTGAACTTTCAACCTACCTACAAGCAGCTGAAATTGACACTGAGACAAACCCACTTGCATGGTGGAAAGAGCATGAACCAATCTTTCCAACTCTCAGTCGCCTTGCAAAAAAAATATCTCTGCATACAGGCCACTAGTTCGCCCTCAGAAAGGGCATTTAGCACAGGTGGCAACATAGTGAACTGCCACAGGGCATCTTTAAAGCCAGAGGCAGTTGACAGACTTGTCTTTCTTGCACAAAATTTGTGAAATTGTGTTACCTGAATGCATGTTCTTGCCACGCTTTATTTGTTTACAAAACACAGCTTAAAAAGAGCATATTGAGACATTATTATTTTAAGTTTTTTTTTCGGACAACTGGCTTTCTTGCGTAAATGTTTAGATGGGTTTCTTGCATTAATGAGTATATTTTGGTTTATGCCTATGATGTAAAGTTGTAAGTTTGCAATTACATGTAAATAACTAAAGAGCAATATAAATGTGTGGCTTCTATTTTAAGTAATAATAGATAGGAAAAAAATATCGTTGCATATCGTATATTGACTTTTGGTCCAAAAATATCACAATTTGAATTTTGAGCCATATCGCCCAGCCCTAGGCCAAGGGGGTGCCCATGTAACACCTGGGTGTGGCAGATACATGGTCATTTCTGGAGGGTGGGACTGGACCGCGTGTCTGCCTGGGGGGGGTTGCCAACCAGGATCCCGAGCTGTTTTGTCGTGTGGTGGGTGCGACAATGTGTTGTACTGTACCAGTGCATGCTCCTCAACCTGACCTGATAAATATTAGCCTAATAAAACTAAACAGTTTTGGGAAATGGTTTCCTTCTCTTATTTTACGATAAGAAATTGGATTTTTTAAAGGCAGACAATTACCACCAAATCTTTGACTTACGTTTAGCAGACTGTACTGTTAACTCCACAACACATGGCCTTGGGTTTCTCGTGTCTCTTCCAGCTCCTTCACTAAAGCTCTCTGTCTGGGCCAGGGCTCGTTGTCCAAAATGAGCCCAATGGGACCTTTCTTTCTGTCTGCACAGGAGCTTCATAAAGGGAGCATTTGCATATTTTTCACACTATGAATACAAACCATTTTCTCTGCAATATTCTTATAGTCCACTGGGATGAATATCTGTGATCAGCTTCTCTGAATATTAGTAAAGCAATTCACCAGAAACATATCATAAAGTCAGGAAATGGAGCAGGATAAAAGGAGCCAATGAAGCACTGAAAGGAGTTGGATTAAAGAAAGTCAGCCAAAAGCAAGTGAATACGTCTCCTTTCTAAAGAAAGTGTGGCGGCCCCTAAGGATTACAACAAACAGAAGTAAAGTTATGAAGCCGACAAAGTAGAGGACCTGAGTTTTCACATCTCCCTCTGTACCCTTTCTTAAAGGTTTCAAGCAGCTTCTGAACACCTCGGCCCTGCCTGCTGCTCTAAAATGACGTTGCATGCCACAAATAAAACCCACACGCGTTTAGGTCACTGGTCTTGTCGTGTTTGCTGTGAAGGTCTGCTCAGTTCATCCTTTTACAACAGTGCATGATGAAAGATGCCAGAGACCTTCTGAAGTGCTTGGCGTGTGACTTTTGGCTGTTAACATTTTTAAAGATGTTCTACAGTCAGGAAAGGGCTGATCACTACCATATGGTACAGTACATCTTGCTTTTGTAATTTTATACATATGCTTTTCAAAATTGGCAAAATTCTTTGAAAAAGTCTCTGCCAACAGTTTACCACTAATCTCCATACAGCTTTGTTGTCCGTTTTCTTATGACACACAAAGCGGAGATTTAAAACAATGATTGAAATTCATGCAGCAACTGAAAAAAACAGTGAGGAATGAAATGGGCAACTTTCAATTCACATACACAGTTTTGCAAAACTGACTCCAAAATTCAATTTGTTGCCAATTTTGCAATTGTGAAAACACAAACCTCACTTAAAAAATTTTCTGAGGGTTTCTAAAGTTTTGTTAGGGTGGAAAATAAAGAATATTGCTCCCGAAAGCCTTGTTCACATTTGCTCTTTTTTCATCAGCTGTCTAACGTGTGTACTCTGTAGCAGGCGTCCCTAACTCCGGTCCTGGAGGACCACAGTGGCTGCAGGTTTTCATTCTAACCCTTTTCTTAATGAGTGTCCTGTTTTTGCTGCTAATTAACTTCTTTTGAACTCATTTGAATTGATTTGCTCTTGAAGACTCAGACCGCTTAATTGTTTCTTTTTCCTAAATTAGCAGCCAAACAATAATAAACAAAATGAGCCAAAACAACTGGGGCCTCATGTATAAACGGTGCGTATGCACAGAAATCTTGCGTACGAACATTTCCACGCTCAAATCGCGATGTATAAAACCTAAACTTGGCGTAAAGCCACGCACATTTCCACGGTACCTCATTCCTTGGCGTACACAATTTCTGCGCTCGGTTTTGCAGACTGGCGGCACCCAACGTGAAAGCAGTGCTACTGTTCCTGTGTGGTCACCCTTTCTTTCTTAGATCCACATTCCTGACGCGGCTTTATAAATACACTGAAACGAACTGCATATTGTTTATTAGTGTAATGCATCTGATTGTAATTAACCCGTAGCAATATAATGGTCCAGGGAATAGCCATAGTATTCCAAATACCATAACTGCTTTAGCGTTGTAACGCTCACTGCATCTTCTTCTTCTTTCAGCTGCTCCCGTTAAGGGTTGCCACAGCAGATCATCTTTTTCCATATTACTCTCACTGCACCACTCGGAGAATTTATATCACTGTATCTGAGTGGGGAATCACAGCAGCAGCTGATCGGAAAGAGAATTATCGGTATACAGCATGAAGCAGACGCTGACTCAGCCACGGCAAAACGCGTCAAAGCCATTCCTGTATGGACTTCGCAGTTTAGAAAAAGTTTCATCCCAAGAACTATAAACGCACTCAATCAGTCCATCAAGTGCTCCTTGTAGAACTGTTTGTACTTAAAAGTACAATTACCTCACTGTAAACTTGCACTAGTTATAATATTACACAACCTGCGCCACTTTATAAAGTGCGTATTTACATATGATGACGATATCATTTTTAAGATGAAATGCAGCAAAATATGTTGATTATATTATACAGATAAAACTTTAACTTCATTTAAATAATCTGTATTGTTAATAATTAAACATGTGAGGACACGGTGCCGCAGCGCTAGCTAGTTCAGTAATTGTTCCTGCATTGCGCTGTATTCTTGCTGGTGCTGACGCGACACTGGAAGGATAGATGGATTGAATAATTAAACATGTACTACGAAGATATTTCAATGTTCCTTAAAAGTTTTGAAGAATCGAAGTTCTAAGCTTACAGATGGCTTCACGTCTATTACAGACCTGATTGTTTGGCGATTGGGTATTTGGAGAAAGAAAAGTAAGGACAGGAATTGGAGGTTAGTACGATTGAAAGAGACAGTACTGCTGTGATAAATTATTTCATTGAAGGTCGCACATGGTGCAGCAAGCCTCTTGCGTGAGAGATGAACAATCACTGCGCCACCGTGTTCCCATGTTTAATAACATGCTTTCATTCCTATCATCATGAAAAAGATATCATGTATACATCTCAGTATTTTAATTATTCAGAGAGCTGTAATATCACAAATATAATGGATTCTGTGTCCTGTCGGAGAAAAAGAAAGCCCGTTTAAGAAGCAGGTAGTGATTCACACATAGAGCACATAGAAGATCAAATACAGAACAAGCATTTAATGTGCTACTTTAGTTACAATGGGATTTGAGAAACTAGTAAATTAAACGATTTTAAGATGAAGTTTATGATGTTCTACTTTAATGGCAAAATAAACTATGTGAATAAAGTGGAAATTTCGAGATTAAAGTTGACATTTCATGCTTTTTTCCCACTGTGTTCCTATGTTTTTTGTCTGTACCCTAATAAGCTTTCATATGACACTCAGACGGTGGGCTACGACTTGCCTTTTCACGGCGACTTTGATATGTGATTTCTTTTTTATTTCGGGCACTGTGCGACTTTGTGAATTTGAGCTTTCGAGTTTCTCTGACACTCTGTCACTCGATCAGCTTCATTTTGTTGATTATGCCACTGTTTAAACCAACAAATAGTTTGTTTTTCCATTGCCTCCATTTGGTATTCGCTGAAATTCTTATATTTTCCCCCATGCTTTTCCCATTGTCTTTTCACAGAAGGGCTATTTATATCAATTTGCATATTCAAAGAGGCGTAATTCTGGGAGGAGTTGGGGCGGGACAAAAGGCGCGTGCACGTGCGTTACTTTTCATGCTGATCGGAATTTATGTAGCGGAAGAACGTGGAAGTTTGCGTACGTACAGATTCCTGCATCTGGATTTTTCTGTGCGTGCGCACATTCTTGCTTTTGTGCCTACGCCATGTTATAGTGTGAGTTCTACGCACGGCGTTATACATGAGGCCCCTGGTGTCCATCATACAATATCTGAAAGTAAAGGAAGATGAAGCTCTCAGGAATGTCAATCTGCTCCGGTCACCAAAACATTTTATCAGAGCTCTTAGAAAAGAGAAAATCAACAATTTCAGAAATGTCTGCTAATGCACACTGAGAGCAGAAACAACCCACAGAATTAAAGAACGAGTTTAATTA
Source organism: Erpetoichthys calabaricus (assembly GCF_900747795.2). Classification (NCBI taxonomy): domain Eukaryota; kingdom Metazoa; phylum Chordata; class Cladistia; order Polypteriformes; family Polypteridae; genus Erpetoichthys; species Erpetoichthys calabaricus. The sequence goes on along the minus strand of NC_041400.2, from coordinate 38,922,767 downwards.
ACGACAAGAATCGGCGCCTCATTAAGCAGCTGGTTGGAGTGAAATTGGTTGGAGTTTGAGGCCTTAACTTAGTTGGTTTTCTGATGGCTCCCACACTTCACATTTGATTTCTGTTTAGGTGCCATTTAAGGAAAGAAGTGAAACAATGCAGAGGAACGATGAAGAAATTCATGGGAACATATCTTAAAAAAGCAATTCAATTAAAATTAATTCACAAGAAGTTCATTAGCAGCACAAACAGGTCACTCATTAAAAAAAGGGTTAGAATGAAAACCTGCAGCCATGGTGGTCCTCCAGGACTGGACTTGGCGACCCCTGCTCTGTAGCACAACTGTCACATTAACTTTGTTTTTGCCCCTCGTTCACATCACCACAAGGAAGCGTTTTAAAAATAGTCCATGATGCAAATTTTCCCGACAGACGCTCCATAACACACCACTGTGCACATTACTCAGGCTTCTCAGAAGGAAATCTCGTTACATGGGCAACTGACGTCCCCCCAGTGTTACCTCGCAGCCGCCCTTTCCTGTTTCACGATTCTTGCAGCAGAGGTTCAGGATATGCATGTTCTATGCACCATGGAGCTTCGAGTGACTTTTCTGTCTCTGATGCATCTTTAGGATTGTGATTGGCAAACAAACCCTCTATGGGTGACAGGACAGGAGTGGTTTTCTCAATAAGGTTCTTCATTTCAATACTAAATGGTAGACAGACTGATGAGAATGAATGGACGTGAATGCTTTTTTGTTTTGTGTCAATGGTACAAACTTCGTTGGAAGCTAAACACCATTTGTTTTGAGAATTTCTTTGAAAAGTGAAACCTTAAGTTTTGCTGCAACCTCACACTAGCACAAACCATTGCAGTCATTACTTGAAAAAATGTTTCTAAAGACCTAAATTATGTTAGGTCTGCATCTAATTCTACAACTACCTTCATCACCAAAATGATATTTTATATAGCAAAGAACTAAGACGGCTCCCAGGGGACTACAGTAGTTACACAGGTCTCTGCAACAAAACATTTAAGGTAAGTTCCTAAATCCAGGAGACTGCAAAAACTAGCTACAATATTGCTTATGCTGCAGAAGACATTCTATCAGTGTACGTGCCATAATAAAACTGACATGTTTAAAAACACATCTGCTTATCTTATAATACTGTAATTTCCCTTGTTTAAGATATTTCAAATACATGGCAGTGCAGTCACTTTTGGGACTGAGTAAGTATGAGACTGACAGTGAGCGTGGGTGCCATTTTTTGTTTATCTTCATACTTTTAACTTCAACTAATTGTTAGTGATTTGGCTTATTTGAATGTTTACCCATCAGCTGCTTTTCCAAATTTCATTTCAGCCTTCTAGACCAGAAATTTTGGGCACTCACAGTTTACTGAACGAACATAAACCATACTGATCTGCTCCCTCAAAGTAGCTAGGAACAGTATGACAAGAACGAGACATTCAGCCCAACAAAGCACACCAATTCTATCATTATTTTCTACAAAACAACATGGAGTTTTGAAGATTCCTAAAGTCCTACCCTCTATCAGATTACCTGCCACGTGTACGTCGCTCAGCTGCAAAACGCAGCCTCAACAAGTTTCCATCTATCCTCCTGCCTTCCAAGTTCTTTCAGTAGGAGACACTTTTGTTGGCCTGTTTGATGTCTCTCTGTGGTTCTAACATACACAGTATTAAACTCCTTAGCGTTAGGTTTACTCCCGGAAAAAACAATTCAAAAAAGATACATTTTTTAAATAAGATAAAATCTTATTACGAATAACAGAAAAATGTAAATACTAAAACATCAACATAAATGCTATCTTATCCGTCAGTTTCTTAATTATCACAAAGCAGTACGAAATACATACAAAGTCAAAGCGAACTTTGTCATCTCAACCATTTACAAGTATACAGATAGACGAAATCGCGAAGCTCATTGGTATTTGCAATCTAGATACATAGTCAATAGATGTGTAATATAATAAATAAATAAATGCAGTAATCCCTCCTCGATCGCGGGGGTTGCATTCCAGAACCCCCCGCGAAAGGTGAAAATCGGCGAAGTAGAAACCATTTGTTTATATGGTTATTTTTATATTGTCACGCTTGGGTCACAGATTTGCACAGAAACACAGGAGGTTGTAGAGAGAGAGGAACGTTATTCAAACACTGCAAACAAACATTTGTCTCTTTTTCAAAAGTTTAAACTGTGCTCCATGACAAGACAGAGATGACAGTTCCGTCTCACAATTAAAAGAATGCAAACATATCTTCCTCTTCAAAGGAGTGCGCGGCAGAGAGAGAGAGAAAAAAGCAAACAAAAATCAATGGGGCTGTTTGGCTTTTAAGTATGCGAAGCACCGCCGGACAACGCAGCTGCAAGGATGTACAATGTAAAGGTAGTCTTTCAGCATTTTTTAGAGGAGTGTCCATATCCTCTAGGTCAGTGTGCGAACAGCCCCTCTGCTCACACCCCCTCTGTCAGGAGCAGAGAATGTCAGAGAGAGACAGAGAAAAACAAACAATCAAAAATCAATACGTGCTGTTTTAAGTATGCGAAGCACCGTGCGGGAAGCATGTCGCTTGACAAAGCAGCCACATGTAAGCCCAGCAAGGAAGAGAGCAATGTGAAGGTAATCTTTCAGCGATTTTCTGAGGAGGCGGCCGTATCCTCTAGGGGTGCGAACAGCCCCCGTGCTCACAATATATTTGAGAAGTTTTATTTAATACGTAATGCGCGCTCTGGTTGGGTAGCTTCTCAGCCATCTGCCAATAGCGTCCCTTGTATGAAATCAACTGGGCAAACCAACTGAGGAAGCATGTACCAGAAATTAAAAGACCCATTGTCCACAGAAATCCACGAACCAGCAAAAAAATGTGCGATATATATTTAAATATGCTTACATATAAAATCTGCGATAGAGTGAAGCCACGAAAGTCGAAGCGCGAAATAGCGAGGGATTACTGTAAAAGACAGATAATACAGAAATTATCAGTGTATGATAATAGTTGTTTTAAGACGTGGTAAACAATGACAGGTCAGAATGTTTCACAGCAGAAGGATATCAAAAGTGTCAAAATACTTAAAGGTCAGTATGAGATTTTCAGTTCTTCTCTACATGCCCACTCGTCTTTGCAGGACAGTGGCTTGCATGTATAAAAGTTCTGTTGTTAGAGATGGTTGAAGCCGTGTGGAAGCCTGGTGTTAAGGACTCTAACAGCTTGGGGGTAAAAACTCTCCTGCAGCCTGGCAGATCTGGCTTTGATGTTGCGTTTTCTTCTCTTGGATGGCAGAAGTGTGAAAAGTCCATGTGAGGGGTGTAAGGGGTCCTGCACAATGCTCCAGGCCTTGTGAACACTGCGTTTGTAAAATATGTCCTGCAGTGAAGGGAGAGGCACCCCAATAATGTTCTGTGCTGTCTTCACTATCCTTTGCAGGTGCTTGCGGTCGGATATGTTGCAGTTGCCATACCAGTCAGTGATGCAACTGGTCAGAACACTCTCAATGGTGCCTCTGTAGAACATGGTGAGGATGGAAGGGGGAAGTCTTGCTCGTTTCAGCCACCTCAGGAAGTGTAGTCTCTGCTGGGCTTTCTTGATTAGTGACGGTGTTATGCATCCACGTAAGTCCCTCAGTTATGTGCACACCGAGGAACTTGGTACTCCTAACAGTCTCCACATCTAAACCGTTGATGCTGAGTGGAATGTGGGCAGGATGTTATTTTCTGAAGTCCACGATTATCGCTTTGGTCTTGTCGACATTGAGAGATAGATTGTTGTCTTCACACCATGCAGACAGCCGTTCCACCTCATCTTTGTATGCTGTTTCATCATCCCTGCTTATCGTCAATCTCACTTATGTACAATACATATACTTTGAACAACGGGTTGGGTAATGGGGGCCCATGCTGGTGAAATACATGCAATATTTGGGAGAACTGGGGTGTTTCTTTTGGCCTAACCCTCTATGGAACTGCTACACTTCAGTCTGCAAAGTAGAAACAGTTAACTGCCGGCACAGAGCGCAAGCCCACTTGAAGCCCTTGGAACAAGCCAGGACAGACACCATTCTTTGGTCAGTTTAAAATGTTTGCACAGCTCAGTAAAGGGGTCCCCAAAGAAAGAACATAGAGCAGGGGTCTTCAACCAACCCCTGTTAGTCAGATAACTGGCACTGCATGGAGTCAACAAGAGAGGTGTATGGTCGAGTGTAGCCACTTAGGTTCACTCTTATGGAGTCATTTGAATGTTCATCTGTCAGTCTTGTTCTGAACTTTGATTTCATGACATTCATGTTGTCAGAAAAGGCGGACTCACAGAGGTATGTAGACCCAAACAAAGCAGACATTTTACAGCTGCTTGGTGAAGATGCTTATAGTTATCTGGCTCTACTAAGGTCCAGAAATGCTGAGACTACTGTTGAGACTTTGACTGCACATTATTTTGAAGGTTTACTAATATACAATATATAAAATCCAATGTCTGGGGCCTTCCTCACTCACTTGCCAGCTTCGGGATGTGCTCCTTAACTCCACTTAGCTAGCGAATGAGAGAACAATTGAATTCAACTTTGTCTGATATTTAAAATAAAGTGTTACTTGGATCTTGATGAGTTTGAGTCCGGATATTCTCTTAAGTGCATGACACACTGAAAAGATTCAGATTGTGGATTGTGATATGATTTTTTGGAAAGATCGCACACCTCTAATTTGACTAATCAAGTTTTCAAATTAATGTAGGATTCATTAACCCTTTGGCAGGAACTGACCTATGGCAGGAATGTTTTACTCATGTGCAATTACAGGTAGCATTTTCAAGAGCATGGAGCTCCATCAAACTATTATAAGCATCTTGGTGAGAAAAACAAAAGAAATATTGCACATAGAGAAGTACTCGGTTATAGTATTTCTGACACAACTGATTAACAGCACTATAACAAAGGCCTATCATCTTGGGAGGTTTCCCTGGCAAAGCCACGAAACTCAGTTAGTACAAAATAAAATTCACTGAATTACAGAAGCAGTGAAAGCTTTCAAAAAGTCAACACTGGTGGCAAACACTGCAGCAGTTTCAGATACACTACATGAAGACCACCATGTCTGTTAGGCTCCCTTACTTACCAAACCTGAAATCAAAGAAATGCCATGGTAGCTCTTATAATATTCTCATATAGCATGCCCAATATAGACTTGGAGAGAGAATACATTTAAGATCAAACAATCAAAACCACAAACTATAAAGTACATTTTTACCTTCCAATGTATTTTAACAATGACTAAAGTTTTACTCGTAGGTACTTTAATAATTACAAATAAGAGTAAAATTTGAAAGTAGCCACTAGACGAAGATGCAGATTTAAATGGATTTCAATTAACAGCTCCTCTTAGGAGATACTGCTCTTTTCACTGTAGTCTATTGCCGTTTAATATGCATTTGTAATACAGTGCAATTAAGGTAACACTCTGTTAACAAGGACATTAATTCTTAAAATAAACAACATAAAAAAGGAATCTTTGCACAACAACAGTGTTTTCCAAACTCGGCCCTGGGATTGCTTTCAAATATTCCCCTTTACAAATGAAAATTCACTGACACCAATGTAAATAACTGATCTAAATCAAAGCTATTAACTATTCATTCATAAACTTGCTTCTTTAAAAATGAAAATTTTGGAAAAAAATGAAAAAACAAAGTCTGCAGGAAAATATGACTAATTGAGCACAGTAATTTCTGCACTAGCATTAAATTTAAATTTAGAAGCAACAAAAATGTCTTTAATTAAACTTGGAGTCCAAATACATGCACTAATTAGTTCCTGAATAATAAATTGGTTAGGGAAAAAAAAAAACCCAGAAGGCACAGCAGCGCTCTAAAGGACCACGTTAAGGAAGCACAGCTCTAAGCAATATTACAGGGCCAGCTGTTGGAAATTTTTGCAACAGTTAATGAGAGAAAAAGGAGTGCACATACAGATGGGCATCATTAAAGGAGAACAGGATTTCATCACACAGGCTTGCACTGCAAATCTCTCAGTGATCAATGCAGCAAAAACTGCAACTGATGTCAGGATCAGTCCAAGACGGTAAGAAGAGTTCACTGATAACACACGTGATAAAAATGGACAACTGCCACTTAAAACACAAACGATAAAAAAACTGTTTAAATTTGCTAGTGTCTACTTTTTGAAAAAAAAAAAAAAAAATTAAGTTTCTATTAATATAGTTAATTACAATACACAATAAAATATCGATGGGAAAAACAAAAAAACAAATTCCACTGGAAGAAACAGCTTTATGACTTTTATTGGAAAATTTGAATTGCAGAAATTAAGAAATGACTACAGTAGAGTTGAAACACATGAACGGATAATTTGAGTTTCTCGACATATCAGAAACATGACTGAATAAAGCTGGATTATTAACAAAGGAATGATATTGAGCAGCAGAATCTGTACAATTTGTTCACTTGATTTTACATGTGCATAGTTCAGAAACATTATATGTCAGAAAAAGTGACTTAACTGTGCAATTCTATTCATTACTTAAAGCAAATAGAGTTATTTGAATTACATCACATTTACAGGAAAGGCAAAAAAGCCTGTTGCATTTATTCACTTAAATTTTTAATACATTTTTTTATTTATATGCAAATATTTACAAGCATAGATACTCCAACGTCCACAACAAAAACTGAACAAATGTCAGTTACGTAGCAGTTGATAGTAATGCCCCAGGAAACAGATGCAGCTTAATAACACCTGCAAACAGATAAATTATTAAGACATATGGAATAAATGATGGAACTGTACAGATAGTAATCTAGTATGATGAAGTCAGTAGTGGTTATAGTCGTACTTTAAACTTGCTGGGCATCTTCATCGTGTTCCTGCAGCACTGTGTGTAGAAGGAGGACTCTCATGGTCAGACACAAAAGATGTAGCAACTCCTGCATCAGGGTGGGATGGGGTCAGCACATGGCGGCACACAGGACACGTTCCTGACTGGAAGGTGATATAACAGAAAAATTCTCAGTATGTGAACAGATGATATCAGATAAATATTATGCAATGCAAATTCTTCATTTGAAAGACGACGAAGAAACTGTAATCCCTTACATTTACGGAGCGTTGTTACAGTGTAAATCTCAGTGTTGTACATATTTTGATGTATTGCATATGTTGGTCAGACATGCAAGAATTTCACCGTACTCTGAATATCTGACAGTACTGTTGTGTATACATGCATTGCATTAATTAGCTAGTTGCATACTGTACTTAAACAACCTGCAAAAACAAAACTGCATTATTTATATTATATGCTTATTATATAATTTATATTGATATGCGGCACGGTGGCGCAGTGGGTAGCACTGCTGCCTCGCAGTTGGGAGATCTGGGGACCTGGGTTCGCTTCCCGGGTCCTCCCTGCGTGGAGTTTGCATGTTCTCCCCGTGTCTGCGTGGGTTTCCTCCGGGCGCTCCGGTTTCCTCCCACAGTCCAAAGACATGCTGGTTAGGTGGATTGGTGATTCTAAATTGGCCCTAGTGTGTGCTTGGTGTGTGGGTGTGTTTGTGTGTGTCCTGCGGTGGGTTGGCACCCTGCCCAGGATTGTTTCCTGCCTTGTGCCCTGTGTTGGCTGGGATTGGCTCCAGCAGACCCCCGTGACCCTGTGTTCGGATTCAGCGGGTTGGGAAAATGGATGGATGGATATTGATATGCATGCGGGCTGTACTAAACCTTAACAGTACTGTGTATAAAAATAAATATATCTGAAAAGAAAAAAAGCAAAGTCAGAGACACTCACAAGAAGAATTTCATTATGAGATTGATGTAGGAAAAATTATTATCACCTCAGAGTAAGTATTTATTAATATTTTTAAATGACAAAGAAACACCTACTCCAGCAGTATGTACACCAAATACTGCATGGCAAACTAGGTGAGAATCTTCCTCTCATTAGTGAGCAGTACACAACCTCCAGCCACCTTCAGTGTATTTCTTTTCAAATGGCTGAGAAACAGCGACAGCCATATGATAAATAAAAGTGGCTAATGGATCCTGAGAGATGAAAGCCACTCTAAACATGTCACCAAGGGCACAATAGTGTATTTTCCCCTCTGCATCTTGTCTTAAGAGGATAAGAAAGAAACAAATGGGTATAAGGGCACTTAGGTCAGCAAAATACAACCCATACATCAAGGGACCTTGCAATGTGACTACCAGCAAAAGAAAGTTATAAAGACTGTCATGAAACTTAAAGCCATGGGAGTTCATATAATGGGTTGTTAAGGATTTGCTATCACTGTATTTGTGAGTGTTGTGCGACTTCACTCCCCCTATGCTGATGTGTTAAACTTTTGTTTAGTAATATTTAAGCCCTTTGGTACATAATGGTGGGATTTCACTTAGAAAAACATTTATACCCATAAATATAAAAAAAATAATAATTACAGTAAACATAAAACTGGTAATGTGGTACTTTTTAAATTAGAAATTACCTATATTTTGGAAAAGGCTAAATCAGTGGGCATGCGTGGGTGGATGCAAAAACAGTCGTACAATACAGAGAACCACTGGAAAATGAAAAGTAAGAAAATGGAATACAGACTACAGTTATATCACCTTAAGGATTTTATTAACTGTGTAGTGCTTTAAGTTCAACTTCACAGTCCATTATGTTGTGAAGTTCTGGCCAAAAGTTGTCTTATACACTCTTATTTAAGTCACAACATGTTAAAGAAGTTAAAAAGTTGGTTAACTTTTCAAGTGAAGACTGAAAAGGACTATGAGGAAAAATAAAAATAAAACAAAATCATATTTGAGGCAAAGAGGACAGTTTGCAGAGCCAAAAACTTTAACAACAATAAAAGACCCAAAGCAAAAAGTAACCATGTATGGAATTCTGGTTCATTGCGTCGCAAATTGCCCCCTTAAATGGGGCAATTCAATCTAACACAAAATCTTTAGTAAACTTGTAAAAGGTGAAAACTAACACACACACACAGACTGAACATGAAAAAAACTTAAATAGTGGTCAGGATATAAATTAAATCAAGTCTCTGAAATTTTGAGGAAGCAATTTTAACTATTGTGCTTCCAGCTCTGAAAACACAACCAATAAAAAGAGCAAGATGAATATATAGAAATAATAAACATTTAGAAAATTGGTAGCTACACAAAATAGACATCAGCTACTGATAATGTATTTTCTAAATAAATGTAAAAACAGACTTAAGCAATGAAAATTTAAGCCCTACTTGGAATCCATGCTATGAGTGCAAAAAAAAAAAAAAAATAAATAAATAAAAACACACCATAACAAAACATACCTTTTCTAACCAAAGGGTTACACAAGACATATGGAATATATGATGGCAGGGTAATTCAGTTGCAATTTCATCTTTAATATATTCACAACAGCAAATCGCACAGCATTGTTCTTGGCCTGAAAAATACATAAAATGTTAAAAGTTAAAAAAACACAACACAACACTGCTCATACAAGCAAAGTAGCACACAATTTTCAACCATGAATATTTAGGAATACATCAATATGTGTGAACATGTATGATAAGATAAAATACTTTTGCTCTTGAACTCACCCATGCATAAAAGTAGTAAAATGTACTTGATCAGGATGATATGCACTTGCAGGCAAAAGTAAGAGCTATCTAAACACTAGACTGCTCTATAAGACACAGGAAGTAGAGACACAGAGAGATTTGAGACTTTCAATTTTTGTCCACGTTAATACAATTTTAATAAACAATATACATTTGAACATATTTTACATTTAAGTATATTTAAGAGCAAAAATGCAACCCTCAGGCTGCCAAATTGGATATACCCCATGTCCTGAGTTACATCTATAAACCCTGGGCAGAATCCTATGACCATTTTAAACAGACCTGATCTGACTGGAAGAATATAAACAAGAATCTCACCCCCACATCGCATGAGGCAAATGGTGTACAACAGCAGACATAAAACTAAATGATCTTGTAGTCAGTAGAGAGGGGGGTCCAAGTCACAGTGTGTAAAGGGGTGAAAAACTGGCTTAAAAACTGAAGCAAAAGGCTATTGCATGACAATCTTTTTCAGAATTAAGCAATGATAAAATTGCTGTCCCTCAGTGATGAGGCTGCTATTCAGAGATACTGACCTATCCTGCATGAACGACGGGAGAAGAATGTTAACCAGAACATCACTACAGAATTCACAACTTTCATCATTTCTGGACATACCCCATCTACCTCTGCAGCCTTGCTGTTAAGTCACAAAGACAGACTCTTCACTGCGCGCAACAAAAAAGAGAGAGTTACTTCCATTTAGATAATATCCCCAGCCAGGACAGCACGATGATATTGAACCTAACTTTTCCTAGTCACCTAGTTGTTTGTCAAAACATGTTGCAGGCTGTCCAAAAATGATCCTCACAGGTGGCGCAGTGGTAGTGCTGCTGCTTTGCAGTAAGGAGACTGTGGAAGATTGTGGGTTCGCTTCCCGGTTCCTCCCTGTGTGGATAGTGCTTTGAGTACTGAGAAAAGCGCTATATAAATGTAATGAATTATTAATTATTATTATTTTCCATGAACTCACCAAACTCACGCACACACAGTTTTACACTTTCTGTCTTTGGAGGCAGCCTTCTCTGCATGCCTCTTATGCCTGTTCTCCTCTTAGTATAACTCACACTTGCACTTCCTTTTTGGATCATGTCACCAAAACTGAACTGAGCAATCAAAACAAAGTCAGAAAGACTAATCAGATTGCTCTGGGGGGCAGGACAGACAGACAGACAGACAAACACACATACCCCTTAAGAGTTTTATTATATAGTAGATATGTGTCATCTGTATGAACATTAAGGAATTTTTCACCTTTCTCTTTTGTGTAGCTAAATTACTCATTTTTTCAAACTATATAGCTCCTGGTTGCAATTTTATTTATTTACAAATTTACTTTATGCATATTAGATTAAAAAAAGGGTGACCCTTATTTTACTTGCAGCTGACAAAAAACGATTAAAAAAATTGTTCCTGATGTACAGCTACTTGATAATGATTTAAAGCTACCTCTTGTCACAATACTGAACAGCATTTGGACATTTTAGGATTATAAAAATGTGAAACATTAAAAAATAAACTGAATAAAATGAGGCAAATGAATGATGCATGAAAAAATGACTGGTTTTAAACATCACAGTTAAATTACAAAGTCAAAATACTAACATTAATAACAGAGATGAAACCCAGAGTACAACAAAATGAAAATATGTAAATTGAAAAATTTATTAGACTTTACCTATAATTTCTTTAATTCTATGTGAACAAAAGTAAAAAAATATAACCTACCATGCCGATCTTCCAGAACAGTCACATGCGGTAAGCAATTGATTATTTCTTCTGTAGCAGGAGGATGGGCTTGCTCAACATCAATAGCTAAGGACTCGAGGTGTGCTAGTGCAGCCTGTTAATCAAACCAAGTAAATATATACAAATGGTTATTAGAAAAGAATGGCATGCACTGAAAAAAACATTCATGTAAGACTAATATAGCTAAATCTGTGAATAGATTGCAACCAGAAATTACCAGAACACAGCGTTATTAATTAGGAACAGTAATTGATCCTATCACATATGCATAAACCTTTATATCACCTGCTTCACCAGTAAAAGCAGTTAAAGAAGAATGTGTACTAACCACTGATGAATTTTCCAAAAAATAAAAAAGCAAGCTTATTTAATGCCCTATAGTCTTCATCAGTTTATTTGTATGCAACATGTGACCTAAGTGATGAGCATTTGCATGTTAAATTGAGTTACTATTCAGAATAGAACCTGGGAACTAACAACAAATACAATAAGTGAAAAAGATCTGCAAAATACTATTAAAAATATAGCTAAACTGAGCTGGACAGAAGCCATGTGCCAGTTAATGGGTAGTGCATTTACTCTCAAGATTATAACAGCAACAAGCATATTCCAAACAAGTACAAGAAATCTTGAACCAACACAACAGATGGGACAATTAATATAAAAAACAATATTGTTATATGTTGTGTAACTGTAGGAAGTCTACATGCATTGACAGAAATACATTATTCTGAACAAAAACAGAATATCTACACCAGTTTTTTCTATACAAAGCCACTATTCTCATGAAAACTATGCCAAAAAAAAAAAAAAAACATTATTCACATTGTCCTAGTAGCTAATTTAAACGCTTGCTTACATGAAGGTATTTAATCAATACATAGTGCTTATGATGCTTAAAAATATGTATATGTCTAAAGAATGTAATGAAAATGTTAACATTACATTAGCAGATGGTGGTAGTTACTTAGCAGTCATTGTAAAAGTAAGCAAAAGAAATATATATAAATCAATGTCTTTGTGACTACTACCATGACAAAGTAAACTTGTATTAAAAAAAGCTTATCATTTTCATTCATTTCCTGAAACTACTAATACTTAAAATGTATTTTTAAATGGCATATACTTTCATTTACCTTGAAGAACTGCAAAGGTATTATATAATGGGTTCAGTAAGTATTCAGATCCGTTCAATTCCTGCACACTTTATAGAATATTTGCAAACCTTTCTGAAAACATGCTTTCACTCTGTTTCTATTGGTTACTGAATGCAGATCCATGGGTAAAAATATCAGATTTATTTGTGTAAGAGTAAATCTACAATAAAGTAAAGTGTGTAGAAAGTGAAGGGTTTTGATACTTCCTGAATCAACTGTAATTGGATTGTGTCTGCAAAAACATAATTACATTTTTCAGGCAATTCAACAAGCTCCACGATCTCATGAAAAATGTACACATCTGCTCAAGTTCTACAGGTAGGAACAAGCAGTCAGTCTGGCAGCTTTAAGATGACTTAATAGGGATGTCAGGTTGAACAAATATAATTCGATTTTATTTTAAAAAGGGCTTTATTCAAAGGTTATTTGTTTTACCTGCACTAATTTTGCCATTAAGTCAAACCAGGCATGCTATGCAAAGCTGCAGTATTTTACCAATTTATTTTTTTCCACTTCACTTCCATTAATGGCCTTTTTGTAATAAGGAACAATTAGCTTGTTAACTTCATTAGTAAAACTCACATCCAGACTCTTTTAAAAGGTTTTTTTCCTATCCCAGTACTCTGCACTTTGATCCACAAGTGTACTCGAAGCAGTTTTTCTAAATGCTTCTCCACTGATCTAAAATTATAAATTCTGTATCTGATTCTGTCACATTTACACTTAAATCTGAGTTCCCTAACTGCTGTATAATGCTAAGATCTTCTCATTAAAGCAAGTAGAAAATAACTGCCATAATTTTGATTTTACTTTTATTACAATGCTCTAAAATCCCCACTTTAACAAGCCGCATGTCAGGGAACATGAGGTGTACTACAATTATCCCATATGCGTCTTTGTGTTACCTTCCTGCTGGTTTAACACAGTAGCTATAACAATAAGATGAAATTTGAAACATTCAGGCAACCTTTATTAAAATATTACTGCAAATGTAAAGGAGAAAAAAAGTAAACAGATTGTGCGAACCCTGACTTGATACTGTGCTTATCATACTTTCTATGAGTGAATCCACATGCGCCATCTGGCTTTTTCTTTTCTTTTTCTTTTTCGGGGTGGATAGCAACTTTTGTCAAAAGGCGGGGTGGACGATGGTAATCAACTGTGAACAGTGACAAAAATCCACCGTTATGTTTTAATTGGACTGTCTTTGTTAGAAGGAAAGTTAGCTTCATTGGTTTGACCAAGATTCCCTGAGCTCAAGAGAGTTGCGAGGAATAAACAATGGAAAAATGATATTGTCATCTGGCGAGACATTGAAGAGAATGCATAAAACAAAATACTTTGTAGACAGCATTTTCCATATTATCGCTGTATTGGACTCTTGTCAGACTCCAATTTTGATACAAGTGATTGAAAATGAGCATGTGATACCAGCATCAGCTGATCAATCCACAGCTGATGGTGGTGCTGAACAGGTTTGTGTAGCTGATGTGCCTACGGCAATGTTCGCCTGAGAGGACCTTCACTTACAATGACAAGAGGTACAAACCAAATTGCTTAACACTGCTGCTGTCGCCCTCTCGCCATGCGAAGACAGCCTGGCAACCAGCCTGCTCTCCATTTCTGGCGAACTGGTGGCCACAGCATGTAAGCAAAACATGTTTTATGACAACTTGTGTGTGAAAACATTGCTTGGTGCACTTTTCAGAAAACTGTTTTCTGAAAAAACTGTTCAGCCCTCAAAGAGTTAATCTGAATGCCATGATACAAACAGTACTCTGTCTCTGCCTGTTTGTTAGAATATTAAAACAACTCCATCTTCAACCTGACTGCCTTTTGCCTGCTCTTTAACTTTTCTCATCTTGTCATTGTCTTATGAATTAATTCTTTTGATCCTTGTCAAGACAGCGAGGCATAAAAGCAGACATGAAAAGAAGCTTAAGTCCTTATGAGCCATTATGAGCACCATGCTTCACTACATCATTACAATTATGTGTGGGTCCCGTTTGTAGCATTCAGCTGGTGTACTGCTCAACAAATACAATGTAAACGTGTCTTTCTGCTGCAAGGACAGTTGTGCGAGAATGGAAAGCAGGGTTGGGGAGGAGCCTGACGAGACAGCAATTTTAGGGAAGGTGTAGTGCACCTACGTAAGAACAGCTGAGTAACAGAGGAGAGGGATAAGATTGCGCTTTAACGTTAAACAGGCTGAGCATTTTAAACTTGCACATCTAGCCGTCAGTACTAGAGTGGAAGCAAGATAGCGGTGCTGATGCTTCTCTTGTGAAGGGTGCAGATGCTTAGGATTATGATGGCTCTTATTTTTAAATAATAGTTGACCAAATGCCAGTAGGATTTTTTTTCTGTTGGTGTTTGTTCTTGCTGTGACAGCCGCTATATTATATTATTATATATATATATATATATATATATATATATATATATATATATATATACACACCCACACACATACATACACACATACTTACATATATACACACACACATACATACATATATACATACCCACACACACACACATATACATATACATACAGTCATATGAAAGAGTTTGGGAACCCCTCTCAGCCTGCATAATAATTTACTGGGGTGTTTTCCGAACAAAGATTTTTAGTGAAGCAGTATTTAGTTGTATGAAATTAAATCAAATGTGAAAAACTGGCTGTGCAAAAATTTGGGTACCCTTGTAATTTTGCTGATTTGAATGCATGTAACTGCTCAATACTGATTACTTGCAACACCAAATTGGTTGGATTAGCTCGTTAAGCCTTGAACTTCATAGACAGATGTGTCCCATCATGAGAAACTGTATTTAAGGTGGTCAATTGCAAGCAACTCTCAAAAGATCTGAAAACAAAGATAGTTCAGTATCATGGTTTAGGGGAAGGCTACAAAAAAGCTGTCTCAGAAGTTTACACAGTCAGATTCAACTGTAAAGAATGTAGAGAAAAGCCAAGCAAAATGACACCTTTTATTGGCTAACTAAAAAGATTACAATATGCAAGCTTTTGAGACACCTCAGGGCCCTTCTTCAGGCAAGAGGTAACCCTTGCTCTAAAGAATGTAATACAAGAAAAAGGGAAGGCCATAGGCCACAGTTGCTGTTAAACCCAGGTCTGGCAGGCCAAGAAACATACAGGAGCGGCATATGCACAGGATTGTGAGAATGGTTACAGACAACCCCAAGATCACCTCCAAAGACCTGCAAGAACATCTTGCTGCACATGGTGTATCTGCACATCGTTCTACAATTCAGTGCAACTTGCACAAAGAATATCTGTATGGCAGGGTGATGTGAAAGAAGCCCTTTCTGCACTCACGCCACAAACAGAGTTGCTTGTTGTATGCAAATGCTCATTTAGACAAGCCAAATTCATTTTGGAAGAAAGTGCTTTGGACTGATAAGACAAAAACTAAGTTATCTGGTCATAACAAAAAGCGCTTTGCATGGCAGATGAAGAACACCGCATTCCAAGAAAAATACCTGCTACCTACTGTCAAATTTGGTGGAGGTTCCATCATGCTGTGGAGCTGTGTGGCTAGTTCAGGGACAGGGGCCCTTGTTAAAGTTGAGGGTTGGATGAATTCAACCCAGTATCAACAAATTCTTCAGGATAATGTTCAAGCATCACTTACAAAGTTGAAGTTACGCAGAGGTTGGATATTCCAACAAGACAATGACCCAAAACACAGTTCGAAATCTACAAAGGCATTCATGCAGAGGGAGAAGTACAATGTTCTGGAATGACCGTCACAGTCCCCTGACTTGAATATCATCGAAAATCTATGGAATGATTTGAAGCAGGCTGTCCATGTTTGGCAGCCATCCAATTTAACTGAACTGGAGAGATTCTGTATGGAAGAATGGTCAAAAATACCTCCATCAAGAATCCAGACACTCAAAGGCTATAGGAGGTGTCTACAGGCTGATATATTTGCAAATGGAGACTCAACTAAGTATTGATGTAATGTCTCTGTTGGGGTGCCCAAATTTATGCACCTGTCTAATTTTGTTATGATGCATATTGCATATTTTCTGTTAATCCAATAAACTTAATGTCACTGCTGAAATACTGCTGTTTCCATAAGGCTTGTCATATATTAAAAGGAAGTTGCTACTTTGAAAGCTCAGCCAATAATAAACAAAAATCCAAATAATTAAGAGGGGTTCCCAGACGTTTTCATATGACTGTGTACATATGTATGTATGTATGTGTGTGTATTATATATTTTATATATATATACTGTGCTGTGCAAAAGTTTTAGGCAGGTGTGAAAAAATGCTGTAAACAAAGAATGCTTTCAGAAATATAAATAATGATTATTTATTGTTATCAATTTACAAAATGCAAAGTGAGCGAACAAAAGAAAAATCTAAATCAAATCAATCAATATTTGGTGTTACTACCTTTTGCCTTCAAACCAGCATCAATTCTTATAGGTACACTTGCACAAAGTCAGGGATTTTGTAGGATTATCGTCGGGTGTATGATCAACCAATTATACCAAACAGGTGCTAATGATCATCAATGTCACATGTAGGTTGAAACACAGTCATTAACTGAAACAAAACCAGTAGGAGGCTTAAAACTGGGTGAGGAACAGCCAAACTCTGCTACCAAGGTGAGGTTGTGGAAGACAGTTTCATGTCATGGCAAGATTGAGCACAGCAACAAGACACAAGGTAGTTAAACTGCATCAGCAAGGTCTCTCCCAGACAAAGATTTCAAAGCAGACTGGGGTTTCAAGATGTGCTGTTCAAGCTCTTTTGAAGAAGCACAAAGAAATGGGCAATGTTGAGGATCGTAGACGCAGTGGTCAGCCAAGGAAACTTAGTGCAGCAGATGAAAGACACATCAAGCTTATTACCCTTCGATATCGGAAGATGTCCAGCAGTGCCATCAGCTCAGAACTGGCAGAAACCAGTGGGACCCAGGTACACCCATCTACTGTCTGAAGAAGTCTGGCTAGAAGTGGTCTTCATGGAAGAGTTGCAGCCAAAAAGCCATACCTCCGACGTGGAAACAAGGCCAAGCGACTCAAGTATGCACGAAAACACAGGAACTGGGGCGCAGAAAAAATGGCAGCAGGTGCTCTGGACTGACGAGTCAAAATTTGAAATATTTGGCTGTAGCAGAAGGCAGTTTGTTTGTCAAAGTGCTGGACAGCGGTACAATAATGAGTGTCTGCAGGCAACAGTGAAGCATGGTGGAGGTTCTTTGAACCTTTGGGGCTGCATTTCTGCAAATGGAGTTGGAGATTTGGTCAGGATTAATGGTGTTCTCAATGCTGAGAAATACAGGCAGATACTTATCCATCACGTAATACCATCAGGGAGGCGTATGATTGGCCCCAAAATTTATTCTGCAGCAGGACAACGACTCCAAACATATAGCCAAAGTCATTAAGAACTATCTTTAGCGTAAAGAAGAACAAGAAGTCTGGGATTACATGAAGAGACAGAAGGATGTGAGGAAGCCTACATCCACAGAAGATCTGTGGTTAGTTCTCCAAGATGTTTGGAACAACCTACCAGCCGAGTTCCTCCAAAAACTGTGTGCAAGTGTACCTAGAAGAATTGATGCTGTTTTGAAGGCAAAGGGAGGTCACACCAAATATTGATTTGATTTAGATTTCTCTTTTGTTCATTCACTGCATTTTGTTGATTGATGAAAATAAATGATTAACACTTCCATTTTGAAAGCATTCTTTGTTTACAGCATTTTTTCACACCTGCCTAAAACTTTTGCACATACATACATACATATATACATACACACACACATACATATACACACAAGAACGTACATATAACACCCAGAATCTACCCCAAGTTTAACTATATTAAAATATTTGCTTATTTTTTATTTGAATATTCCAATCTTATTTTTTGGCTAATTTGACAGCCCTAGTACATATGTTTAAAATGTGCTGATAAAAGATGTATACTGTGGGGGAAAAAAAATTTTTGAAAAAAAAATCTGAAATGCGTATCTAAAAACTTTCTATTCCATCCATCCATTATCCAACCCACTATATCCTAATTTCCTTTTGTATATACTGTAATCGCACCCATCAGATTAATCTCCCACCGTAATTTTTTTCAACCTTGATATTACCCATAGAGCAAGCATATCCTTTCTCGCATTCATTCAGATAAAACATTTCTTAGATTATGAAAATGAATATAAATTCTTGATTTTGGTATGGAAATACTTTTAAGGGTACATCCTTCAGCTAACTTGTATTTTTTACCTTCTGTTTTTCCAGTTAATCTTCCTTATGATTATACTGAATGACTTCAAAAGGAGAACAGTGAATTGTTCCTAGATCACCCGCGAATTGTGAAAAACCAGTGAATTTTGGATGTGGTTAAAAAAATGCCTATTTTTATAGTTTAAACCCTAAATAAGCCCCCAAAACACTTTAATTTCAAACTCATAATACATTTAATACATTACCTAAAAAAAGAATGTAAAGGTAGACCCATATACTGCACAGTACTGTACTGCTATGTCTCCCGCAGTGCTAGAATGTAAAATACCGATGTAACCGCTATATGTACTATAATTCATGCAAGCGCGTTTTCATTGCCAGAGGCCTTAGAAGGTGCAGGGTGTTTCGAAGGGATCTTGGGGCTTTAAGCCTTAAACTGACACATACTTGGGGGTTAATGCATTCCTGGATGCCAAATACTTTTTTGCTGCAGTTTAAGTAAACATCACAATTCACAAAGAAAAAGTGAAATTTTAAAGGAACACATTTTTTTTCATGCAAAGAGCATCACAATTACTGCAACACTGATCATTTTACACACTGCTAATGAACTGTAAAAACTATTTAAAAAACTACTGGAACAATATGCACAAGGTGTAACTGACGCCATGGATGAAATCACCGGGTCAACTGCGCTTGAACTGGCTGCACGCAAGCACACAGCGGTAAGCACTGATTCTGGCAGGCTAATCTAGTGCAGCGGCTCCATCCCAGGGACAGTGAGGCTGCAGTGCTGCAGGATGTCACGCTTGGGTCACAGAATTGCACAGAAACACAGGAGATTGTAGAGACAGGAACTTTATTCAAACAAACATGCCTCTTTCAAAAGTAAAACGAGCTCAGTATGCAGTTAATTCTCGCTTAAAAGAATAGGCTAACATCATAAGGGAGCAAAACAGGAGCGGGACCCACAACAGGAGCAGAGGATGTCTGGGGGAGGAGAGACAAACAAAGCAATCAGCCAAAAAAGGACAGCATATCACGCGACAGAGCAGCCGCAAGTAAGCCCAGCAAGTAAGGGAGCAATGTGAAGGTAGACTATCAATGCTTTTTACGAGGGGTTTTTTGAGGAGTGTTCATGTCTTCTAGGGGTGCATTCAGCCCCCCTGCTCACAAGGGGCTGGCAGTGGTCATGAGATGGCTGCTCAATGAATATATGGCACTGACTAATCAGCTCGCAAATGGCACTGGGAAACGACTATAGCCGGTTGTGGCGGTTTAAGGGTTCAGAGGACCAAAACAGAAAAAACAAGAACACTCAGCTGGAGATGCATCACAGTCAATCAGCAGCAAGGAGAAATGAATAACGTTGTAGCGGTCCGGTGCCGCTAAGATTCACACCGTCGAGAAGACGGCGATTTATTTTTATGGTGGAGATTCCAGGGACGCCCTGTGTTGGCTGGGATTGGCTCCAGCAGACCCCCATGACCCTGTGTTCGGATTCAGCGGGTTGGAAAATGGATGGATGGAGATTCCAGGGATGCACCCAGCCTTGGCCCGACCCGCACGCACTCACAAACAGAGACAAAAACAAAGCAAACCGGTAATCAAACAGCAAACAAAGAATGTAATGAAAACAAATGAAAACGATACCACCCCTGTTCCCCTTACGGCAATTACACATTAAATACAACAAAGCATAAAGAAAACACACACAGTATATCATGAAAAACGGCAATGGATGAAATGTAATGATGAAAATAGATAGTCCAGAGATCCGCACGTCGAATGGGAATGTAAAGATAGTTCCTGAAATGGTGAAGGTGGGTGGACGGGTTCAGGAGCGCTCCTTTCTTTGCAGGATGGCCATGAATCCACTTACAGTCCTCATGTACACAGGCAAGCGGCAGACAATTCAGACGCCAATCACGAAACGATCCAGGACAAAACGAATAAGTACAGGTAACCCAACAGAAGGCAGACAGCCAGGAACTTGAAACACAAATTACAAAATCTTTTTTTTTTGCTTTTGGTAACCAGCTCCCTTTTTAAAAGCCGCACTGACATCCTTTGACCCCAACAGCCCCAGCACCCTCAGCAGAAGACCAATCGGAGCCACTGCAGGGACTGCTGGGAGTTGCTGTTTCAAATTCTATTGGCTACTTTCACCATCCCAAGCTGCGTTTTCCTCTAGAGTTGCTTCCTGTTCTCTCTACAGTACAATATTGCCACGAAAAAAGCCATAAAAATTGTAGAGGATATTTGCGGTTTCCGCTAACAATTATTAGATAGGTTCTATGGAAAAATCCACGAATGGCTGAGGCCGCGAACTCTGAACCGCGACTTCACCAAGGCTAGGTATCTGCACTGGCAATCGGAAGGTTGCCGGTTCAAATCCCATAAATGCCAAAAGGGACTCTGCTCTGTTGGGCCCTTGAACAAGGCCCTTAACCTGCAACTGCTGAGCGCTTTGAGTAGTGAGAAAAGCGCTATATAAACGCAAAGAATTATTATTATTATTATTACTACTACTGTACTTGGTTAGCCGAGCGGAATGTGTAAGATGGGGGAGAAGAAATTTCTCATCACTTAATCAAGTCTGCAACTAAATTTGTGGGAGTGCTTTCTTATTTTAATGACATAAAAAGGCCAGGCCATCCTATCTTCAGCAACATTTTAAATTCTGCAACGATCAAAGGCTTTAAGAGATTGAACACTTCCAGAATAACCCTGGGTCATCTTTCAATAGTTCATGCCTGTCACAGAGGGTCCTAAGAGAATATTAAGCACTGTGGAATAGCATCCATGGCTGCGAAATCAGAGGCCTGATTTTAAATAAATAATTGAAAAGCTGTCTTGATCTTTGTGGGTGTGCGTACTTGCGCAGCAGTGGGAGGTTGGTGAGGTAATTGAAGCAAGATGCACCTGCATGTGAGGGTGCTGTCTGTTTCAGTTGCTTCACTGGCCTTCTGCGTTGTGCGATTGAGGTGCTGCGCCAACTGAGTTATATAAGAGAAAAAACTGCCATGGGAAAACAGAACAAGACAGAAAAGAAAAACGAGAGAGAAAATAACAAGAACAATCAGAACCATGAGAACAGCACTGGTAGAGATGTGTGTGTGTCCGGGGGGGGGGGGGGGGGGGGGGGTGTCAAGGCAGGACGAGCCAGCCAGCAAGTGGATGTGAGCCCTGTGAAGGATTGGTGCCGTAGGGGCGGCTGACCCGTGAAAGATCGGTGCTGTAGGGGTGGATAGTCCCCACTGAATATTGGCAAGTAGTGGATGCAATGAAGTGGGAGTCCTACCTTAGGGATCTCAGGTATGCCAGAAGCACGAGAAGGGAAGATGGGAGGACAACTGCCCCTTAGTGGTCTGGCCAATGCCACTTGAGGCAGCTAAGGCTGCGGTTGGAAGGTGATTATTGCAGCTGCTAGTGTCTCTGCCAGCTGAGCGAGTAATGGGTGAGCTGGGGAGATGAAGAGGGAGTTGGGCTGGACTCGTCTGACAAAGCATGAAGGACCCAATCACTGTTGGTTTACTCTTTTTAAATTCTAGATTTTACTCTCAAGGATTGTCACCTGTTTTGTTTAAGTATTTATTTATTGAAGATCTGCACCTTTAAACACTGTTGTTTTGTATTGTTTTTAATAAAAGCACTTTAGTACTTTTTCACCTAACCCTTGCTATGTATGTGTGTTTGTTCTCATCCACTGGCTCATCCCTTGAGTACGTTATAGATGGTGGCTGGTTCAAGAGGCTCCAGAATGCTACAGGCAGTGTAGGGCTGACCCGTACAGTCACATCCACATGCCCAAACCACTGCAACTGAGCCCTTTAAAATGTGGAAAAGCAGTGGTTATACTCCATCCTAATCCTATAACAATGAGTAAACACCACTGCCAAATCACGAATCATCTTGACAACCTGTTTTGGACAATAAGAATAACATGGAGTCCTTAGAGAAAATCTTTAAAATTATAAATAAAATAATAGAATGAATCTTCTAATTTATGTGTAGTTTTCCTTTGTTACTATAAGTTAGTTAGAGTGTACTTGGTGGGAAATATTATATATATATATGTTATATATATACACACACACACACACAGTATATATATATATATATATATATATATATATATATATATATATATGTTAATTTCTACAACAACTATGTATGCTTTAAAAATCAAGCAAAGGACATTAACATTTGCTTTATCTGGTATGCATTTTTAATTTTCTTTACTGTTCAGGGTAAGATATGTTTTCAAAGAGATCCAAGGCAGTAAAGCCTAGTGTCATTACACCAGAAATCAAGTCAACAATTTTACACAATATACAACTTTACTCAAGGCCACTCACATAAAGGATTAAATATACAGTAATAAATTTGAGTCACTGGCAAGATTGGCATTTAATCCTAACAAAGGGAATTGCACTTACTATGAATATACTGTATCAACAAAAGCACAGTAAGATGAGGCCTAATCAGGTAGCTTTGCATCAGTGTAGTGGTCAAAACATTTCGAGCCTGAGAATAAAAAGGTCACTTTTTACGGTGCTGATTTTGAAAAATCATTAGCCAAACATTAGTTTCTGTGCAATAAAATACGTGAATTATAAGTCTGTAGCATTTATGAGTTATAGTGTACGCTTGTCATTTCAGAAACTTGAATTTCTTCTGAGATGCAAGATTCAATCTGTGTTAATACTGAAGCTGTCTGTATTGGTTGTTACAGTTTCTTCATTATAATTAGATCCTTTTAGAATATGGTATTTCAGCAGGAGTGATTATAAGTACAAACTCACAAGACCAGATATGAGAGGTACTAAAATCTTTACAACTGGATTCATGAAGAAGAATGTATAATGATGAGTCTCGTCTACAATGAATTCTACAAGATGTAATAATAAACTGGACAAAATGCACCTCAAAGTTGACTACATGTGACCAAAGATATTTCTATTCCTAACCAAAATGAATGAGAAGAAGCATTAAACCAGTGTCTAATGGGGCATAAGATGAATGCCTAATGATAAAGCTTAATGTCAGGAAAAGCCAAGCCAGCCTGTCTTAAAAAATACAATATAATCTAGCTGTGCTTTAGTGGGTATTCCTTACCATTTTAAATTAATTTGGAAAGAAAATATTTGGCCAAGGGCCAATAATTGGGGAATGAGGGGAGGGGGAAAACACTGAACTAATAAAATAAATTGTGGAACAATGCCTAGTATTCAAGCCGAGAGTGACAATTTATTTTTAAAACCTGCCAACACCTTCCAATAAATAGATATTGCAATGCATGAAAACAAAATACAAAATGTAAATGCAAAGGTACATCAAACAAAATACTACTGGAATATTAATTGAGAGGTTAGACAAATCAGGAGTTAGTCAATACTGGCTTGGTCAAATTGAACTTACAACTGAAAAAGGTCTTGTTGACTTTCAAACAGATTCAAAAAGTGTGGCAGTTTAGGTTCAGCCATACTAAAGGACAAACAATACACCTTTTAAGATTCAGTCTCACCTAGTCAACATATATTTTGACCAGTTTACTTCATAAGTCACTGTCAATAAATACCATAGGCTCCAGAATTTAATTACAGAATGAATTCTCAGAAGAATGACAGCCAAAACGTTAACACTGTGCTGCAAATTATGAAAAGGAATTGTAAAGTAATGTGAAACAGAAAACACTATAGGCATTAGTTAAACCCACTTTTCATAAACAAACATGAGCACAGTCTGTACACAGTGGGTACCCAGAATGTTAACTCATAAAATAGTGCATCCCTGTATTCAGTGTTCTAAGAAGAGCCTCGAGATGGTTAATTTGGACCTTGAGTTCAGCCACCTTTTTATTTGCATGCTTTGGTTAGAATAAAAGATTTGAACAAAATGTGTGCCTCTATGCCAATCATATGATATAAGATTATTATTCCTTGTTAATACTTCTACATGCACATTTACATTTAAAATCTTGCTTTTGCAGTCCCACACCAACATACACATCTTGTAGTCCTAATAACACATTAAAAATATGTAGTGTGTTAAATAAGACCTTAGTTAGAACTGCTTACAGATTTGATTATTTGCCCTTCTATAAACAACTGAACAGCTACTCTGGAAAAAATACAAGTGTACAAATAACTCTTGTGTGGACTGCCATATCTGTAGAAGTACCAAACACACTTTATGAAACATGCTTATAAAAAGACTTCTGACAAAGGAGTTGCAGGGGCCAGCTAGCCCAAGTGTGCTGCAGTTGGAAGAGCACATAATGGCAGGGTAGCACAAATATTATGAATAATTTCATGATTTCAGGATTAACAGTACAACAAAACAAAAAAGCTGTGAAAAGAACATAACCTTTGCTTACTCTACAAACAAATTAGAAAATGGCCATGAGAAAACTATTGGAATACCTTTGAAATTATAAGAAATATTTGCTTTGTAGTAATTCTTCAAGCAGCCTAATGTCTTAATAATTATGACAGGTGTCTCCAATCTTGTTATCGTACATTCAGACAGTTTAAATAGAAAAAACAGCTCACTCAATTCTAACGTTTAACATTAGAAAAATGAAAAGTAGAGGAGTGTCTGAGAAGGCAAGACAGGTGGTAACAGACAAGCAAGGTCAACATACAGGCCACAAGACTGTCTCCAAAAAGCTTCATATTCCTGTGAATCCTATGGTCAAAAATTTGCAATTTCATCAGTAAGTTTAGGGTCAATTGAACTATAGCAAAAATCTCTGGATGTGGCTGCATTTGGATAATTGACCCAAGTTTGAGGAGAAAGAATAATTGAATGGTGAAGAAATAATCAAGGAAAACTTTATTAAAAAAAAGGGCTCTATGGCAGGAAACCTAAAAAGACCCCACTTAAGAGAGATAGATACAAAGACAAACTCTGAAATTTGCCACAATATATGTTGACAAGCGATAGTCCTTCTGCAAGGACCATCTTTTGAAAAGGTGAAACAAAAAAAAAAAAAAAGAAGTTTTGATAAAATAACACCAAATGTGTGCTTACAGTATTAAAAAAAACTGTAAAAGAATAGGACACCATCCCTCCTATGGAGCATCAAGGAGGCTCAGTGATGTTTTGATGTTGCTTTGCTGGCTCTTTGAATCTGTGCCAGGCATAACAGAGAAAAAGTACCACCCAGTGTCAGAAAGCAACAACCCAAAACATACTTCTAAAAGTAGCCAACAATGAAAGAGAAGAAAACATTGGACTGTTGTGAAGTTGCCTCTTATTAGTCCTGAAAGTCGTATTTGAGAGAAGGGAGCCATCAAACCTGAGAGAACTTAATAAGAATAGGCCAAACGACTAGTAACAATGTGAAAAATATCACACAGAGCTACAGAAAGTGTTTGATGGATGTGGTATGAAATACAGTATTAGGTTAGGGTACTAACATTTAGCCCATTTTTTGAATTATTCAAAATAATGTTTGGGGTCATAAATCATAAGCAAAGCTTCTGTTCTATTAAATGTGATATAAAAAATTAATGTGAAATGTGAAGAAGAATTGTGAATATAAAATACTTTTTTCAGTTCAAGTGTAAAGGTACCAGCTTTTCCAATCACGTCTATAAGTTGAATATTACATTCATGGGAAGTTTATTATGATTAATGACAACATTGCTCTTTGATGGTGGGAATTGTGTTTTTCACTCATTGACCGTTTCCAATGCAAATATATTAAAAACAAATGGACTGTCAGAGATCAAACCTCTGTTTTTTTTTCTTTTCTTAACCAATCCTATGTAGACCAAGTAATGACATTTCCAGCGCATACTCAAGTAAATAAAAAGAAAAAAATGCCCCATATGTTTTAATTAATTACAAATGGAAAAGCACACTTCAAAATGAATATTTGAAAAGATGTTAAAGGAAAACTAAGTATACTGGGCTAACTAAATATTCTCATCTTTCTGAATGTTGATATCAAAGTGTGTTTTTCATTTTGTAGGATTGTGTTGTCCTCTTACTCTCTCACAAACTGGTGCAGTTTTATATGTTAGCACTTCATGTGCATCCGGCATCCAACCAAAACACTGACCAATTCCAATCCTACAATTGCTATTTGTGTGACCTTTCAATTAATGTATTATAATTCTATTTATTTATTTTAATATGGATGGAAGGAAATTAGAACATGCGAAAAAATTGTGAAGAGAACAGGACATTCAGCCGCACAAGCTGATCCATATTATTTACTTAGATTGTCCAAAATAACATTTTATTGTGACAACTGAAACCTACGGTTTATGTTTTTGACTAGTAGTATACATCAGAGGTCTCTGCTGTCAATATGTACTATATATATTTACAAATGCTTATTTGTTTATACTGTATACTTTTTGTGTGTGTGTATATATACACGAGGGTAAATCAAAAAGTAAGGGCAATTAGAAAATAATGTGGCAAACACAACAGATAGAAGCTGAGGCAATACAACAAATTTGCAATGGCTTAGGGGTAGTTCAAACACGCATAGCTGTTACATAGGCATCAAATTGTTTGCCGTTTACACACAGCTGTGACATGTAGAACAAATGACCGCTCATAAACAACTACACATCATTCGAATGCTGTAAACCTCAGCTCTCTAATGTGGCAGTGATTGATCACTGTACTTGATAAAAACAGACTGTCTGATAAAAAGTCTGCTGTGACATGTAGCTCGTCACTGGATATAAGTGTGCAAATCACATATTTTAATAAAGAAAGAGACAGCAGACAACAAGGAAACTTATGATTTATTTGAAAGAAGACACATTTTGGTATGTAAAAATACAATTATTGTTTTTGATTGATTTGTGGGTTAATACATAAACAGCCTAGTCGTACATAAACAACCTAGAAATATGGTAATGTACTGCCAGCGGGACACCTTCTGCATAAATTGTGACACAGGGCAGGAAATTGGTTTGAATTAAAATATTTTGGTACTGTTTGGTTTTATTTCTGGCTAAAAGTATAGGACCTAATTCAAAAAGCAGTTTAAATTGTTTAATGGGATCATCATGCAATTGTAAAGGCCTGCTCAATCACTAATGGTTCAAGAAAAATTTAATTCAAAGATTAATTTTGATTATCAAAAAAACAGTGAAATTCATACCACTGACACAAAGCTAATGTGTTTTAGTTTCTGCCTGGGAACATTTTCATGTGTTAATTACACATGACCTGTAATGTGGTGCTTAAATAAAGTGCTGTATTTAAAAAGGAAAAATCGCTAAGACAGTCCATGGCTTGCTCTAATTTTCTTAAATGAAGGTTATGACTAACAATTGTTGCAAAAGTCTTGTGGGCTATTTCTTTAGTTGGGGCACCAGAAGGAAAAGTAAATTCTGTAGCATGTGCCACTGCCAATTATTATATTTTAACGTGAAAGTCTCCAGTGACATGGGAGTATAATATCAAAGACATGTAAGCAAAACATGGCCCAATTCACAATGAGCTGGTAATTTTCACTTGACATTAACATGGTGGTAACATTCACCATGTTCTATTATGTTTGTTAATTTGGCTCAGTTAAAAGCAAAATGCACACATCTGAAATATATTAATGAACAATACAGATTTCTGCTTGACTGCTACTAATAAATGATATTATAACAATAAATATTTACTTTGGTTTTGCAAGATAAAAGAACATTTGCAAATCAGAAATAGGCTTCTTTACCAGACTCATTTAGAATTAATTTATAAGAAAAAATCAAAATACATACTTCCATGGCTTGGGCTAATCTCTCCTCTAGTGCCATGTAAGTTAGCAGTTGAGGATCCATGTGAGAAATAGCTTGTGCCACTCCAAATCCTTCCCCAAAGTCATCCAGAGCTCTGTAAAATATAGAATATAGTAGCATATGGACATCCTCACAGATTAACATATTTTAAGTACAGTACATTAAATATTGCAATTAAGAAAATATTGAATGCTTCTAGCTCAGGAACTTTATTATTTTTAAATAGTGTATTATATCTGTAATGTTTAAGAACTCACCCTACTTTACAACTAACCTTTTTAATAACAAAAAGTCATCTCACAAAAGAGAAACAATATTTAGATGATGTCTTGTGTTATTGAGAGCAGTTCACTTGCTTATTACACATATACATAAGAAAACGATTTTGGGGGAATAAAAACAATCCTCTTTAATAAATTAATGCATAAGATACCATAAAAATAATTTAACTCTTTATGAAATAGCACAACACAGGTCAACAAAAACACTGTATGAAATTATAAATGAGGATTCACCAATTAATTGATCTTAATCACCTAATTTTTCACAGCACTTATTCAGTTTATCATACAAATTTGCAAATTTGAATATTTTACTTTAAAAATTGACATATTTCAGTGCTGTAAAGGAGTGTTGTAATCTTGTCAAAAACAAGCTAAAACTGCATCATCTAGAGACAAAAGAAACACCTTTCATTTTATAACTTTTAATTTCTCTCATTGCTCTCTATAAAATGTTTAAGCAACTGCTGTGGCTAGGTATCCAAAGTACTGCATTAACCAAAAACATGTAGAAGTGTAACATTAATTCTTTTTGGGGAAAAAAAGTGTTAAAAACAAATGACAGTACTTATTTTATACTTGGGTGCATGGTTTATTTATAATGTACATTCTTTATGTATTCTTTCAGTACATTGGTTTCTTAGAGCCTGCACAGCAGGATTATATTGCTTAAATAAATTGAGTCAACCTTCATTACATTTCCTGTGAAACAAAACATCAATCTCTAGGTTGTAGCCAGGAATGCAAAAAAAGTGGTAGTCACAGTTCCACATACTGTTTAATACTATAGTAAAAAGGTATTTATAAGATATGCATGCTCTAAAAAGCAAGCATCGTTACTTCTCTCTTCCCACATCCCAACATACTATGTTTAGCTATAAGAGGATGGTGTTAAGAAGTGCTTTAAGAAGACAAATGCATTATTTTCCAACATCTGCAAGTAAAACTTTATGTGAGCAGAAACTAAAACTTAACACATTCTGGTATAACCAGTTTAATACAGTATAACAGTGGTAGGTATGCTGTGCTGTTGTGAGCACTATAATCCCTTTGGAGTTTAAAGGTCAAAATTTTAGAGGACGGAGTAAAATAATGGTCACTGAATGCACAGACAGACAGTTTCTACTTAATGACGGATTTACATAGTATCTGTGATTAGCAAATTAAAGCAATGGGAAACATTTGCAGCACATGTTACTATAATGCAAGGATTTACTTATTTATTTTTAAATACCTTTGTTAAAGAAAGCTGCTCTACTAAGCAACAAGTATAGTCTGATTTACAACATGGACAGGGTTTGCAAGGAGCAAACAATCCCATTGTGACCAATTCAACACAGTTGAAACTAATAAAAAAATATTTTATCACTATTTTAGCAGTCACTATAGACAAAACATGTGGTACTGATGGTGGCAGTCAAAAACCCAAGAGAAATTTAGCCAGTGCCTTTTGGAAACCTCATAATGCACAACACATTTGTACTTAATAAATATTGTAGGCATGCTACATCAATTTAAAAATTACTGCATACAAAACAAACTGTGAAACACATGGAAGCCACAGACTACCAAACGAAAAGCTAAAGATCATAGCCAATTGTCATAAAACAACCAGTCCAAAAATGCTTTCTTCTGATCAGGGTCATGGTAGCTTGATTAAATAAAGAAAAACTACGAATAAAAAAAGCTACTTTCCTGCTGTGGCCACCAAACAGTCAAACTTGTCAGTGCCAAGGTCAGCATACTGACAATACATTTACTACAGAATGGCAAATCTGAACAAAGCTGCCAAGTGCCAAGAAAGACAGAAAACCGTTGCCTCCCACCATCTATTCAATTAAACACTGGAACCAACCACAAATCCAGTATAAACAGTCAAGTTGTAAAAAACATATCTAAACATTGGTCAAAGATCTTAAACCAATGAAATGTCTGGGCTGGACAGCTTGTCTGAATTTATTATGGGACAGCAGGGCATGCAGTCAGCCCACATCTTAAGAATAACACAAGACATGATGTAAATACAACAGATATACTTCTTTTTGAAAACAAAGTGTTATACTAAACTGCTTGTGAAAGTGACCAAACTTTACTGCTTCTTGTTTCAAGCACAACTTTCTATGAAGCGTGTTCAAAAAAGTTATGAGTATGACTTAAGAGAAACAACTTTTTTACCTTTCATCATAATCCCTATAAATACTGTGTCTTATAATGTTTCAAATGCTTTCCTGTTTAGCCTAAATAGAAGTTTTGTCTTGATTATGTAACCACTCTATGTGGCAGTCTTCATCATTCATAAAATCTGTTCCCAGGAGACAGTCCTTCAGATTAGGAAAGAGTGGTAATCACAAGGAGAAAGGTCTGGAAATAGAGTGGGTGTGGCACCTCTTGAAATTCAGTTTTCCAAAGCAACCTTTAATGACCATGCAAGGAAAGT
Organism: Erpetoichthys calabaricus; assembly: GCF_900747795.2. NCBI lineage: Eukaryota > Metazoa > Chordata > Cladistia > Polypteriformes > Polypteridae > Erpetoichthys > Erpetoichthys calabaricus. The sequence continues at coordinate 38,891,515 of NC_041400.2, read as the reverse complement.
AGGGGCATTATTGTAAAGTATAAGAGGAAAGGACAAGAAAAACACTTACTTGCTGCTTTCCAAGAACAGCAGCACAAACAAAGAAAGCAAACTAGTGTAATATTAACTGGCTTTGTGTCAGTGTAATCAATACAATCAATATGGACTACAATCTTAGCTTCATAAAAAAGTTTTTACATGAGTGGATCTTGAATTTTTTTTGGTGTTGGTGAATCAGTATGTTTTTGCTGTTTCATCTCTTATTTGGACTCCGGGTCACAGTGATGTATCAAATTTCATCCCCAGATATGAAACGTGGCTTAAACTTCTCTGCCCAGACTTTACTTATGTTTAACTGCTCACAGTGAATGAATACAGATAACTTATAACAAATCTCTTTACTGCCTTAATTGTTCATGAAGAATTAATTTTGTGGATCCATGACTAATTCATATACTGTCTGCTATCTCATCTCCCATCACTCTTCAATAATGCAATGACTGAATGCATGGTGGAAAGAGTTTTTTCTGTTATCAATGTCAAAGTTGGGCTAGACCTAGATCTTCAAAAGATAAAGATGTCCCACCAAGATGTGGGACTTCACTGTGGCATGTGAAGACGTCAGATACTGATACATGCTGACTAGATGAGAATGAACCCCCAAAGGCACATTTGTATTTAGTGTTAAGAGGTTCAATGAGAGCATAATAGTTGACTTTGCAGTTTTCCCCACCAATATCGGCTTTGTTCTAAAACAAAAACCTAAATATACACATACATACACACACAATCAATAAACCACAAAATGCTGCAAAATTGTGATTCACATAAATACACATGAACTTAATCTTTATCCATTTAAATATCAGCACCCCTTTCAGATTCAGGCTCATAACATTTTGTTTACCACTCTTATACATTGCATCAGTTATAAAAATATAATATTTGTTCAGTTATTTGATTATTGTAAGATTAGGTTTAATTCATAATGGAATACTGTGGACAACCTGCAAAAACAAAACTTTGGAAGAAAAAATAATGCAGATTAGTGAAATGAATATGGCATACCTCCATTCAGCATCAAAATCTTCACTCATACTAGAATCATCTTCAAAATTGTTGTTTCCATCTAACATAAACAGTCCTGGGTGAACAAACTGGCTCATTCCTCCTACGTCTTCATCACTACTGCTATCAGTTTCCTCACGATAAGTCAGCCATGGGATTTCTCCTTCTTCTAGCAATGCTGGCTCTCTGACAAATAAACACATTAAAAAATGTACATGATATTTACCTACTCAATGAAGTCTCCAATTTAAATAGGCTTAAACTATTTATAAAATTCTACTCTTAGTGTAATTTTTATATGTCTAAGTTTACATTAATAAATAAGGTATTCATTAATCTGCATTATAAAATATCCAAATAAAATTCACAATGGAATAAAGTATTTTAAAATTGATTACGAACCAAATAGCATATAAAGCTAAATGTCTGCTTTACCTATTACAGGTCTTGATATACATTGGTACTTGTATAATGCCCTGTGATCAACATTAGAATACCCAAACTTAGGCAAAGACCATAAGCCTTAACATATTTTTGTCCAAGAACCTTTCACACATTTTGGGGTACAGAAAATGTGGAAAAGTCTCAAATTGCTGAACAAGTGTTGCAATTTTATTTGATAATACCAATCTACAACTGGACAAGAGACATAATAAAGCTGAATAAACCAAACAAATAACCATTTTGTCCCAATTATAAAAGCAAAGGTTCACAAAAATAAATATTCATGCATTTTTAATCAATACCTAGAGTGGCAAAACATTTTTAATTTAAACTTAAATAATGCTCACTCATTAAAGTTAATTACTTTCAACTGTTTACTAATAACAATCACTAACATACTACTATATTTTTCATTTAAAAGGCAAAGAAACAATTTGCATAAATAATGCATGACACCATAGAAATACTGGCATTTACTTAAAAGTAGCATTTCCTTTATTTACATAAAAACCCAAGTAAGTTTATAGTTTATTAGCTAAAAGCAAAACTGTTAAAATTACACTTTAAATGAAACTAAGTAATTGATGTTTTTTTCTTTTTCTTTCAAATTATGTTAAAGAGCTAAAGAGTACCAAACAAACAAAGAAGTAAGTAATGATTAAAAGCCACTATAGAGACTAAATGAGAAAATGTTGCATCAATTGCACTTATTCAAGACTTTTACGCACTGCAGTGCTGATTCATTCTGACATCTGTAGTACTATGTGAAGTTTTGCTAAATGTTTCTTTCGGTCATTAAGTAAAAAACAATGTTGGCAAACAAGGAGTATTTAACATAGGCATTCATTAGGAAAAGAAATTCTATACAACTACTAGTAAATATGGTTTATTATAATAAATATCACAACAAATCAATAATTCCAAACAAAATTCAGCTTTCACTTTACAATAACATTCTGGCACTTCAAAATCAAAGTACACAAAAATATTTGATTCATTAAAACCATATTCTCTGTAAATGAGAAATTTCCTTTCCTTCACTATGTGTTGTCTATTTCACTTATTCTGCCATGTAATTAAGTGTATTTATTTTTAACTCTTTTCCACAATTATGCCTAATTTTCTAATCTGTGTGCTAGCTCCAATATGTGTGGTCCCCTACCATGTTTTCAGGGGCTCAGGACTGTAACCCTGCAAGGGATAATGCTAAACACAGTCCCTTGAGGAGGCTGAAAGGCTCAGCTGCTAGATAATAGAAAGGCAAGGCTAGTGTGAAGGAGGAATAAGATGTGAGAAAAGCCATGCTTATAATTGTACAGTGTGTCAGGGTTTAACATTTTCCTTTTGACTTTGTTTTGTACTTTGAGTCATTGCTGCTGTCCATTTTCCTGGGTATTTACTTTCATCTAAAACAAAGAAACAAAAAAATGTTTTGACTTTGGTCTCCTGTGCTTTTTTGTGAGTTTTATTTAAAAAAATCCAAACATATAGGAACCATTCTGTCATTCATACTGTGAATATGCCACTTGTCAACTGGAAATCTGTAATGCATTTTTGTAATGGAGTTATTGAACCTTTTCCTATTAACAGGACATGCTGTGTTACAGTGTATTACAATGGACCTTTCCTGCATCAAGCTGCATTGAAAATGTTATGCTTTGAAATGCTTCACCCGCAAAGTGCATAATTAATTACCTGATCAATAATTTATATGTAAAAAGGGTAAAATATTTATATTTATCTACTGTATATCTATAATGATGTATATGGCCTTGATATTGAATAAAATCTTAAAAGCACCTCAGCACACCCAAATCAGGTCAAACTACACAAAAGGCTCAACAACCACATTAGGTTCCATCTGAAAACCAATAACAGAGAACTCACTTTTGTTATATGACGTGGCAGTTAAAATTCTTATTCTCTAAACTTTATCTTTTGGTTCTGTGGTGGCCATCACTCTCATATGGTTTAACATAAGGCTGGTGTAGTAGTCTTTTAAAATAATGGCCATATAATGCTCTAATAAAGGAGAGAAAGAGCCGAGAAGTTTGAGAGGAAGAGAGACTTTCCAAATACTATTGTTTTTAGTCAAGATCCAAGAGTAGTCTGACAGACAAAGTCAGACTTAAGAGACTGCATTAACAAAACCCATGCCCAAGAAAAGAGTTGACCGCTGAAAAAGAAAAACCTGACAGCACCATTAACATTAACTTTGACAAAGTACTGAACAGAAGATGCTAAACAGATGTGAAACATTCCAGGATAATATGGCTATTGTTATGTCACATGTATCAAACTATTCAAGTGAGCCACAAGATGACAGTCACCATATCAGAGTAAAATGAGTTTTAAAATGATCAGATACATCACATACTTAAATATTTACAGGATTCAAAGAGTTAAACTGCACTACATTTGGATGATGTAGCAAGCGTTGGGTTAACCTTATTTTCAGTTTTAATATTAACATATTTGAAATCCATTTTCATAATAACTTAACTTTATATATAAAAAAAAAAAAAAAAAAAAAAAAAAAAAAAAAAAAAAAAGATTAAATGGGATGAACTGAGTCATGGGCTTTTCTTATTAGGTGTCACAAATGAGCGTGTTTTTACCTGTAGGTATACATTTCAACTTTTACTTTGGTCAAATAAGAGGGGAATAATCTGCAATACATTAAAAATATATAATTAAATAAATAATAAATCTCAGCATAATTAGGGTTGCTGGTAATTTCCCTTCCATTGGACATGCTTAAACTGTAATATGTACTTACTCAGAATGAGAGTTTATGTCTGGTACATCATCCAAGCTGATGTTATCACTCTGCACATTGTGTTCTGGCTCATCTAAACCTGGAAGAGTCTCCCAGCTTTCATCAATAGATGAATGTTCTTTGTCAGCTATAGAATCTGATGACCATGAGGCAGACCATTCTCCTTCACTTATTTCTGAACTAATTCATAGGGAAAAAAAATGTAAATTGTAATTCTTAAATTCAATTACATCATCAATAACTCCACACAGAACCAGTGGCCAATTAAAAAAAAATGACTGCATACATTGTCGGGTCAATCTCTCAAATAATTAGGTTTTTTTTATTATGTTCATCAGCTGCACTAGAGAAATGCACATTGAGGATACCATAAAAGGGTGATGACTGGGAAAGCCCAAATCATGGTAACCTCAGTAAGCCTGAAAGGTGTGCACTACAGCAGACCAAGAATAACGTTGATATATAAATGTCAGTTATATGAAAAGAATGATAGAAGGACAAATACACTGACAGCACAGAGTAAGGCCTCCATCAGTAACTCTCAATAGACTGCTGTCAGGTCATCTTAAGCAAAAAATATTAGTTGGACTTTAGAACTGATTACCACATAATTTGCACATGCAGACAGATGACAAAGACAACACTGAAAACTAGACATTATTATCAAATGGTAGTTGACATGATTTATATATCTGCATATAACATTACAAGGATCTATCAATTAACTTGTTAATTTTACATTTTACAGGAAAATGCCTGTCCAATTTGTGAGAGATTTATTCTTAATTTAAAAAAAAAAAAGCAAAAAAAAAAGCTTTATGCCAATTTCTGACACCCATTACCAACCTAATGTGCATTTTGCCATATAGCGTACCTGGTCGTTTTGTTTTTAGAGCTAATACATTTTATTATGAGCTATTGTTCAGCTGGAACAAAGGACTGTGGATTCTTAGTTTTGACAGTGTTGTAAAACTTGGTTCTCACAAGTGTGGCAACAATATCGAACTAAACCATGCTGGTTATGCGATTAGCTACTTAAGAAATACCATCAGATGTTGTAAAATGACTGCTAAATGAATGCAACACATCTTTGAGACACAAAAAAAATCACAAGCAAGGAAAACAGTGGTCCTGAACAAAAAAGGAAACACAACATGGCTATTGAAAGAATAGCTGAGTTTTAATTTTGTAACAACATTGAAAAAAACCCACATACACCATTGAGATTTAAATATAAAAATAACCATGAGTGGATCCTGAATTTTTTTGGTGTTGGTGAATCAGTATGAAGAAGCAGTAATATAAATGTTTTTAGGTAATAAGAGAAAAAGCTTTAACTACTCCATATTGCTGCAGGTTTGCTTTGCCAACAGAAATAAGGAGGATTCAATGTGTCCATTTGCAGCCAAATGCCAATCACACAGTATATATTACATATTACATATTATATATATATATATATATATATATATATATATATATATATATATATATATATATATATATATAGTGAAATACGTTTAACGCGAAAACGCTTAAGGTGAAATATCGGTTAACACGAAATAATACAACGGTCCCGACAAACTACTATGTATTTTCATGCATTTTTTTCTCTTAACACGAAACGAAAATCGCTTAATACGAAAAGATTTCCCTTCTGGGAATGAACAAAATACGGAAAACACCAGCCGTGCAGGCGAGATTTAAGAGGGGTGTGAAATGAAAGAGAGGTGGTTTCACATGTTTCGTAAAAAAGGAGGCTAACTTGGCTTTGAAATACCCTCGGAATAGCCTGTGACACGAGCCAATTTTGTTTATCTAAGCTACTTTCACCCTCCACCCCTACAAACGCTACACAAAAACATCTCATCTCTCATCAATTAGCTTTGGAATTCGGTGGCAAGTACATCGCAGTGTGAGTAAAAATCAGTGAGTTTGGTTCGCGTTTTTTTTTTTTCTATTTTAGAAGAATTTTTTTTAAGAGCACAATGGCAAAGAGCTCAGGGGGAAAGCAAACTGCTATTTCGCTTAAAATGAAGATGGAGCTTCTTAAGGCTGTTGATCAAAAACAGAAGACGAAAACGGAAATCTGTAAAGATTTTGATATTGCTATCTCTACATTATCAACAATACAGTAATTTAACAAAAAAAGAGAGAGCAAATTACGGAAATGTTTGAACGGAGTAAGTTTGAGCCAGAGCGAAAATGGATGAGAACAGCCAAGCATGAGGATTTAGAGACGGCTTTACTTGTTTGGTTTAAACAAGCGAGATCTCAGAATGCTCCCATTTTTATTAAATACATGTATATATACATATCTATGCAAATAAAATGTACTCTAATAAACTTAATTTTGTTGAATATACTGCATGTTTTGTTTTTTTTGTAATATCCTTTAACACGAAATTCTTTAAACATGAAAAAATATTTCAGTCCCCTTAGTTTCGTGTTAAACGATTTTCACTGTATATTATATATATATATATATATATATATATATATACAGTAATCCCTCCTCCATCGCGGGGGTTGCGTTCCAGAGCCACCCGCGAAATAAGAAAATCCGCAAAGTAGAACCCATATGTTTATATGGTTATTTTTATATTGTCATGCTTGGGTCACAGATTTGCGCAGAAACACAGGAGGTTGTAGAGAGACAGGAACGTTATTCAAACACTGCAAACAAACATTTGTCTCTTTTTCAAAAGTTTAAACTGTGCTCCATGACAAGACAGAGATGACAGTTCCGTCTCACAATTAAAAGAATGCAAACATATTTTCCTCTTCAAAAGGAGTGCGCGTCAGGAGCAGAGTCTGTCAGAAAGACAGAGGAAAGCAAACAAATCAATAGGGCTGTTTGGCTTTTAAGTATGCGAAGCACCGCGGCACAAAGCTGTTGAAGGCGGCAGCTCATACCCCCTCCGTCAGGAGCAGGAAGAGAGAGAGAGAGACAGACAGAGTTTGTTTTTCAATCAAAAATCAATATGTGCCCTTCGAGCTTTTAAGTATGCGAAGCACGTGCAGCATGTTGTTTCAGGAAGCAGCTGCACAAAAGATAGCAACGTGAAGATAATCTTTCAGCATTTTTAGACGAGCGTCCTTATCGTCTAGGTGTGCGAACAGCCCCCCTGCTCAATCCCCCTACGTCAGGATCAGAGAAAGTCAGCGCAAGAGAGACAGAAAAGTAAGCCGGGTAGCTTCTCAGCCATCTGCCAATAGCGTCCCTTGTATGAAATCAACCGGGCAAACCAACTGAGGAAGCATGTACCAGAAATTAAAAGACCCATTGTCCGCAGAAATCCGCGAAGCAGCAAAAAATCCGCGATATATATTTAAATATGCTTACATATAAAATCCGCGACGGAGTGAAGCTGCGAAAGGCGAAGCGCGATATAGCGAGGGATTACTGTATATAACAATAATATAGAAAATATACACACAAATAAAAGAGTTTTAAAAAATGGCGACAGACCTGTACTTTATGGACTCATCCATACAGAAGTTATACTTCAGCCTAATACAAAATAGAAACTCCATTTGGCAAAGGAATACCTGACCATATACCTCACTTTCGTTAGAAATTAGCTTCAAGTTTTCTTTTTTGACCAAACATTTGCAAGAGGTTTTTCAACCAAACCTTGGGGGAGGGGGCAGCAGGCTTTTTGAGCAATGCAGTATGCAGAATAAACTGCGCAAGATGAAGAATATCCACCAACATCAACAATGCATCCTATGAAAGGGGGAAAATGAATCTGGCAAGTGCAGGGACTAACGGAACAGGTTATTCACCTGAAGTTAAGCAAGTTTGGGCCTGGCCAGTACTTGGATGGGAGACCAACTAGGAAAAACTTCCTCCCGGACGGTGTTGATGAGGCCAGCAGGGGGCACTGACCATGTAGACTGAATGTGGATCCCAATGCCTCAATGCAGGGATAGGGACACTAAGCTGTAAAAATGGAGCTATCCTTTGGATGAGATATAAAACTGAGGTCATGACTCTCTGAGGTCACAAAAGATCCATGGGCATCCCTCATAAAGAGTACCGTGTATCCTGATGTCCAGGCTAAATTGCCCAACAAAGCCTTAATCATCCCGTCTCTAATTGGCTCCCTCTTTCAATCAGTTACATAATCTTTCTGCTCCCTCCACGTGATTGGGATAGCAAACGGCATGGATGGATGCACACCCTTCAGCCAAGCTCACAGACTGGTAGTGCAAGATGTACAACATATATGAGGAGACCATACTTTGTCATATTCACCAATTTTGCACCCTGAACTTTTCATAGATGCAACAAAACATGTCACAGCTTTTGCAACATTGGTGTGACATTTCAAAAATGAACTCAACAGTTTTATTTGAGTGCTGCTGCTCGGTATGTATAGGGTTGCACTGTCATGGAAACAAGACATAGTCTTGAAGGCGTGCATGGGCACACCTGAGCGTGCCAGAGCATACATGATAAGCAGATTTTCTTGCAGTATTTTGGCTAAGTGAGTCTCTAATGAAAACTGCAGCAGTTATGGCTGTAAAATATAATAATTTTGACCTAAGAAGATAATTCAGATACTGCCAGGCAGTTAAACCTGAGCACCCAAGACTATGTGGAAAACCCCGATTTGAACATTTTGTAATTTATATTATTACAAAATTAGCCGTTTCTCAAAAACATTGCATGATGGGAAAATGCTATTTCTGTGATCAGCATCACAAAATAAAATCTGGCTCAAAATAAATTATTCAGGAAACAAAAATGTTGTAAAACAGTGAACTGCAAAGTACAGTATGACAAAAGTGGCAATAATGAAGCAATTCTTTTGACTTAAAAATACACATGGGACTTTAAAAAATAGGTACAATATCTACAATCCCACACCAAAACTCATGTCTTCACTTAACAAGGCAACTTATTGAAAACAAATTGTTTTCGCATCAGTTATTATCAATGAAATGCATTAGTTGTTGCAGCTATAAAATAAATACAAATAAAAATTCAATGGCCCTTTCTTTCAAAGTAACAGCTTCTCCTGAATTGCTGTTACTCACCATTTCATTAAGTTGTGCATTTACTTGGCATGGAAATCTTTCCATTATTTCCTACAAATGCAGTAAAGGTTTCCTCTCAATGCATTTGCCTTAGAGGATTGTAAGAAAGAACATATATTTTAAAAGAAATCTACCTTTATTTTAACATTTTTTGGGAGCAGGATTTTTTTTTTAGTAAACCCAAGGGTTAAGCAGCACAGTATAATCAAAAACTTGCAGCTGGCTTCTTTCAGTAGAAAAATACACTCAGCCATATAATAGACTATTACTCACTTCAAAAAAAAAAGTCAAGTCCGTTTCCAATTGATAAAAGAAACATTAACATAAAATACACCAGAAGACATTTTGCAAAGCAGTTTCTATCAGCAAATCACAATAATGAAGAAAACAAAAGCAGAAATTTTCCCCTCCTAATTATGAAAGATGAAACAGCTGTTTCTGTTTATTATATTAGAAGACAACAATTGGCTCTATTGTATTGCCAGATGAGATGCTCCTTCCATTTCCTCTGTGACTTGTGTATTCTCCAAAATTAGAAGGACACAAGCCAAGAGCTCTTTTCATCACTATACATCTTTTATTTTGTAAACAATGATTTATGCAATAAACATGGCTTCCAAGTAAACCCAAAACCAATTTTAAAAGTCTTAAATAAAAAAAAAAAAACAAACATGTTTTATGTATGTAATTAAACAATGTACTTTAATTTGAAAATTTGAAATCCTATTTTTTAGGGGAACAAAACATATTTTCCTACTACAACATATTAAAGAATGATTTTTGTGTCATATAAATGGAAATGTTTAAATTTAAAAACAATGTACAGAGAACACAATTCCTTTAGCACAGTTTGGTAATAATATAATACCACTACCACAACAGAAGGAAGGAAATAATCATTACAAAAAGTATGATACAATTAAATACTCCAACATCACATTTATTTGGAATGCAAATGAAACATTAAAAAGCATTTGCAGACTAAACAAACACGCTTAGAAACAGTTTTCAAAATCTTACAATTAGTTAGAGCATTACGTTAAAATTTGAATAGAACAACATTTCCTGCTCGGTAAGGCAATAAAGAGGAATGTGCCTAGTCTCTTCTGCCTTTTTCATATGTTAGAAAAATTATACTTCATGAACAATGAACTTCTCACCTACCTAAAAGCATTAGAAAAAAAAGAGAGAGCACTTCTTTGTTTATTTATTTGGGTTAATTCATATACAACTTTTCATTAAGGACTTTAGAGCAACAAACATGCTCTTGCCAACTCTGCACATTTACTACTGGCAAAAAATTCTAAAGCAAGTCTATGAAGTACTAACAACCTCTGTGCTTAACAGAGATGTAACCTCTTCACCGAAACTAATAAAATCACTAGAGAACTAAGTCATCTTTAAAACGACTAAAACAAAAACAAAAAAATGATATCCTTCAGTTTGAACCTCTATTCACTTACTTTCAACACTTGCCATATCCTTGCAGAAACTTTGTTACATTGTTTGATAACAATCATTGTAATAAAGCCGCATTGCTTGAATGGCAACAAGAGCTTCAATAGAATTAAATTAATCTTCAAGTTTGATTTTAGCTGGGGAAAAAGGTGAAGTAAAGCAAATCAGAAGTTTCTATTTAAAAATTCATGAAGTTTGAAAATTCATGCAGTTACAGGGCTTTAGGTTTTTAGTGTGTCTAATTTCAGGGCAGGCAGGCAGGCAGGCAGGCAGATAGACAGACAGACAAATGGCATTAGGAGGTAGGCCTAAGTTTGTTTATTTCAAAAAGGTGTCACACTGGATATGTGCTTACTGAACTCATTCTGCAGTCAAAGCACAGAGTGAATGTACTTTCAATTCTTCTTAAATAGTTCCTCTGTCAAGTTTTGCTCAAACAGCTATCTATATGGAAAATTACAGTTTTGGATGCTACTGTAGTTAACATACTAACACACCAATACCTTTCTTACATATGGTAATTGACTAATTGTGTGGCCGAGGTGAAAGACAATGGGTGTACCACTTTTTTTAAAAAGAAATAAAATTCAGTCAGTTTTTACTAGATATTTTGGGTGCATTCTGCACATAGTAGACATATTACTGCACTAGGATATAGTGTGGTCATGATACCAAAATTTCAAACTTTGATACGATACCAAGAAAAGTACAGTGGTGCTTCACACTTCAAACGTAGTTTGTTTCAGGCGGCAGTTTGAACTCTGAATTGTCCAAACCAATTTTCCCCCATTAGAAATAATACAAAGTGAATGAACCCATTCCCAGAACCTAAACACCACCTATTTTGATAACCTTATACAGCAAATACACATATAATAAAATGAAAATTTCATTTACTGTACCTTAGTGAGGAGTGGTGATGTCCCATGGGGCTGGTAGAGAGGTTACTGTTTGGAGGGGTTTCACCTTCCATAAACACGGCAAATAACTATTTCTTTTTTCACCTCAGTTGTCGATACTACAACCATCCTCTTAGACTTCGTTGCTACCAGACTCTTCTTGGATGTCATGGTTAAGAGATAGGGGATAACCAAACACACCAAAAATAAAGGCGAGAAAAAGCACTTAACACACACGAGCATAACACAAAAGATGCTTTCACAGAAAAAGTGAGAGATGGCTTAGGCGAACAATAGATGACATTTACGCTCGCTGCATAAGCACCATCTGTTGCTGCATTTTTTCCTTTACTGCACACACAGTTCCAACATACAGTAGAAGCATTTCACAGCAACAGTGAGGGACAACTTGGGTGCACAACAGATGACGTTTACGCTTGCTGCATATCATCTGTTACTGCATTTTTTTCATAGCACAGTTTGAACTTAGAAACACCGTTCGATCATCTCTCTTAAATTTTGCATCTGTACTCTGCGACATTCAAAGATAGAATTGTTTGAAGTACGAGACACCACTGTATTGAAATTCAAAACCATTTACAGTACTTAACACAATATAATTCAACTCAAAAATATTTTTAATTCCAAAATAAAACCTTTACAACCTTATGTAACTCTTGCTGAGGTAGAAAATATACATAATAAATACACAAACCCACACTAAATAGAGATTTAAATAAAATGAACAGTAATGTGCAACAGTCTACTGAACAGTAAATAACTTTAAACAAATAAAACAGTAGCGCAATTCTTATGACATACAACAAATAGTACACTTTAATACTATGCATTACAAAATGCAAACAGTGCAAATTAAACCTCTTTGACACTTCCAAAATTTTTTGCAAGGGAGACCAGCATGTCAACATGCTCATTTGTGAAGTATGCCCTTTTGGGCTGCAAATGAGTCCAGATGTACTAAAACCACGCTCTGAAGCACAGCAAGAAGCAGCAATGCACAAATACTTTCTTGCAAATTGAGCAAGATTAGGCAAATTTTTCACATTTGTTTTCCACCATGCCAGTGATCTTCCTCAGCACTTTTGTTCAGGCATCTTCTCATAAACTGTGAACTCATTTGTGAGATGTACAGTTTCAGATGATGCAGTGTGTAGGACAACAGTGAAAGAGCTTAATGGACTTAAAACATCTCTTACATTTTATTTCCAGTTATTTAATTTGTCCAATTACGTGAAATGAAGGGATTGTGTTTAAAAAAAAAAATAAATAAAAAAAATAAATGCTTTAGTTGCCTCACATTTTTATGCAATCATTTTGTTCATCCCACTGAATTAAAGCTGAAAGTCTGCACTTCAACTGCATCTGAGTTGCTTCATTTAAAATTCATTGTGGTAAAGTACAGAACCAAAATTAGAAAAAAGTTCTGTCCAAATATTTATGGACCTAACTGTATCTGTTATTTAATTGTTACATAAGCTGCTGAAATCCGGGTTTTTCAACAGTATGCACAGGTACTTGATCACTGCATATATATTCTGCAACTGCCCTGTTTAATCTCTTAGCCTCTGGTGATTTTGATCGTATTTTTTATTTTGTGCAAATAAAGCTGGTAGGGTACTGTGATTGTGAAGTACTTTTCTCTTCTTATTTCTGATAATAGCACAAACCATTTAGTTGTGTTATACTTGCAACATGTTTAAGAAAATTAATGTTACATATATCTTTAAAAAAAAAAAAAAAAAAAAGTATTGTCGGTCAAAACAAAGGATATTAAATAACATATAGCCATTGCAATAGTGTGTAAAACCATTAAATAATTAAAACTCAAAATATTACACATTATAAATTATTACATAGCACTGTATTTTAAAGAAAATTACGTTTTACTCATCTGCTTATAAAGTACATTGGAACAGAGCACATATTCATCACTTTTAAATGCCTTTTATATATTGTGTTAAAATCAGGGCTGGGAATCGACTCAGAAGAAACAGCGCTATTCCAGTGTTTTCCTCCATAACATCCTTTCAGCAAACAGGACTAATGTCCTTGCTGAAACGGATTGCCCTTTAATGAAATGCTGTCAATACGGAATAACAAATCACCGGGCGGTTTTCGGTAAACCAGCGTCTCTTGATGATCACCCCGACACACACACTTAATCAGCAGTGTGTGCGAACCACGATTTGTGAGTTTGAGTGAGTGTGTGCGCGTGCGTGTGTACGTGTGCATGCGTGTCGTTTTGTCAGTTTTACTATAAAAACAGTTAAACACCCGTTATTTGTGAAGTAGGGATATTCTGATCCCTGATCACAGATAAACATTCAGAAGAAAAAGCGCTATTCCAGTGTTTTCCTCCATAACATCCTTTCAGCAAACAGGACTAATGTCCTTGATGAAACAGATCACCCTTTAATGAAATGCTGCCAATACGGAACAACAGAAATCACCGGGCGGCTTTCGGTCAATGATAAACCAGCGTCTCATGAGGTGAAAAAATGGGACATACTGCGGTTGCGATCAATGCTTTCCGGTAACTCGGCTTTTGAGAAGAATCGGTCATGGGAGGGACAAGAGGGAGCGAGTGAGGAGGGTAGAATAAGCCGGGGAGGGACGGAGCGGGGCCAGGAGGTGGGTATCTGTGCGAGGGTTTTAAATAATGAAAGGAAAAAAAGTGCTTTGAAATCGAGGACCCCCAACCAAGACGGCTTACAAAACAAAACACGACAGACAGGCATATACTACTTGTATAAAATATGCACAATAATGACAACAGTGTTGAAGCAATGATGAAGCTAAAGGGAGATGCTAAACTTGGGTGGCCGTGTTGTGCCTGCCCGTAAATCCCAACCGATGTATATATCTGAACGGATCAATCTGAACCGATGTATATATCCAAACCAATCTATTTAAACCAATGTATATCAGCCAATATATATATATATATATATATACACACACACACACACAGTTTCTCAACCAATGTATATATTTGAACGGATGTATTCAAACCAATGCATATATTAGAACGTATGTATCTCAACCAATGTATATCAGAACGGATCTATGCAAACCAATTTATATATATCTCAACCAATGTATCTAAACCAATGTATATATCAGACCGGATGTATTCAAACCGATGTATATATCTCAACCAATGTATCACAACCAATGTATATATCTGAATGGATGTATTTAAACCAATGTATCCGAACTGATATGTATATATCTGAACCAATGTATATATTTATGAACCAATCTTGTTTTCCTGAACAGCCCCTCATAATATATATATAATTTTATTGAGTATACTTTATAAATAAAATATACAGTCATGGCCAAAATTATCAGCACCCCTGGAATTTTCCCAGAAAATGCATCATTTCTCCCAGAAAATTATTGCAATTACAAATGTTTTTGTATATACATGTTTATTTCCTTTATGTGCATTGGAACAACACAAAAAAAAGAGAAAAAAAGCCAAATCTGACATCATGTCACACAGAACTCCAAAAATGGGCCGGACAAAATTATTGCCACCCTTTCAAAATTGTGGGTAAATCGTTTTATTTCAAGCATATGATGCTCGTTTGAACTCACCTGTGGCAAGAAACAGGTGCTGGCAATATAGCAATCACACCTGAAGCCAGTTAAAATGGAGAAAAGTTGACTCAACCTTTCTGTTGTGTGTCTGAGTGTGCCACACTAAGCATGGAGAACAGAAGAAAGAGCAGAGAATTGTCTGTGGACTTGAGAACAAAAATTGTATAAAAATATCAACAGTCTCAAGGCTACAAGTCCGTCTCCAGAGATCTTCATGTTCCTTTGTCCACAACATAATCAAGAAGTTCACAACACATGGCACTGTAGCTAATCTCCCTGGACGTGGATGGAAGAGAAAAATTGATAAAAGACTGCAACGAAGGATAGCCCAAATGGTGGATAAACAACCCCAATCAACTTCAAAACATATTCAAGCTGTTCTGCAGACTCAGGGTGCAACACTGTCAGCTCGAACTATCCGTTGACATCTGAATGAAATGAAACGCTATGGCAGGAGAGCCAGGAGGACACCACTGCTGACACAGAAACATAAAAAAGCCAGACTGGAGTTTGCCAAAATGTACTTGAGGAAGCCAAAATCCTTCTGGGCAAACGTCTTGTGGACAGATGAGACCAAGGTAGAGCTTTTTGGTAAAGCTCATCATTGTACTGGTTACAGAAAACGGAATGAGGCCCACGAAGAAAAGAACACAGTACCTACAGTCAAACATGGTGGAGGTTCTAAGATGTTTTGCTGCCTCTGGCACTGGATGCCTTGACTGTGTGCAAGGATTCATGAAATCTGAAGACTACCAAAAGATATTGGGGCGCAATGTAGGGCCCAGTATCAGAAAGCTGGGTCTGCGTCAGAGGTCATGGGTGTTCCAGCAGGACAATGACCCGAAACATACCTCTAAAAGCACTCAGAAATGGTTGAAGACAAAGCGCTGGAGAGTTCTGAAGTGGCCAGCAATGAGTCCGGATCTAAATCTGATTGAACACTTATGGAGAGATCTCAAAATTGCTGTTGGGAGAAGGTGCCCTTCAAATCTGAGAAACCTTGAGCAGTTTGCAAAAGAAGAGTGGTCGGAAATTCCAGTTCAGAGGTGTAACAAGCTTGTTGATGGTTATAGGAAGCGCTTGATTTCAGTTATTTTTTCCAAAGGGCGTGCAACCAAATATTAAGTAGAGGGTGCCAATAATTTTGTCCAGCCCGGTTTTTGAGTTTTGTGTGAAATGATGTCAGATTTGGCTTTTTTTCTCTGTTTTTTGTGTTGTTCCAATGCACATAAAGGAAATAAACGTGTATACCAAAACATTTGTAACCGCAATACAGTAATCCCTCCTCCATTGCGGGGGTTGCGTTCCAGAGCCACCCGCGAAATAAGAAAATCCGCGAAGTAGAAACCATATGTTTATATGGTTATTTTTATATTGTCATGCTTGGGTCACAGATTTGCGCAGAAACACAGGAGGTTGTAGAGAGACAGGAACGTTATTCAAACACTGCAAACAAACATTTGTCTCTTTTTCAAAAGTTTAAACTGTGCTCCATGACAAGACAGAGATGACAGTTCCGTCTCACAATTAAAAGAATGCAAACATATCTTCCTCTTCAAAGGAGTGCGTGTCAGGAGCAGTGACTGTCACAGAGATAGAGAAAAGCAAACAAATCAATAGGGCTGTTTGGCTTTTAAGTATGCGAAGCACCATGGCACAAAGCTGTTGAAGGTGGCAGCTCACACCCCCCTCCGTCAGGAGCAGAGAGAGAGAGAGAGAGAGAGAGAGAGTGAGACAGAGTTTGTTTTTCAATCAAAAATCAATACGTGCCCTTCGAGCTTTTAAGTATGCGAAGCACCGTGCAGCATGTCGTTTGAGGAAGCAGCTGCACAAAAGATAGCAACGTGAAGATAATCTTTCAGCATTTTTAAACGAGCGTCCGTATCGTCTAGGTGTGCGAACAGCCCCCCTGCTCAATCCCCCTACGTCAGGATCAGAGAAAGTCAGTGCAAGAGAGAGAGAAAAGTAAGCTGGGTAGCTTCTCAGCCATCTGCCAATAGCGTCCCTTGTATGAAATCAACTGGGCAAACCAACTGAGGAAGCATGTACCAGAAATTAAAAGACCCATTGTCCGCAGAAATCCACGAACCAGCAAAAAATCTGTGATATATATTTAAATATGCTTACAGATAAAATCCGCGATGGAGTGAAGCCGCGAAAGGCGAAGCGCGATATAGCGAGGAATTACTGTAATTTTCTGGGAGAAATGATGCATTTTCAAGGAAAATTCCAGGGGTGCCAATAATTTCGGCCATGACTGTATGTTGTTGTACCTTGCATAACTGAATAACAATTCAAAACATTTATGGTCACTACAGTATTTGGATTTAATAATCTTCATGTGGGAAAAGGCAAACTCGCATTAAATAAGTAGAGCCGAATAATGCAGTCAAGGAGGTAGCACATTTCCTCATGTTTGGGTATTTTTCCTCTAAGTTCCAAAACTGTTCATGAGCCCCATACTTCAGCTGAATGTCATCCTGTAGTATCAAGCACTCATCCTCCACTGTAGAGGAGTTTTAGGTGAAACAGTGTTGCAATTTTTGATGCGGGTGAATCACCCTCAACATCTTCCCTAAATGCAGCGTTTCTCAACCTTTAAGTATTTGCGACCTGAGTTTTCATAATAGTTTTAATCGTGCCCCCCTATCGTTTTTTTGAAACCCTAATAAAATTTATTCCTATATTTTTTGCTGCCTATACACCGCTACAAGTTTAAAATTTTCCTACGAATAGCAAAATTACGCTATATATGGCAACATTCGCATCCCCTTTTGCTTCGGTGTGTCTGCCTTTGCTTTTGAATTCAGCCGAGTGAAAAATGACGGCTGTCCGATTAACTGCGATTTTAGTTCCCTCTCCTTTCTCTTTCTCAAATCACTTTTCGGAAGGAAGTCAGTTTCGTAGTTTTTATGAACAGTTCGAAAGTGCCTTTCCACATTTTCCTTCTTTGGAATATCAATGATAGATTGACAGATCAGACAAACGCACTTCGATTGTGACATTGTGAGAAGAAAAATCATCTTTCAATTCCACATCCAGCCCATACAGAAACAACACTTTTTTTTTTTTTTTTTTTTAAATCCCCTCTTTAGTCGATATAAATTGGAAGGCTAACTAGATCACTTAGATAGCCAGAGTTTTGCAGTAGCTTGCATGTCTGATCGTGCTTGCGGGATGACCAGTGTGTTAGAAGAAAAGAGATCTCAGACTGGCTGCCCTGTATGTCAATCAAGTGGCAAATGCCATAGAGAGGATATATGATAGACTAATATTTAAAAAAAATTTTCTGAATGAAACGCGATCTACCTGCACTACCTTTCCGATCTACCAGTCGATCGCAATCGACGTATTGGGCACCCCTGGTCTAAGGTGTTCAGGGCTGTGGTATGTCTTACTTTAAATTTAATCTGTACGCATGTATGGATATCTGTAGGAGTTTTAAGGCATGCTTCTGTTGTAATTA
Source organism: Erpetoichthys calabaricus (assembly GCF_900747795.2). Taxonomy (NCBI): domain Eukaryota; kingdom Metazoa; phylum Chordata; class Cladistia; order Polypteriformes; family Polypteridae; genus Erpetoichthys; species Erpetoichthys calabaricus. Next base: position 38,872,749 of record NC_041400.2, on the reverse strand, counting down.
TCATGGAACATCCATCCATCCCCCTCATGACTTGCAACTCCACTATGTATAAAGAAATAATTGCATACGATAGTGGGCAGTGCTATTATCACTGAATGTGTATGCAGTACTATTGAAAAAGGCACCATGTACTGTATATTCTTATATTTGCTAGCAATCATATTCTGAAAGCTATGTGGCCACAGCATAACATAAATGAGACATCACTGTGCTTGAACATGCTTTTTGAGTGCAGATATATATTCTGATATGGGGTGTCTGAATCTCCAGACTGTGGTGGGTGATATATGTGAAAAGAATTTATTTTTCCCAGGTTACACTAAGTAGCAACAATATTAAAACACACCTACCTAAAAGATAGAATGTACCCTGGAACTAGCCTAAACTCACTGTAGAACAGGCTCAACAAGGCTCAGAAGTGTAAGACAGAAATGCTGGCATGTCATGTCAACTTCAAAGTGTTCTGCAGTTCTTGCACCTTCTCTGAATATAGCTTAATTCACCATCTTATTCCAGGAATCATTCTAAGACATTATTTCCTAACACCAAATAATAATAATAAAGCATTATGCTTCATGGGGTATGGATTCTGCTAAAAATGAATTCACTGCAGGGGTCATTTTCTTTAAAATTCCAAGGATATTTCAAAATGGATTATTTTTTACAAAACTGCTTTACTTCTAGTGCCCTAGCATGTCTGTTGTAGTGCTGGGCAATATAGCGAGATTTTAAAATATACTGGGATATAAATAGAGTGGGATATGGATTTGAGGCATTTGTACAGAGTTTAAATAAACGTTTGCTTTAATCTTACAGAACGCCATTTTTCTTATCACTCACTGCCTGCTCCAAGCTTCACTACTGTGCTTTGTTAGCAACTCCGTCCCTGCTCTCGTGTGCACAAACAACTGTCTTGCAACATGGAGAGGCATGACACACAGACTGAAGACAACTTAGTAATCAATAAGAAGAACAATGGATCAATTATTTGGTGGTGGTTTGGATTTCAAAGGTTAGATGAACAGCAGAATTGCATAATCTGCAGAGAATGGCAAAAGGAGGTAGTGTCAAAAAGTGGGAGCACTACCAATCTTTTTTATCACTTAAAACTGCTGCACAAAATTCAGTACGACGAGGCTGTTAAACTCCATTCTAGTACTGCAGTTATGAAACATTCACCACCCGAAACGCCTAAACCAATTCAAAGGACATTGAAAGTTTCTTTTAACCATGCATTACCTTATGAAAAGAAAAGTGCACAGTGGCACAGTATCACTAAGGCAAGAGAAGTGCTGCCTAACATGTACATTCAACTTAGATATACCATTACCGACATGATCGCTAAACTAAAACATTTTGCATTGACAACAGATATGTGGTCGTGCTGTACCTGCGAGCCATATTTAAGTGTGACTATTCATTTCATTGAAAAATGGGAGATTAAATGTGTGTGCCTGCAAACAATTTACATGAAAACCATACTGGGGAGTACACAGCTGAAACTATGCAAGACACCCTCAAAAATTAGAAGCTGGATGAAAAGAAAAGAAACTCACTGCTATTACAGCCGACAATGAGAGCAATGTTATCAAAGAGGTGCAATCGCTGAAGTGGCAAAGGATGCAGTGCTTAGGGAATCAACGTTATCTGGCATGGTAACTACATGTTTTTAAAAAATTAACTGCTTAAGTGTTATATTTATCAAAGCCAGAATTGAACAGTAAAAGTGAGTTATAAACTACTTGACTTTACAATGAGTTATATCAGTTAAACACATTGCTTATTTCAATTTCTGCAGTTTAAATTACCTGTATTATAAAATGCTGTTAGGCGAAACTTTTTATTTTTCCAAAAATTTAATGTTTTACAGATACTTGCTTTATGCAAAAACAATTGTCGGCAGCTTCTCCAACAGCTGGAGGAGGAGAAGGGAGCTGGCTGAACTTCAGATGCAGCTGGGTCGGCCTGCTCACCAGCTCATCACAGAGACGACAACATGCTGGGGATCAAAACAGAAAATGATCGAGAGCGTTATAGAACAGGAGACAGCACTTTCGAAAGTCCTGTTCACCAACAAAAAAATCCAGGTATCTTGTCCCAACCTGGTAAGATTCTGAGGTGCTTGAAGTGGTCCAGTAGGCTCTGAAACCTATTCAGGAATACATAGATGCTTTGTCTAGGGAGGACAATGTCACCCTTTCATATGTCCAACCAGTGCTCCAACTTTTCAACTCTACCATCCTGGGACACTGAGGAGACCGAGTGCTTGGCAAATGAATCAAATCTGCTGTTGCGGGTTACCTGAAAAGTATGCTGACCCATCACCTGGTGACCTGTAGCCTGCAGACCAGCCAATAAGGGCACCACTTAAAAATACAAAAAAATTATTTACAGTCTTGTTCATGCAGACAACGACTCCCACCTGCCGCACAGAATCCAAGAGGCAAATAACTGAGAATGAACTGTACAACTACATAGTGTTGGGCCTGCAGAGCACGAAGCAGATCCCCTTGCATGGTGGAAGCAATATGCAGTCATCTTTTCCACTTTA